>NC_139226.1:127917189-128424689 GCF_055691185.1 Crinia signifera | reverse complement strand
GACTTCCCTGGTAATGTATGATTGCCATCACCTATGGTTAAACACCTTTATTATCAATTACCAGGGCCGGCTCTTCCATTAGGTTTAGGCAACTGCCTAAGGCGCCGAGATCTGGAGGGCTGGTAGGACTGCTGTGGGTAGTGGGTATTGGTGGCAGTATGGGGGGGGGGGCACCAGGTTGAAGTTTTGCCTAGGGAGCTGAGAGGACATACACTGGCCCTGTCAATTACCCAGCTCCCAGCAAGTGATGGCAATCATACATTAGAAAAGGGTCAGGTAGGCAAGTAAGCCCCAATAAATGGGCCCCATTTCAATGTCCAAGTCAAGTCCTAAACCACTTACAGAGAGATTAAAAAAGCATGGAGACAGAGAAAGTGGAGAGACCAACCAATCAGCTCCTGTTATTTTTCAAAAATGAGAATTGGACACTTCTTGGTTGATTCTTTTTTCTATCCACTTTATTTCTATCCAGACATGTCACAAGGGGGATGACACCAAAATGCTAGCTCCTCCACAGTGACTCCGAGTGCCATTATCCTGCAGCATCTGGTTCCTGTTACTGAGAAGGAGCCAGCAGTACAGACACTTGTCTATCGGTCTGGGGGAGCTTCCCAGTTACTCCGGGGATGCTGAGCACGATGAGATAATCGGGGATCTCTTGCAAGATTTTCTTTCTCTGGACTAACGTCTTTCTTTTTGTTTTTGAAAACAGATGTTTTTGTTTGGTCATTATTGCTAAGAATAGTGGTTCACAAACTTGGTCCTCAAGGTCCAATGCTTCACGGATATCAATGACTGAGCACAGATGGTTAATTCAAATTAACTGAGGTACTAATCAATCACTTGCATGGTTATTCTTAATGCTTGGACCATTAGGGTGCATTGAAGACCGAGTGTGGGAACCTCTGGCTAAGGATATAAAATAGGTTCACAATAGCTGATCATCTGCTATAAAACCACAAATACCATCATTGTCTTAAGGCTTAACAATACTAACCAGTTCTAACATACTAAGGGGGATTTCATGTTTAATGTTTGTGTGTCTTGTGTGTTTTATTAACTGTTATATTGTACTTTATTGTGAAAAATGTTATTAAATATTTTCATATATTCAGTACAGCGCTGTACCTATTTTTTTTTTGTTGTTCCTGGACTTCCCTGGTAATGTATGATTGCCATCACCTATGGTTAAACACCTTTATTATCAATTACCAGGGCCGGCTCTTCCATTAGGTTTAGGCAACTGCCTAAGGCGCCGAGATCTGGAGGGCTGGTAGGACTGCTGTGGGTAGTGGGTATTGGTGGCAGTATGGGGGGGGGGCACCAGGTTGAAGTTTTGCCTAGGGAGCTGAGAGGACATACACTGGCCCTGTCAATTACCCAGCTCCCAGCAAGTGATGGCAATCATACATTAGAAAAGGGTCAGGTAGGCAAGTAAGCCCCTATAAATGGGCCCCATTTCAATGTCCAAGTCAAGTCCTAAACCACTTACAGAGAGATTAAAAAAGCATGGAGACAGAGAAAGTGGAGAGACCAACCAATCAGCTCCTGTTATTTTTCAAAAATGAGAATTGGACACTTCTTGGTTGATTCTTTTTTCTATCCACTTTATCTCTATCCAGACATGTCACAAGGGGGATGACACCAAAATGCTAGCTCCTCCACAGTGACTCCGAGTGCCATTATCCTGCAGCATCTGGTTCCTGTTACTGAGAAGGAGCCAGCAGTACAGACACTTGTCTATCGGTCTGGGGGAGCTTCCCAGTTACTCCGGGGATGCTGAGCACGATGAGATAATCGGGGATCTCTTGCAAGATTTTCTTTCTCTGGACTAACGTCTTTCTTTTTGTTTTTGAAAACAGATGTTTTTGTTTGGTCATTATTGCTAAGAATAGTGGTTCACAAACTTGGTCCTCAAGGTCCAATGCTTCACGGATATCAATGACTGAGCACAGATGGTTAATTCAAATTAACTGAGGTACTAATCAATCACTTGCATGGTTATTCTTAATGCTTGGACCATTAGGGTGCATTGAAGACCGAGTGTGGGAACCTCTGGCTAAGGATATAAAATAGGTTCACAATAGCTGATCATCTGCTATAAAACCACAAATACCATCATTGTCTTAAGGCCACAGGTTGACTGTCAAGTAAATTAAAATGTACATGTATTTTGCATTCTTTATTTGATTATGATGAAAGAAAGAATAAAATTAAAAAGAAAACAAATGACAAGAAGCAAATTAACGCCGTCACAGGGTAGGAACGTTGAGCATCCCGGATTTCCGATGATTTTTTCCTTTGTCTTTTTCAGGGTGTACTCTAATGAGTTTAAAGGTGGTCTGAATGGTGTAACCGAGGAATGATGGGCTGGTAACATCTTCAACCATGATAACGTACTCCCCTGGTGGAAGAGGAAAACAAACAAGTCTTACAAAATGTTAATCACACATACAACAGAACACGTGCTTAGTAGAAGCTTGATGTAGGTGATGCAGGCAGAGGGTAGAAAGGCCCTGCTTGCTAACAGTCTGAAGAAGACATGGTTAGTAATGTTAGTTGATGTAGGAAAGGCTACAGAAGTTGTTCCCAAACTTTCATGAATCAGGTCACTCTAGAGCAGGGGTGGGGAACCTCAGGTCCGGGGGCCGTATGCGGCCCCCGTAGCTGGTCTGAGTGGCCCTCCCACCCGCTTGGCAGCTTTGCCGGGAGTCAAGTACAGGCGAATTCTCGCGAGAGGTCGGCCGGTTCCTCTTAACAGCAGCCGGAGACTGTCAGTCCTATTCAGCGGCAGCCGCTGGAGCGTGGGACGGCTGCAGCAGGACAATTTGTAAGAGAAATTTTTACATATGGCCCCCGAAGGATTTTTCCCCATAAAAACGGCCCTTGGCACAAAAAAGGTTCCCCACCCCTGCTCTAGAGTATCAACTATTTTCATTCATGGCACCCCTAGGTTAAAGTTTCTGATTACGAAATTAAGAAAAGTGTGTGTACTTGTCACCCCTAGGGTCAGTGTTGTGGTGGTGGACAGGGTTGTGCTTCTGTTTCTCCTCATATGTTATGATTGGTTGTCACCAGCACTGGTTTTGCTTATCACATTGACCATACAAAATTTAATCTGGTCCTGGACCACCAACTGGTGGCACCTCTGCAATTACCCCGTGGCACCCAGTTCAGGGCCCATGAGGCTATAAAGAAGAGATGGGTACTGAGAGTGTGCCAACACAAATACATGTATATAAAAGAAAGATGCGAAACATATATGGAATCACAAAGTACAAATGAACCTATTATGAGCAGAACACTCTTCACCACTGGAATTCTTACCATAGCCTCTTTAGGATTCCTTTATTGCAGTTCTGATTACCTGACGCAATATGATCAGGAGCATGACATTATTCTGTCCAAACCCTGTTCGCTTCAGTAAACAGAGTAACATGAGAATAATGAAGAAAATTTAGTACAGGTCGGGTCTCCCTTATCCGTGTATTCCGAAAACCGAAATATTCCAAAAACCGTGGTTTCTCTGAATATTTTTTCCCCACGATTCCTTTTTTCATACTTGCCTCATCTCCCGGTGTCTACGGCGGCCTCCGGGATCCTCTTCAGCGGCATCTCAGGTCCCAGGGGTGCATTGCCCGATTGTCCGGGCACGCCGGTGATGTCACCCCTGGGACCGGAGATGCCGCTAAAGAGGATCATGAAGGCCGCTGTGGACGCCGAGGGACACCGTGGACATCAGGGGACCATCGGGGCACCATCAGGGGACCAGGTAAGTATGAAAAAAATTCCAAAATCCTAAAAAAATCCCTTATCCAAAATGCTTGTGGCCTGAGGATTTTGGATAAGGGATACTCAACCTGTATAACGCTTTGCAGAGTTTAGTGATGTGGGAAGAGCTCAGTGGTGAAATATCCTGGACACTTTATGATGCAGTTGGGTTCATGAGGCTAGTCGAACTTCTGCCTCACCTGGAAGCCGGGTAAGCAAAATAGTTCTCCTCTATACATCAAATAAGGGCATCATTTGCAGATATCAAAGATGAAGTCTGATCAAAAAAGTAGTGGAATGCAAATATGTATGATAAATGGTGGACACTGATGGGCCAAGATTTCCCTATGTTTAGGTCCAATGCAGTAGGTCACTTATGACCTCATGGGGTCTCGGTCTGCCTGTGCCTAGGATGGAGAGTAATATAAAGAATGCATGTCTGGCCAGCAAGTATCAAGATGCACAGGGATGGTTATTTCTGGTAACAGTGCGGTGGGCATGTCGCCATACTAATGAGGATTGCAGATGGGATAGGCTGCATTTTCAGGGGCACAGATTTCTCACTTACTTTGGTGGATTGTCACATTAGCATATGGCAGTAAGTACAGAGCCACGGCAAAAGGGAAAAGCGTTTGCAGAAACATCCATCTCTGAATCAGGCCCTAGGACTTCCTAAACTTTGCTGTCCATATAATCCTGCTACCAAACCAGATTGATTCAGATAGGGATGAACATGTTTGAATTTTTAAAATCCGAACACTACCGGACTCTGTGATGCGAGCCCAGATCCAAGTACGTTCAGGTCTTCCCGCCCAAACTCAGAACCCGGAATAAGGAAAAACGTCATCATCCCGCTGTCGGATTCTTGTGAGATCTGGATCCATATAAGTCCCTGCGACTCGGCGCCATCTTCACTCCATTCCTGGAGAGGGTAGTGAGAGGACATGTCTGTGTGTATTAAAGTGGCGTAGTGAGGCATGGCAACCTGCTATGTCGGTCTGGGGGTGGCTCTGCTGTATCAATCCAGTCCAGTGGTGCAGTGCTGTTTTATACCAGTCAGGGTGACCTGCTCTGCTGTATCAGTCCAGTCCAGTGGTGCAGTGCAGTGCTGTATATATCAGTCTGGGGTGACCTGCTCTGCTGTATCCAGTCCAGTCCAGTGGTGCAGTGCAGTGCTGTATATATATACGTGCATCCCGTATCCGAATTATTCCAAAAACAGTGGTTTTTGGAATAATTCGGAATTTTTTTTTTTTTTTACCCCCCCTAACCCTCTTTTCATACTTACCAAGTCCCCGAGCGTCCACAGCAGGCCTCCGGCATCTTCTCCAGGCTCTCCAGCGGTCCCAGGAATGCATTGCGCGAGTGTGTGCGCGCGCCGGTGACGTCACCGGTGCGCGCGCACACTCGCGCAATGCATTCCTGGGACCGCTGGAGAGCCTGGAGAAGATGCCGGAGGCCTGCTGTGGACGCCCGGGGACTGCGTGGAGGCCGAAGGACCACCGGACACCATCAGGGGACAGGTAAGTATGCTAAAAAAAAAATTATTCCAAAAACCGTAAAATTCCCCTATCCAAAATACTCGTGGTCCCGAGCATTTCGGATAGGGGATACTCAACCTGTATCAGTCTGGGGTGACCTGCTCTGCTGTATCCAGTCCAGTCCAGTCCAGTGGTGCAGCGCTGTGCTGTCAGTCTGGGGGGTGACCTGCTCTGCTGTGTCGAGTTCAGTCCAGTGGTGCTGTCCTGTACTGTATATCAGTCCATTCCAAATCATTTTTTACAGGGGCTGCCCTGTGTCATTTAATTAAGGGGCTCTGCCTTGAATTTGCGCCAATTAAATAAGGGACTCTGCCCTGTGTGTTCACTCCATTTAATGAAGGGTTTCTCCCGTCAGCAGTAACAGGGTTGCTGCTGTACTGGGGTACTGTTGTAAATTTTAAATTGCAATTAGCTGTGAAGACACAAAGGCACTGGCACTGTAGAAGAGGGGTGCTGCTGTCCTGGGGGGCTGTATCAGAAATTAAATGAAGTTACTGAAGACACACTGGAGAGTAATCCGGGCACTGTGGGAGAGGGGTGCTGCTGCCTTGGGGTGCTGTAGTAAATTTTTAAACACAATTAATTAGCCAGGAAGACACACTGGAGAGTAACCCGGGCACTGCGGGAGAGGGGTGCTGCTGTCCTGGGGTGCTGTAGTAAATTTTCAATTGCAATTAATTAGCTGTGAAGACACAATGGAGAGTAATCCAGGCACTCTTTTTTTTGTGGGGGCTCAAACAAACAAATTATCTCAGCCACAGTTATGGCAGACCCTGTTGCTGAAATGGTTTATTAAACTGTGCATGTCCTGTTTATATAGAACAATTCCATCATGCACCTCTTTTTTTTGATGGGGTTCAAATAAACCAATCATTTCAGCCACAATTGTGGCAGACCTTGTTGCTGAAATGATTGGTTTGTTAAACTGTGCATATTCTATTAATACAGCATAAGGGTGGGCGGGAGGACCCAAGGACAATTCCATCTTGCATCTCTTCTTTAGCGTCATTCGGTGATAATACGCAAACAAGGCTGACTGGAAGTACTCAGTAACTTTATTTACAACTTGGGTATCAGCAACTGATGCAGAGTTAATTTTAAACAGCATAAGCTTCTTGTGCCACCCATTCCCATTATTTTCCGAATAAGATGCAAGTTATCGGAAAAAGTCACATGAAAATACGCTTGGCGCTACAGAGTCACGCCACAGCATGGCATGACAAGTAGGGCTGCTTAAATTGGCCAAATGTATGTGGACACAACTGTATTATATGCAGATGCATCCACCCTATTGATTGGTGTACAGTAATGGAGCATGTGTGATGAAAAAAACATGCAAAATCTGTCTGCAAAACTGGTATGCCAGTTCTTCATCATCCGCTTCACTGTCTCACAAAGGTATTCTGTAGTGTAAAAACATTGTGCAATCAGCACATGATTCACTTCATTTAATAAGCAATAAATAAAAAATTAGAAAGGGGTGCGGTGGTTCCAAACTGCGTAATTGGCCACTCTACGAGTAGAATAAGCAATGATAAGACAGATGTCCCTGATATGGAAGCACAATGCTAATCAAACACCTGTGATTAGACGACAGACTAGAAGCCTCTCTATTAATGGTAATCAGCGGTAATCACACTCTATCAAGAGTAGCGCAAACAGGTCCATTATTAGCACAGAAGAATCTCATGTGCACCCTGAATCTCTAGTGTTTATATTTTGCTTATTATCAAACAAAATGTTTTCAATTACCTTAATCAATTCGCTGCGGCACAATGGACACCATCTTTGCAGCGTCTTATGCAAATGTCAGTGTGTCTCCAGCGGGAGAGGATTGCTCACGATTATTTATAGTTTAAATGTGGCTTATTACAATAATTATGCGATGCTTTATAATTGTCTTTTTTTACTCTCAATATATTTCAATAGGACACGTGAATGGAAAGTAACCAAAATAATTTTTAGGGAACATTATAGTGAAAATGTAAAATGATGTGACGGCTTTTTAGGCAAAGCTAAAAGCAAATACCCATAATACTAAGATGTTGCAGATATTCGAGTATGAGTATATAGTCATATAATAAGGTTATTTAGCATACCTACCAACATTTCAGTTGGCCAGCGCTCTGTGGGCTGCTGGCCATGCCCCTGCGCCACCGTTTCTCTGAATAAACGCTGTGGACACGCTGAGCAGCGACAGACAGGGTCACTCCCAGCCAGTGTTCCCTCTAAGCTGTGCGCGTGTGCGCGCGCACACAACTCGCCAAGCCCGCGCACAGACATTACAACTGAGCGCACAAAGGTTAAAATCTTGTTTTAGTGTGCCACAAGTTTAATAAGGTTGAAAATCACTGCTATAGTCTATATGTGTGGTGTGTGAAGTCTGTAAACATTCAAATTGCTTTATTAACTCAACAGAACTCGAAACCTAGGCCTGTATACGTTATGTGACGCACACAAATGTACATTTCCTTCCAAAGTTGCACAGCCAATATCTTTTTCTGCACAAAGCCTTCGTAAAATTAGAGGGAACATTGCTCCCAGCTGCCCTCCACACACCCACACACACTGCGAGACGCTGCCGGGCGCAGGTGGGATGCAGGACAGTCACAAAAAATCATAACTGTCCCGCCAGAAGTGGGACAGTTTGTAGGAATGATATAGTGATACTGGGCAAGGGCATTTAGGAGAGGAGGAGGCCTGTTTGCAGACTCCTCCTTTTGGGAGGAGCAGCGCATTGCAGCGCTATAGAGTCCGAGCATTAGAGGACTCCGACTGGGAAACGTGTTCAATTTACAGTAGGATTGATTTTCAGTTTAAAGGTTAAAACATCAAGGAACCCTACATTCGTCTATGTAACGCTACTGATGTTTTGTCAATATTCAATTTTGCGTGGAATATAGTTTTATATTCAATTTTCCATTAGTAAATCTGAAAATGCATAATTGAATGACTGTTGAATGCAAATCAAATGCAAAATGATCAAAAACCCAACAGAGCCGGTTTTTGTGGCCTGCCCACCCGCCCGACGGCTGTGGAGCGAGTCTCATACAGGGGAAATCTCCTGTATGAGACTCCCTGCACAGCCGCCAGACCACACAGACCGGCGACATGTAACCTGTGGCAGCCGCCGGAGTGTGAGACGGCTGCAGCAGGACGACTTAAACGTTTTTTTTTAAATGGCCCCCAAGGTATTATGTCTCAATGTTAACGGCCCTCGGACCCCAAAAGGTTCCCCACCCCTGATCTACAGTATGCTTTTAGTGAGTGGAAAGCCATTTAGAGGGCACTTTAAGAGAGGAGGATGGCAGTGTGCAGCCTCCTCCATTCACGCCCAAAAGCTGTAAGTAAAAAGGGGGTGGGGGGTATGGCCTGATCATAAAGGATATGGCCTCATGGCCAGATTCCCATTTATATCACTCCAGGAGTCACGGAGATGCAGGCTGCCCCCGGTGATTGGTGTAGACTGCAGTACCAACTCTAACACAATAACAGGAGCCAAATGCAGCAAATAATGTCCCTTCTGTGGGTGACACCTGGTTGCGGCGCGTACCCCCCCTGGGACACCACTGACACCCAATTTGACTTTGCCACTCTGCTTTACACTAGAGTTCCACTTAGTCCACGACTACAGCAGGGCCGTACCTAGGGGGGGCTGGTGGGTCACGCGCACCGGGCGCTGGAGGGGGCGCGAGTGTGAGGTCCTGGCAGCGGGTCCGGGGACAGGCAGCGGGGTCCCGGGGACGGGCAGCGGGGGTCCGGGGACTGGAGGGTTAACTCCGGCTCCTAGCGCTGCCGGGCGGTGGGCGGGAAGCAGATTTTGAAAAGATTTGCCTGCAAGTCTTTTCAAAGTCATCAGCGCTTCCCGCCGCCAGGCAGATAGCGCTAGGAGATGGAAGACCAGTCCCTGGACCCCTGGACGTTGCCTACCCCCGCTGGCTGCACACAGGTATGTTGGCAGCGGGGGTCCAGGGACTGGTATGGCGGCAGCTTTCACTCACTCGTCACTCCGTCTCCTAGCGCTATTTGCCTGGTGGTGGGAAGCGCTGATGATTTTGAAAAGACTTGCCGGATGCTGATTGGCTGAATTCAGCCAATCAGCGTCCGGCAAGTCTTTTCAAAATCTGCTTCCCGCCCACCGCCCGGCAGTGCTAGGAGCCAGAATTAACCTACTCCAGTCCCCGGACCCCCGCTGCCTGTCCCCAAGGCAGTCATTTGGTGCCGCCCCCCCTCCCTCCGCAGGGGGGGGGGCCGACCAAATGACTGCCGCTCCGGGCGCCGAAACACCTAGTTTCGGCCCTGACTACAGTCAAGGATTTAAAGATGTCTGGGATTGAGCACAACTGCGTAAATCAATTTGAGGTACTAATTAATTCACAATTACTCAAACATAGATATCCTTAAAGCCTGGACTGTAATGATGGGGTTTGGGCACCTCTGCACTATTCCAATCAAAGTTTGATGTCAGTTATGATTTGTGCTGCTGAGTCTAGTGCTAGGAATAGGATACATTTAGGATAAATCGCTGTGTTACTATGCAATGCACCATCTGGTGCACTCCTCAATACACTAACAGGAGGAAGAGCAAAGTTCTGAGTTATTTGGAGGTATAATCACCGAGTGCCTCCCATTGATCATGTTGATAACAGCAGGGGGGGGTTGAATAGAAATGAGGGATATGCCAGGAGATGTAAAAAAAACTTCCAGCAGGATGGATAGACTTATGGGGCCAAATGTAATAGGATGAGAGCTTCAGAAAGTGAGAGATTTTGGGAGAGTTTTCCCATTATTTTTAAAGCAGCAATCAGTTACATGGCAAAACCAGGTTGTTTTTGCCATGTAACTGATTGCTGCTTTAAAAAACATTCCCAGGCTGGTGTGAGGGGGAGAGACAAACACTCCCCTCTCCCTACCCCCCTTTAACCAACCAGCTATATCTTCGGAACCAACTGACCCATTTACATGAGACCAGTATTATATTGAAGAACTTTTGAGTGGACTTCGAATGATTTTGGTCCCGTGAAACTGGGCTGTTTGGTTCAGTCATGAAATTACATTTAAGAAATGAAAAAAAAGGTTTAACCTCAATATCCCTGGAACCAATTAACCCATATGGATCCAGCCTGGTATCAGATTGAAGGCCCAGCGATTTGGGTGCGACTGAGATCAACCTCGAGCTTCAGTGATGCCGAAGAGGGAACTGGCAGCCGTTGAACTGGGTGGGGGTTGGCATTAGCAGGTCCCATGTTATCCTATAGGGAAAACGTTCCAGCTTTGCCTGGCAGTATCTCTGGTTCCCAGGGGGCTAGAGACACGGGGCTGGGCTCATTGGAAAGCCCTATCACTCAGCTACAAAATGGGCTAATGGGTGGTCCTGTGCACCCCCGTACCACCCCCTAGATTCACACTAGAGGGCTCAGACTCTAAAGCAGATGCACAGATCTCCAGGAAAATGGCGCTGCTGCGTATATTTCTGGCAATTTCTGCAACGCTGCTGATGTCATCACAGACTCAGGTGGTGTAAGTTTTAAACAAAAAGGGTGCAGCTGGCACTGGTTGGAGGAGATGGGCAGAGAAAGAGAAAGCATTCAGGGTGAAATGTAATAGGATGAGAGTGAGATATTTGGTAAGAAATCTCCAGGTTTTTTAAAAGCGGCAATCATTTACTGCAAAACCAGTTGAGTTTGCAGTGTAAATTATTGCCGCTTTAAAACACCTGGAGATTTCTTACCAAATCTCTCACTTTCTGAATCTTTTATCCTATTACATTTCACCCACAGATTCTAATTGCTGCAATTATTAGAGGATTGTGAGCATTGTTGTACAATATATACAAACTATATTTATATATATATATATATGTTTTACAGGCACATATGTCTAAGGAGTACTAGGTCTTACCAGCCGTCTGTAATGTGGACCAGGTAGTGATAATGTGATTTAAGATACCATATTGTGTATCATATGTTACAAGTCCCACAGAAAATGTAATACATATGCTTATTTATGACCTCTGACACTGCCATTTATTTTCAAGTTTTTGATGCATAAATTTCCATCTAACGGGGGTTTCTTATTCTCTCAGTGGGGGTCACTTCCAAACTCAGAAAAACACAGATACACTGCACATCAGATTCCGTTGCGCTTTACAATTGTATATATGTGACCAGGAATATAAGCTTACAAAAAAATACATGGACTGAAATATAAAATCCAATGTAAATAAAATAAAATCCTACCAAATTGCTGACTGACAGTCAAATGGTTGACATAAGTTTTTCACTTTTTTGTCCCGCATGTCAATTAGAGATGTGCAGGTTCTGATTTTCTCTTATTTACTCTGATTTCAAAGCAGGATCTTATTGGCTATCAACTGTCAACAACTGTCATGTGATTTGGAATAGCCAATAAGATCCTGCTTTGAAATCAGAGTAAATCAGAACCTGCACATCTCTAATGTCAATATAGTTGACATGGACACCGTCAAAGTGAACCGCTTGCCATGCTTCGGGCACGATGCCTCGCTGCTCTGAGCACACTATTCTATTTTCCCTTCATGCCCTAGGGCCTAGTGAATGGTAAGGCCTGATATACCGCCTGCTGGGACATGTTGGCTCAAAAAAAATAAAAAAAAATTTCATGTCGACCTTGCCATTGTTGACCTAATACTTGTGTCGATCTTCCAACCTTGTTGGCTTTAGCCATATCGACCTATTTTATGTGTCAACCTAAGCCGTGTCAACCTTCAGTGGTCAACCCAACACATATCGATCTAATATGTGTCGACCCAACAACCGTATAGTACAAAAATAAAAGGCTCCACAGTTGAATAACGTAATGCCAGCAATAGGCATGTAGTGGGTTAAACATCCCTATCTGTGTGTCACCCTCTGAAGCATGTGACTCGGGGATCCAATAGGGTTAATAGGTCTGGCAGTGTTGACTGGGATGTCAGTAGCAGGAAGGGGAGGAGACTTCCTCTTCTTCCTGCTGAATTTCCCGCCCTCCCTCCCTTTTTGCTTTTATTGAGGGTGGTGGGTTTCATCGTGTTAGCTGATAGGCGGGAAAGAACGGCAGGTTTAATCAAATTAGCTCACATTATGTGTTGATGTTACGTATATGGCTTGTTTTCGGTGCACTCACCTCTCATTGACTTAGGCCTTCGCTGGATCACCCGTTCGGGGACAGGGACCCCACCCGGCCGGGTGGGTAGTCAGTGCAGTGGGGTGGAGTTGGATACCACTTGTTTGAGTTAGGCCAGTTACGTTTGTAGTTGGGGTGGAGTTTTTAGTTAGTAGCCGTTCTTTCTTGGCCACCATTAGTTAATTAATTAATTTAAATAATCAATCTAGTTTAAGTTTCGATAAATAAATCAGTTAACAATTTCTGCCAAACCTATGTCTCTAAGTCTTTATTTCAGGTTTAGTTATATAAGCTAAGAATGTTTAAGGATTTTACATGCTAGAGGAACACATAAGATGTTGGGATGATTAATATATAATGCAAATATTTCAATGACTGTACACTTTTTTTTTTTCATAAATGGAAACTACAGTTTGCCGGGGAATTTCATTTAAGTCCGGTTAAATAATAAGTCATCCTCCCATTCAGAATCCTCCCAGTTCAAAACTGGGTCAACAATACAGACTGTATCTGTCCAACAGACATACCTTTCTAGTCAGATGTTTCATTAAATAAACATAGTGAAATGATTCTTCTAGTTTCGCAACAGGTGGGCAGAGGTATTCCCCATTAAAGAGCCTTTAATGCTGGATTGTAAATGAACTGTCTGTGCTATGTAATGAAATGAAGCACAGTTTAGGTAGGGATAACCGTGCTGATTTTATCCTGGTATTACTGAAGCAAGTAATCTGGGCGATGGATCATCCCCATCTACAGAACAAGAACCCTTTTGTTGGAAAATGGGTAAACTAAGAAAGCCAAATTTATATCTTAAAACACTTTTTTTTTTTTGTTCACACAACACAGATATGGGTCAAAACGTACAGTTTCCACATGTACATTATCATTTCAGGAAAAGATATTAACGGAGATATTTTTTGCCATGTCTGTTATTCATTTTGTAATAGAAAACAGCGTCTTTTTATCTAGATCAGTGCATTCTTTTTCCAAATGCGATAGAACCCCACCTGAATGGCAGTTTTGCATTCTTTTTCCAAATGCGATAGAACCCCACCTGAATGGCAGTTTTGTAAGGGTATCACTAGTACAAAGGTTATTATGGATTTCTTGTGCTTACTTATAGTGATGTATCTCCGTTTCGCTGTTGTAGCCCATGTCACTTTTAATTGGGATGAAGTTAACAATCTATGTGATGGGCCTTGATTCTTCTTACAATCAATTGGAAATGCTATACAATCTGAGTTGTATTGTTTTATCGCATCCTCAGGCAGCTGCACATATAAAATACAACCCTTTTTATTATTATTTCTCTAGGAACTTAACTGTATTTGTTCAAATGGCGTATGTAAGCAGATTCATGAACTAGCAAACTAGAAGTTGGAGTCCTTACTAACATCTAAGACATTAGTGTTAATTAATAATTAATATTCCTAGAATTTTATTGTATTCCTGATATGATGGGGTACAATAATCTTTCTCTTTGTGAAGAAAAATACCTAGGGCCAAATGTAATAGGGTGTGGGAATCAGAAAGGGAGAGATTTTGGGAGAGTTTTCCTATTTTTTAAAGCGGCAATCATTTACATGGCAAAATCAACCTGGTTTTTCAGTGTAAATGATTGCCGCTTTATAAAAATGGGAAACTTTCCCAAAATCTCCCACTTTCTGATTTTGACGCCCTATTACATTTAGACCCCTAGTCTATAAATGGATAGGGGCATTCTTGCTTACTTAAGCTGCAAAGAAGTAGGTTATTATGGATAGAGGCTGACAGATTAGCCAGTGATCGGAATGTCCTGTGAACATTTGCGTCTTTTTTCTCTACCGTATATTTTTCCCTATAGGTTGTTTCTTCTTACCGTCATAAGGTTTTTCAGTATCCGATGGTGCGGTCAGTGTCCAACTGGTGGTTCAGCTTTTTGCGCACCACAATAGATCAGAGCATTGTCCACTGGCTGCAGCATACTTATACATTTGCAGTAGCGGCTGTGAAAACAGTGGCAGCCTGTACTGTTATAGCGTCCACTTATGAATCACCCCCTGTGTCTTCGCCATGTCCATAAATTTGATCAATCTAATCTTGTAGCAAACGCCGCGCAACATGAAGAAGCCATGTGTAAAGCCCCCATACACTATGCAATTTGGGCACTATTTTGCCCGATTCGGATGAATCGGGCTCTGAAATCGGTCCAAATCGCCTATAGAGACATCCCCTCGGACGAGCCATGCGGGGGACTACAGCTGGCG
Source organism: Crinia signifera (assembly GCF_055691185.1). Taxonomy (NCBI): domain Eukaryota; kingdom Metazoa; phylum Chordata; class Amphibia; order Anura; family Myobatrachidae; genus Crinia; species Crinia signifera. The sequence continues at coordinate 128,409,988 of NC_139226.1, read as the reverse complement.
GAGGAGCTACCAGAGCCAGGCGGAGTGAGCAGGGGGGACGGGGCAGGGAGCTGCGCAGAGGAGGAAGCCGCTGCCATCAGCGGGAGCAGGGGGGCGGCGCAGAGAACCAGGGAGCCCGGCAGGAGAAGATGCTGCAGCAACGCAGCGCGAGCAGAACACTTCAAAAGAAAAAAAAAGCCCATACAAATGAATAAGAAGCCATTGATTGGCTGAGACCTCAGCGGCTTCTTGCCCGGCTCCCTGTGTTGCCCCCCCTGCCTGGCTCTCTGGTCGCGGGCATACCCCCGCTGCTGTCCCCCGCTCCCATTGTCCTTGCAGCTCCTCAGGAGTTGCATGTGATAAATCGCATGCGATTTATCACATGCAAAACTTGGCACATGAAGTGCCATCGCATGTGATCCCTCCTGGGGAGCTGCCGGGGCAATCAGGTCCGACTTGTCATTAGGGCGTCGGACTAATGTATGGGGGCCTTAAATGTGAGCAAATCCTCTGTGATTCCATGTCAAGATAGAAGCTAAATTGACTCACTTGAAGACCAAGTGCACTTCACTATCTGATCATTAAGGAATGCCAGCACCTCCATATAAACTGACAATCAGTTTGGTCTACAAAGCCCAGGTTTAAGCTAACACCAAGCCAACGGGACAATATATCTACAATAATCTCAACAATCTCACATAGGCAATTGCTATTATAAAACCATGTAAAACCAAAGTAAATGGAAGTCTTTAATTTTGCAATATGATAGGTTATTAGTCCCAGGTATTGGTATCCCACCAAATACACTGAAAGAGCAGTCCACATGATGCTCTGAAATGGCACAGATCCCAGTGGCTACATGCAATCCGTGGCTACATGCATGCACAGGTAGACATGGTAAATAACAGCATCATCATATGTATGAGGCTTAATTCATACATGTTCTACGTTTCCTGGCTGAGACTGTGGCTGATACTCAGAAGAAAGAGGAATCAGATACACCTGATTAAAGATAATAATTGCGGTGTGATAGAGAGGTAGTCCTACCCGACTGGGACAGTGGTGTGTAAACTAACTGAAGGGAGAAAATATTGTAGGGTGGTGGAAAGCTGCAAAAAAATTAGTAGAATTAGAGGATATGATAGGGAGGAGGGGGGGGGGGTGCAGACAGTAAGTAAATTTACTTAATACATTTTATTTATATAGCGCGCTTTTCTCCAACAGGATACAGTCAGGAGGCAGAAGAAAATGTGAATTACTAAGAAGGATGTTGAAATCATAAAAGATGAAGGGGATGTCAGACAGTAAAACATGAGGGATTTGTTCATCAGAAATTGGAAATGTACTATATATGATACAGGTTGAAGGGAAATATTCTTCAAAAGAAGAGAAGTATTAGAACAGGAGTACAGTACATGCACTGAAACTGGAGGGAGGGAGGTTCAAGGGAAATCTTACAGAAAGGGTAGTAGACAAGGGGAATAGCCTCCCGTCAGACAGTAGGGGTGTGGTATAGGGGTCCGATAGTCGGGATCCTGACAGTCATTAGCCCGACGTCGGGATCCCGACTGGCCGGACCCAGACAGCATGGCGAGCGCAACAAAGCACCTTGCGAGCTCGCTGCGCTGGCCACGCTGCGGGCACGGTGGCTCGCTATTCTATTCTCCCCCTATGGGGTTTGTGGACCCCCATGAGGGAAAATAGCCGGTGTTTTGACAGTTGGGATCCCAATGTCGGGTAAATTCCTGTCGGGATCCCGACTGTCGGGACCCTGTCCGGCACCCGACAGTAGAGGAATTTAACATGCATGGGATAGACATAAGGAAATCCTTATGAAGAAATAAGGAGCAATTAGGGTTTGAGGAAAAAATCTGGTTAAAAAAATGACAGACTAGATGGGCCAAGCGGTTCTTATCTGCCGTCAAATTCTATGGCTTTATGTTTAAGAAGCCAGTGACCATACTGAGACGTGAGTTTCTTTAGGTTCAGTTATGCGGTGAGTGGCAAGATTCGCTGCTGTTTGTCCACATCATTTATGAAAGAAAGCCACAAGCTCTGGTTTTTACTATGACATTGACCAGAAATTATTTGAATTAGTCCTGGACCCCCAACCCAGGGCAACCCTGCAAGTTCCCTGAGGCATCCAAGTGGAACACTGGACTAGTGAATAAATAGAGGAATACAGGTCTACTGAATACTGGTTCCACCACCTACAGATGTAGCCGTCCTCAGCATTGGCGAGCGCTCACCAGATCCCCCTAGCTGGCATCGGGTAGTAGTGGCGGACGGTGACACGCGAGAACTCACTCGCTCGTGCGTCCCTATGTGTACTGTACCTTGGAGGCTTCGGTGGCGACAGGGCAGGCTTCAGGGAGTTAGGGGGGCGATGGGTGCAGGTGTGCCGCCTGTGCAGCAGAATGCTCACCATTCAGATGGATGGTGGGACCTGGGGGATGGTGAAAGAAATACCAGGAGCCACTCTAATGAGAGTGGCTCCAACTGTATAACCTTGGAATGGATGATTACGTAATATTTACCTGGCCTGCCAGCGTTGCTACTGTCTGCCAAAGGGTTCTCTCTTCTCCCCTTACGCTCTTTATTCAGTAAATCCAATCTGAAACAGAAACAAACCGTAAGCATGTAACTTTACAGAAAATAACCAGAATGATTTCATTATATGTAGCACCATAAAATAAGGAATATAGTGGTGAAAGGACTGTTGGCAATACTGTAGGTAAACTTTTCTTTGCTTTTACCCAGTATTCATTGCTAAGAAGTGGAGGGATGCACCAAAACACGTTTCATGATGATACAATAAGGTTAGTGATTAAACATTAAGCAATATTTAGAGGACAACAGTAAACATCAATCAGGAAAAAAGGAAAATAAAACAACAACCCATTACTTTATACTGAGTACATTTCATAATAGAAAAAGGTTTGACCGTAATTAACTATTGTCTTGTGTACTTCACAGCACAAAAAGTTAGTAACTGTAGTTCTGTTACCAACTTGTCCATAGTAAGACAATACATCAATAAACTTTTTACTCTAAAGCATCATTGCCCCTTCCCCTCAGTGGAAGCCCAAGAAGCCAGTGCACTCCTGCCAGACAGCTTGCAAAGCATGGCGTATAGAGGCTGGACTCCGTCAGACCGAGCTTGGTTGGATGTGTCTGTGTGAAATATTATCGCCTGCTCCTCCAGAATGGCAGGTAGGGTCCCAAAGATCATGTGGCACTCCCAGCCTCTCGGAAAAGAGGGCAAGCCTCCTTGAGTCAGCCTCCTACTGTCTGCATTCACCTCTCCTGCAGGAGACCACAGCTACCTCCCGCAGCTGTCTGATTACAAAGTGGAAGTGTGCCGAACAAGGACACAATTTGTGCTGAATGGTGTCATCATGACCCCACCACCCACTTTACTATGACACTAATCTGGTACTTCAGTATATAGCAGTGGGTGGGACCATGTGGATGAGATCACACCTTTCAGCTATTGCGATGCCACACCCCCTGCTGTGTTGACCTGCTGTAGCTTTGTCAGTAGGCTGTTTCATGACAGGAACTATAAGGCAATCGCACTGAACTGTTCTGTATTGTAGGAATGTCATGAGGTGCGTACAGTAGCTTGAGTTCCATGCTATTCCGAGTCTGTGCTCCTAGGCTAGTGGTTCCCAAACTTTTTTGAAGCACGGTGCCCCTGAGTACCAGAATTATTTTCACAGCACCCCTAGGCCAAAAGTTTATCGTTGAGAAAATCAGAAAGAAAAATGTAATTAAGTAAATTGTGTTGATATCTCTTCCTTAGTGGTCAGTTATTTGGTGAGGGATAGGATTCACTTCTGTTTGTCCACAATTTGCCTATTACAATAATTTGAATTGGTTCTGGATCACCAATCCGAGTCACCTCTGCAAGTCCCCTAAGACACTCCAGGGTCCCACAGAACACAGTTTGGGAATAACTGTGCTATGCTATAACCATCTCAGGGTACAGTACAATAGCAGTGTCATTGCATAACATCTTTATTAAGAAAATAAAGCATTTATATATTAGGGGGAAAAATAATTATAGGCTGTAAAAATAGTTTATTTAGATTTTTATACAATCTGCAACTGATAGTCCAATTCCCAGCTTTGAGTTTTGCCAGAAGCTCCCTGTACTGGCTGAAAAATTGAGTACTCCTACCATTGGCAGTCCAATGCCACCATCATGTACTGCATACCTCCCAACTTCTGACGTCCCCGAGGCGGGGCGTTGCTGCTGTGCGCCTACGGCGCGCTGAAAATTTCGGCCCCCATTTTGCCGCTATGGGGGCATGACCCAGAAGCTCTGTGAGCCTCTAGCCATGCCCCCAGCCCCCTGGCTGCGGGAATAGACGCTGTGCACATGCAGCAGACAGGGGGGACTCCCAACAGCCCCCCCTCACCGCGGGATACTGCCGGCCGCGGGAGGTACAGCGGGACAGCCCTGATAATCGGGACTGTCCCGCTGTAATCGGGACTGATGAGTTCCACTTTAGCAATAATATAGATACACTGCTGAGTTCTATGTCTCCCATCCCACATCCTCTCAGAGAACTTCTTACGGAATATACAGGAAGTGTTTAACGTGAGACTCAATGTCAATCATGGATCCACAGGTTTTATGACAGATACTTTAAATCATTAATAATCAAATTATTATTTATAAGGTACCTAAATAATTGAAAAGTTACAGAACTACAGTGCTAGTATGTGTTGTTGGAAAACGAAAACCATTCCACACTCTTGGAAATACATAAGGCCAAACTCAATTAGCCGCAGTTAATGACTATTTGCTAATAATCTGCCAGGACTATTTCATTATAGCACGCAGGCTGCAGTTGACGCAGATTTCTGCAGAGGCTAAATCAGATCTGCACGTTTAGTGCCATGAGCGCAGGTTCAACAAAGCTGCCTAACACATAGCTCCAGAAACTTTTCCAGATCATATGGACACTAGTGGAGAAACCACAATGGACCACTATCCAAATGGTGGCTTACGAAGGAAAAAAGCGTTTTTTTCTGTACTCTTTATGAATGGTTCATCAAACATAAAATAGGCTCTTTTGACTTTAAAATTTAAATATAAAAATTAAATGTGTACATGTGACAAATAATATCCATGAAATAAGTGTTTATAATTGGGTATATAAACTATATGGACAAAAGTATTTGGATGCCTGACCATTACACCAACAGGGGAGGGTTCAATGTCTGCTGATAATACCAAAAGTGGAAATATCGTCAGTTAAGATATTCAGGGGTAGATGTATGAGGCAGTAATAAGGGAGGAGAAGTGATAAAGTGGCTGGTACTTTATCACCGGCCAATCAGCTCCTGACTGTCCCTTTTTAAACCCAGCCTGTAACTTAACAGTCAGGAGCTGATTGGCTGGTGATAAAGTACCAGTCACTTTATCACTTCTCCTCCCTTATCACTGCTTCATACATCTACCCCTCAATCCCTGCTGGGACTGGCCTGCCGCAGACCCGCCTCCCTGAGGAGGCAAGTCTGTATTGTCGGAAATGGCCATGGAATGTTGTTTTCACCAGTCCTCTGACTTTCCAAAACTCAAAGCCCAGAACATTGAATCCGGCTGTCGAGTTTAAGTTGAGTGAAGCTAAAATGGGCAGGGATTCTGACTGTTGGGACATTCCGACAGTCGGAATCCCATATTAAAACCCCCCCATGACTGTAATGATATTGTATTCAAATAGATATACAGTATAAATAAGGCTTTCCACAACATTTTGGAGTGTTTCCGAGGGAGTTTATGCCCATTCATTCTGTATAGCATTTATGAGGTCAGGCATTGACATTGGACAAGAACATTCGCACAGGGGACCGATTGTTTGCAACTGGGCATGTGCATAGGTTTTTATGCGCATGTGCAGCCGCTGTGTTCGAGCGCTCACAGTGCTCATACACAGAAGTCCGTGTGGGGAACGTAGAGGGGCGTGGGGTGGCGGGCCGGGCAATTTGCATATGGGAACGCCCAGCGTTTCATGGGTGTTCCCATGAGAACGCTGGGCATTCCCATGCAATTTGCCTGGTAACGCGTGTGCGGGGGGCGGCAGCTGACGTAAGCAGATGTCAGCTGCCCGCCCTGTCCTCACACAGTGCACTCACAGGTCTGAGACACCATAGACCATCGAATGATTTCTCCCCCCGCACCCAAGGCTGCGAATGGATGATTATGCAAATCATCCATTTGCATGCCTGCGGGGGTTTGGGGGGGGGGGGGCTTGCAGCCTTGCGAGTCAACCAGAATAAGGGCCAATGTCTTTATAGTCCTTGCTTCGTACACTGTACACTGGGGCACAGTCATGTTTGAATAGAAAAGGGCCTTCCCCAAACTGTTGCAACAAAGTTGGAAGCACAACATTGGTCATAATGTCTTGGTTGGTTTAGTAAGCATTAGGGTTGCCCTTCACTGTCTTTTTCTCCAGCATCTTTACAAGCTGATATTGTGCCAAATCCAAAACCTGACAGAGATCCCACACAATGCGATAATTATAGGTCAATCTCATTGCTGAATGTAGACCTTAAAATGTATGCTAAAATACTAGCAACCGTTCAGCCCCCTTTCTACCCATCTGGTACACCCAGATCAAATAGGGTTCCTTCCAGGTCACCAGGAGTCTGACAACACTAGAAGAGCTATTTCTATTTCATTCTCTTCCAATATATATCCTCTCCTATGCATTTGCATTTTTAAGGTTCCACACCTAGGGTCCGCTTTCAGTTATGACAACGTCATACCCATAGTTCCCCTAATTTCAAAATATATTTCCTAGCTGCACAGATAGTTCACTGTGTACAGTGGTGTAATCCTAAGGCATGGAAGGCCTGGAGTGCTATTGAGGATGATGAACTGGGTCGGTCTATGGTCTCTTCCCTTGGAAAATGAGGTTCCGTCATCCTAGGACTGTGGCGTCTTACCCTATTGTTTTCCTTCCCATGTCTGTTTGGTAATAAGCAAATAGGAAATTTAGTCTAGCCCAGTGATGGCTAACCTTGACACTCCAGCTGTTGTTAAACCACACTGTCAGATCTGGGGTTAGTGATGTTCCCGGTGTTGGTGCTTGTGGGTCAGTGGTGGAAGGAAGGATTAGTCGTGGAGGCGAGATGAAGTTTCTGCGCATGTGCGCTGGTATTTATTATTGAAGATGCAGACAGGCAATATGGCAATTGAAACAAATGGTAGGAGCAATGGAAATAATCAGCGTGGAAGCTGAGAGTCCAAACAGTAAGGCAAGCAGTATAAGTCCAGTAAACAACACAGGAAATGCCAGTAATGCTGCAGCAGTATAAACCAGGTTTGCTTGGCAGGAGACTTACACTGATAATCTTCAGCACCAGATGGGTTAAGAGGCTGGATAGCTCAGGTTGTTGCTCAGGTGCTTGCTGGTGATTACACCTGCTGGAAGTCTCTGCTGCACTTGGAAATGGCAGCTTGTACTGCAGCTTGGAACCTGGAGTCTGGTTGCTGGGAGCAGTAGTTCCACGGAGGGTAACTGGAGCAGAGAATCAGGAACTTGGAAAAACCAGCAGGAGATTATTGACTGGAGGAATCACACAGGGAGACGAGCAGGAACAGGTAACTGTGTCAGAACAAGGGAACTGAACTGAGACAGAGCCAGGATACTTGTTGCTGGTAGCGACTTGTAGTCCAAGGCAAGGCTAGCTGGGAATAGCTGATCTTTGTACCAGAGGGTTTGCAGTCATTGGTGGAGCATACCAAGGGGGCGTGGCCATGCTCAGCACCTAAGCAACAGGGACACTAGGAAGCAGGTGAACTGGAGTGCTCCAGCGTGAGAGAGGTAACAGTGCTGTATGCCGGTTCATGACAGTACCCCTCCCTTTAGGGGTGGACACCGAACACCCACGCGGCTTGGAAGGATTAGACCTGTGGAATTCTTTCACCAACCTGGGGGCGTGGACATCTGTAGCATCAACCCAACTCCTCTCCTCAGGACCATACCCGGACCAATCAATTAGATACTGAAGGCGACCATACCGGATCCGAGAGTCTACCACCTTCTCGATCTCGAACTCGATGCCCCGTTGAGTTTGAACTTTGGGACCAACAGGAAGAGTTCTTTGGAAGCGGTTGAGTACTAGAGGTCTGAGGAGAGAAATGTGGAAGGCATTGGGTATCTTTAAGTATTGTGGTAACTGAAGCTTGTATGCCACCGGGCTGATTACTCTAACCACTGAAAAAGGCCCAATGTATCTAGGAGCGTACTTCATTGAAGGCACTCGGAGACGAAGGTTACGGGTGGACAACCAGACTCTATCACCGACTTTTAGACTGGGGACTGCACGTCTCTTGCGATCAGCGAATAACTTGTAACGCTGGGAAGCCTTTTTGAGGGAAGTATGAATCTTCTTCCAAATCTGAGAGAAGTGCTGGAGAGCAGAAGAAGCAGCTGGAATATCGATGGCCGGAAGGTCTTGAAAATCAGGAACTCGGGGATGTTGACCATAAACAGCAAAAAAGGGAGTGGTCTCAGTAGCAGAATGATAGCGGAAATTATGTGCGAACTCAGCCCATGGAAGGAGGCTCACCCAGTCATCCTGTGAAGAGGAGATATAGAGTCTTAGAAAAGTCTCAAGATCTTGATTCACTCTCTCTGTCTGCCCATTCGTCTGAGGGTGATACGCAGACGAGAATTTCAACTTAACTTGCAGCGCAGAACAGAGAGCTCTCCAGAATCTTGCCACAAATTGGACTCCGCGGTCAGATATGATTTCTCTGGGTAGACCGTGGAGACGGAAGATCTCTTTAAGGAAGACTTGAGCCAACTGAGGAGCTGAAGGTAGACCTCGGAGAGGGACGAAGTGGGCCATTTTCGTGAATCTATCTACGACTACCCAAATGGTGTTGTAGCCATCGGATGGTGGAAGCTCAGAGATAAAGTCCATAGATAAATGAGACCACGGGCGAGTTGGAATGGACAAAGGTCTTAATTGCCCAGCAGGAGCCTGACGTGAAGTTTTATGCTGAGCACACTTAGGACAGGCAGCAATAAAGTCTTGTACATCTGCCTTCATTTTCGGCCACCAGTAGTTTTGAGACAGGAACTTATAGGTGTTCTGGACCCCGGGATGCCCATTGAACTTGGATGTATGCGCCCAAGAGAGGAGACTGGAACGGAGATCAGGAGAGACAAACGTTTTCCCCGGAGGTGGAACTAGAGATACTTGAGTAGAGGCGAAGACAATTGGATTCAGGATGGGGTGTAGGACTGAATCGAAAGATTCTTCATCTGGAGCCATTGAACGAGATAGAGCATCTGCTTTAACGTTTTGTGAGCCTGGTCGGAACTGAAGCTTGAAATTGAAACGAGAGAAGAATAATGACCAACGAGACTGACGAGGGTTGAGTCACTGTGCGGTTTTCAAATAAAGTAGGTTCTTGTGATCGGTGTAAATGGTCACGGGGAATTTAGCTCCTTCCAAGAGATACCTCCATTCCTCTAGAGCTAGTTTGATAGCCAGGAGTTCTTGGTCTCCTATGGCGTAGTTCTTTTCTGCAGGAAGGAACTTGCGTGAATAGAACCCACATGGATGTATCTTGCCATCGGTACCCACTTGTGACAAAACGGCACCAACTCCAACTGTGGAAGCATCCACCTCTAGCTCGAAAGGCTGGTTGACGTTAGGCTGAGCAAGGACCGGAGCCGTAATGAAGGCGTATTTGATCTTTTGGAAAGCAGTCAGGGCCTCCTCCGACCAGTTGGTAGGGTCTGCCCCCTTGCGAGTGAGATTGGAGATGGGAGCGATCAAGGTGGAAAAACCTTTAATGAATTTTCGGTAATAATTGGCGAATCCATGGAATCGCTGGATGGCTTTCAGGGTATTTGGAACTGACCAGGACTCAATGGCTTTGAGTTTCTCAGGATCCATACGAAGATTTGTACCGGAAATTATGTACCCTAGGAAGGGTATGGATGGAACTTCAAAGACACATTTCGAAAGTTTTCCATACAATTGGTTCTGGCGAAGACGTCGCAGAACTTCTCGGACATGCTGTCGGTGGGACTGGAGATCTTGAGAGAAGATGAGGATGTCATCAAGGTAAACGACTACATACTTATACAGCACATCTCGAAATATTTCATTTACGAAGTGTTGAAACACTGCGGGTGCATTACTCAACCCGAAGGGCATGACCAGGTACTCGTAGTGACCGTCACGGGTGTTGAACGCGGTCTTCCATTCATCACCACTACGGATACGGATCAAATTATAGGCTCCCCGAAGATCTAACTTGGTGAATATACGAGCCCCTTTTACCCTGTCAAAGAGTTCGGTAATGAGCGGCAGTGGATAGCTGTTCTTAATAGTCACATCATTTAGACCCCGATAGTCAATGCAAGGGCGTAATCCTCCATCCTTCTTTTTAACGAAGAAGAATCCCGCTCCGGCAGGAGAAGAAGACGGACGGATAAACCCTTTCTGGAGATTCTCTTTAATATAGGTACTCATAGCCTCAGTCTCTGGTACTGACAAAGGATAAGTTCGTCCACGAGGAGGATTTTTACCAGGGATGAGATCTATAGGGCAATCCCACTCCCGGTGAGGAGGCAGGTTATCAGCTGCCTTTTCACTGAAGACGTCAGCGAAGTCTTGGTAGGCTTCTGGGAGACCTGATGACAAGGACGTACCGGAAGATCTCACTGGAATAACTTGAGCTAGACAGGTATGGTAACAGGATGGAGACCAGGATACCAGCTGAAGAGTTGACCAATCAAATCGTGGATTATGTCGCTGGAGCCACGGCATCCCCAGAATGACCTCATGTGAAGCTTTAGAGATGATGAGGAACTCAATGAGCTCAGAGTGAAGGATTCCTATACCCAGTACGACAGATTGTATTTGCTGAGTAATTGGGCCCTCTTGGATGCGACTTCCATCTACCGCAGTTATGTAAATTGGTTGGGACAGTTTTGAAACTGGAAGACGGAGACGGTCTACTGTAGACTGCGTGATGAAGTTGCCGGCAGCACCACAGTCGACTAAGGCCGACACAGAGTAAAGTCCAGAATTGGTCTCAATAATAGCTGGTAGAACAAGATCTGAAGAAGGAGGAGATTGGTGGAGTGAACCTAACTTGACTCCCCCATTACAAGTTAGGCCCGGTCGTTTCCCGAACGTACAGGGCAGGAATTCAACTGATGACCAGCAGCCGCACAATATAGACACAGTCTTCCCTGTAGTCTTCTTGACCGCTCCTCAGGAGACCTATTTATCTGCATAGGCTCATCCGAAGTTAAAGACTGGGACTGTGCCGGAGGCATAGGCCGCAACGGTGTGCGGAGATCACTGCGATTCTTCTCACTGTTCCGTTCACGTATACGGGAATCAATTTTAGTACACAAGGAAATCAAATCGTTCAGCTGCGGAGGAATATCTCGAGTGGCAAGTGCATCCTTAATGCGATCTGAAAGACCATGCCGGAAGACAGTCACCAATGCCTCGTTATTCCACTCAACCTCTGATGCCAACGTCTGGAATTGGATAATGTATTGACACATACTCCGGTTGCCTTGTCTGAGTTGAATCAAATCTGAAGAGGCCGAAGTTGAGCGCCCAGGTTCATCAAAGATGCGCTTGAAAGTTGAGAGGAACTCTGGGTAATTACTAAGCAAAGTGTCTGCACGCTCCCACAAAGGAGAAACCCAAGCCAGGGCAGGACCAGTCAGCAGGGATATTATATAGGCGATCTTAGTCCGTTGCGTTGGGAAGTTGTGGGGTAGCAGTTCAAATTGTATTTCACACTGGTTAATAAACCCTCGACACAGCTTGGGATTGCCATCATACTTGGCGGGTGCATTAAGATGCAGGTGAGAGACTGGAGTCAGAACTACTGGAGGAACGGACTCGGAAGAACTGAAAGCTGGCACTGGAGAAGACACTGGAGGCACAGAAGCAGTAGGAAATGATTGTTGCAGACGATCCAGACGCGACGACATTCCTTGCAGAAACTCGATAACTTGTCGTTGGGCGGCCTCCTGACTGTCTAACCGAGAAGACAAGCTCTGGAAGGCCCCTGTACCCACATTCTGACCTCCGTCCGGGTCCATGGGCCTTGGACTAACTGTCAGATCTGGGGTTAGTGATGTTCCCGGTGTTGGTGCTTGTGGGTCAGTGGTGGAAGGAAGGATTAGTCGTGGAGGCGAGATGAAGTTTCTGCGCATGTGCGCTGGTATTTATTATTGAAGATGCAGACAGGCAATATGGCAATTGAAACAAATGGTAGGAGCAATGGAAATAATCAGCGTGGAAGCTGAGAGTCCAAACAGTAAGGCAAGCAGTATAAGTCCAGTAAACAACACAGGAAATGCCAGTAATGCTGCAGCAGTATAAACCAGGTTTGCTTGGCAGGAGACTTACACTGATAATCTTCAGCACCAGATGGGTTAAGAGGCTGGATAGCTCAGGTTGTTGCTCAGGTGCTTGCTGGTGATTACACCTGCTGGAAGTCTCTGCTGCACTTGGAAATGGCAGCTTGTACTGCAGCTTGGAACCTGGAGTCTGGTTGCTGGGAGCAGTAGTTCCACGGAGGGTAACTGGAGCAGAGAATCAGGAACTTGGAAAAACCAGCAGGAGATTATTGACTGGAGGAATCACACAGGGAGACGAGCAGGAACAGGTAACTGTGTCAGAACAAGGGAACTGAACTGAGACAGAGCCAGGATACTTGTTGCTGGTAGCGACTTGTAGTCCAAGGCAAGGCTAGCTGGGAATAGCTGATCTTTGTACCAGAGGGTTTGCAGTCATTGGTGGAGCATACCAAGGGGGGCGTGGCCATGCTCAGCACCTAAGCAACAGGGACACTAGGAAGCAGGTAAACTGGAGTGCTCCAGCGTGAGAGAGGTAACAGTGCTGTATGCCGGTTCATGACACACACATCCCAGCATGCCCTGCTACAGTTTTACTATTTGGCCATGCTAAAACTGATGCAGGGCATGCTGGGATGTGTAGTTCAACAACAGCTGGAGTGTCAAGGTTAGCCATCACTGCCCTAGCCCATCCCTTGTTATTCCAATTTTACATAACCACGACTTTCTCCCAGGTACGCATAAAGTGTCATTCCTTGCATGGAGAGATAGAAATATTCTATATCTAAATTATATTTCTAAAGACACAATTTTCCCACAATTTTCTCAGATCCAAACAAAGCTATCCCTACTAGAAATTTCTATCAATTCTTACAAATTAGGCACTTTCCTTCCACAGTGAAACACCTCCTCACTAATCGGCTTCTCGCTACTTTTGAAGCTTTACTGTATGTCTTAGAATCTCTTCTACTAGAGGTTTGATCTTCCTCTTATACACATTGCTTGTTAGGGAGACTATCCGCCAACGCACTTCTGATGAGAGGGCCTGGGAGGCGGACTTCAACACTACTCTGGCTGACAAAGACTGGACAGAGATTTGGGACAATGCTATCTCTAGTTCTATTTGTATTAAAATAAGGGAGAACACATAAATTGTTAGATGAATGGTACCAACTAAGTAGAATGTATCTTCTGTATCGGCCCACTTGCGTTCCCAGTGGAATTTCCTTCATTGGGCGATCCCCATCTCCGGCACAGGTTCCGCCCCCTCCCTTCCCTACCTCCGAGAGTGTGATACGAATAGGGGTCTGCACATATGTAAATACGCACATGCGCAGACCCCACCATTGGAACGGGGCTGATTTCTGCCCCTTGTAATCGGACCTGAATTAGGCCCCATATGCGTATGTCCACCACACTTTCGGTTTCCCGGGTCACAACTGTTGTTCTGTCCCGAAAGCCATGACCCCGGCCCATTTTCGTTTTGCTTGACAGCAAATCGCCAGGCAGAATGCAATGTCCCGCTTCCCTATCGGCAAAAAGGGGGCATGTCCGCATAAAAACTCGCGGATTGACGAGAATCGGGCACGGTCGTGACAATTCATGGCCGTAATCGACAAAACGGGCCCGACTGCTTTCAAAGTCAGGGCCATTCTATCGATCTCTCTCTTCAATGCTGTCGGACAAGACAAAATTAAATAGGCGGCTGCCGCTATTTCCCTTGTCGGAAATAGCAGCAGAGATTGAATACCCCCCCCCCCCCCTTAATCTTTCTGCAGCAGTTGCTACTGTATTCCAGGGGAGATAGAACTTAATTAAACTTTCCTTTTTAACGTAAATTCTGCCCCACAAATGAACAGAGAGTAAATTCCAATTAGAATAACAACACAAACGCTATTTATATTCACTATAGCTGAGAAATGCCTTAAAAGAACAGCCTGGTTTTTTTTTGTTTCTGTTTTACCGATTATTTTGTTTGTTTCGCTACTCTATACCTTTTAATAGCCCGTAGCATCTTCAAACACGAATATACTGTATCTTCAATTGGTTCATTGGCATTTCAGACAGATTGTTAGTAGGAAAAGTTTATCCCACCTCTAGCTGACAGGGCTTAAAAGAGTAAAGAAAAATGCATAGGGGTGCAGAATTCGATTCATCACATTAAAAGTGTGTGAATTGTTTAGTTTTTCACATTCCTCAATTCACAAGCTCGAACATATGGTGCAAAATTACAGTAAGGTATCTCGATACACTGACATAAAACATGATTAAACAATGCTCCTTCCTGCTGCCAGCCACTGATATGTGAACTGCACTGAGTCTCTCCGAGCCTCATTAATTTGTAGCTCATCTCACAGACAGATGTCAGTTTCAGCAGCAGCGGTTCCACATATTTTTTATAATGTCTCACCGACAGAAGTTAGAACTTTTTCCATAGTAAATAACATTTTTGACCCAGATTCTACAGTTCCCAGTGTAAATCCAACATTGTACACCTTATAATGAGCTCAGAAGCTGTTTAATTCTTCTTTAATTCCGAATCTTCCTATTCACAGAACACTTTAAAAATGTAATTTATAAAAAATATAATCCCATCCTCGGCATGAACAAAACTATGGGGTTTATTCTAGTTCATTCTTTCTGACAAAATCCTTCTTAGATGGACAAAACCATGTGCACTGCAGGGGGGCAGATGTAACATGTGCAGAGAGAATTAGATTTGGGTGAGTTTTTTTGTTTCTGTGCAGGGAAAATACTGACTGCATGATTTTACACTGCAATATAGATCTCACTTTGAAGAAAAACCCCACCCAAATCTAATTCTCTCTGCACAAGTTACATCTGCCCCACCCGCAGTGCACATGGTTTTGTCCATCTAAGAAGGATTTTGTCAGAAAGAATGAACTAGAATAACCCCCTATGTTTGACTGTAAATAGATATATTGTAAGACACTTCAGCTCCAATTCTCAAATACTTCCTGCAGGCGGAGGTGGACTGGCCCACAGGGCTAACAGGAGAAACCCCTGATAGGCTACACTGCTTGAGTGGTCCACCCCACGCATTAAGGGTTCAAGTTCCACACTACTACTACTTTATATAGTTAAATTAATTTTCACCTGCTCATTGTATATAAAAGAGGCTTCATTTGAGAAGAAAGCCGGAGAAGAAAGCTGGTGGTTGTTGTCGACACCAGGACCGAAAGGCAGCTTTCACCTCATCATCAGAGTTGAAGTGTTGACCCTTAAGGTGCTCTATCATCTTTTGGAAGAGGTGAAAGTCTCAGGGCGCAAGGTCGGGCTGCATGGCGGGTGTGGCAGAACCTCCTTGAACTGCCGGCGCTGCAACCCTCTTCCCAAAAATGAAAGATCACCTTAAGGAACAACACTTCAACTCTGACGATGAGGTTAAAGCTGCCATTCGACCCTGGTGTTGACAACAACCACCAGCTTTCTTCTCCAATGGGTTTGCCCAACAAGAGTTGGTGCACATGCGTAGAAATGGAAGGGGACTATGTTGAAAAGTGAATAATGCATTACACAGAGGATAAACTGAGTTACAGTATCATGTATAAAAAAGTGTTCAAATCTGTTCACAAATAAAAAAGATATAGCCATGGAGGCATTACTTTTCAATCCAGCCTCATATATTGCACACTAGATCCCAGTAACGTCTGTAAGTAATCAGAAAATACCTCTAAGACAGTAGAGACCATCAAGGGTTAACACAAAAATTGAAGGTAGCTAAGAACCAGTTGGACCATTTAGTCTGCCCCTTTTTATCCTGTAGGCAATCTTCACACTTTTCAAACATTAGATCTTTGTTAACATATAGATATGACTATCCCATGCATATTTACATTTATCTACCATCTTAACCTCTACCACCTTTGATGGGAAGCTATTCCACTTGTCCACTACTCTTTCTGTGAAGTAATTTTTCATTGAATTTCCTCCCTCCAGTTTCATTGCTTGTCCACGAGTTATAATACTTCTCTTCCTTGTCCTATGTCCCTGCTGTATTTTGTTAATGCCCTTGATATATTTGAAAGTTTATATCATGTTCCTCCTTTCCCTTTTCTGCTCTAAACTATACATGTTAAGATCTATTCGGTTTTTCCGGGTGATGTAGGCCATGCACCATTTTAGTTGCTCTTCTTTGTACACTCTCTAATGTGTTTATATCCTTCTGCTCAACTACCAGGCTGGAGGTGGTCATAACTGACGTCAGAGACCCTCCAGAAAAAAAATCTGGGCATGCCTGCATTTACAAACACACTTAGAAAACACCATGTTTCCACCCGTGATTGACAGCATTCTGTCAATGTCGGCTTCCTGTCATGCATACGCAGTCATTCGTTAATCAAATGGATTACGTATTCTCTGTTAGCAATCCATGCTGGATTACGCCTTATGTTTGTTATATTGTCCTTATGCGTGCTCAATAATGAATGTTTTGGGATCCTAATAGAAAATTACTTGATACAGTGGATGTTTTTTCACTAATTTGACCACATGATACTGCCCAATTTTTCATATTGCCAAATTGGCACCTGCCATGCCGAAAGGGGCGGAACTATGAGGTGAGTGGGCGCGGCTTCAGTTGGAGGGACATGGCCTAGCACCGTTGTTCCACATTATGGGGGCAAGCCCAGCACCCATTCCATTCCACTGTGTGCCTGTTCCCATACATGTCTATTAATGGCTTTTGAGGAACATGAAAAACACTGAGGGGAATTCAATTATGTGCCAGATTTTTCGACAGTCGAAATATAATAGTGCTGTAATAGTATAATGCGGTTTAAAGGTAAAGTACAATTTTGGGCTTTTCAAAGCCAATGGGCCCGATTCACTAATATTCAAAAGTGATAAAATAGAGAGTGATAAACAGCCAGCCAATCAGCTCCTGTCTGACATTTTTAAAAATCCAGTCTGTGACATGGCAGGTAGGAGCTGATTGGCTGGCTGAGAATCTGGCCCCATTTATGTTGCAAACCTCCAGGCATGTACAGTATACTGTGCACATAGGGCTGGATTAAGGACCTAATGGGCCTGGAGTTGAAAATGTTCAAGGGTCTATTTTGAGATGTTGAACCTCCGCCAATGCCATGTAGGAATGTAGAACCCATACACTCGAAGCCCCAGTGTGTCCCTAATTATATGTCTCCCTAATTATATAAATGTATAAAAACTGCATAAATGTGTAAAATTAGAATGCAATTTTAATACTCATGATTGATGGTCCTATTTTTAGATGGAGGCCTGGAGCTGGAGCTCCACCCTCCCCATTGTTAATCTGGCCCTGTCACACTCCATCCACTTGTCAAAGCATTTTCTTATTGCAGTTACTGCCAGTGACATAACTTCCAGAGGCAATGCAAGTTTTAGTGTCCAGGCGCTATGTGTTGGGGGGTGGAGAGTGTCAAGAGGTTGGGCTTGGTCCGACCCCCCCCCCTTCCCCCTCCGTCCCTCCCAGGCAGCAGCAGCACACACCTTTACAGCATGTGCTGTGCTGACAGCAGGCTCAGCATGAGCGTCTTACTGACGGTGTGAGAGCTCATGCTGAGCCTGCTGTCGGCACAGCAAATGTCCCATGATTAGGCCACACCCCAAAATTTTACCAGGGCCCAGCATACCTCTCGCCTGCCCTGGCTACAACCACAACTTTTATCTGAGACTTCGACATGGCGAAGAGCCTGAAAAAAAGGCATGGTCTTGGTAAAAGGCACTATCCCTCTTCTCTTCACATGTCACTCACAGCTCTTCTATACTCCAACACTCAGTGACCATCTTTGTCCGCATACTCATCTCCATCATTGGCTTCTAGCCTCTAGTTGTATGTTGATCGAGTCCTCACTACTTATATCCAAGCTGTAATGTGTATTGAACTGTGGTGCTCTTTATTTGTACTATATTCTTGTTATTTATTCAATGTTATGCCAAGCTTTGTCTCCCTGTATTGTTCCTTTGTACGGCGCTGCAAAACACTTGTGGCGCCTTATAAATAAAATTCTAATAATAATAATAATCTATGCCTCCCCATTTTCAGTCACTGTGGGGGCAAGCCCAGCACTTTATGAGCTGCTAGTATGCCCCCAGTCCTTTTGTCTGCCATGAACAAGCAATTCGTGCATGCACACAACATCTTTTCAACGCTGCTTTGCTACGCATGTGTGGGTCTCAAAAAACAAACTGTCTGCAAAAATTGGCATAGGACGGTATTGAATGTTGCCGGCAGCGGGGTTTGTGCTGTGAGGATGGCTTTTTTTTTCCAGCGAGGATCATCAAATACAAGCCATCCTTGCGTCTAACCCCCTCACCAGCCGCTCTCTTTATACAATGTTCCAGGGAAATCCTTCAGAGGACAGTGAGGATTCCCCGGAAGGGTGAGCTTCATTTTGTGGCGAGCCTCACCATTTTGACGGCTGCACTTACTGTTTCCACCTTGCTCAAAAGAACCAGCGAGGTGGAAACAGCGAGTGAAGGGGACGCCATCAATACTCTGATGGCAAGACTTCACAAAGGGATTGAATATACCCAATAGTTGGGAGATGCGGTTATGACTTATATACTCTGGTACTGAGGGTATGAAAGAAATTCTAAAACAGTTTTTAAGTTCTAACTATTACATTACATACAGTATACCCCTTTCACATTACAAAAATAACGCAGGTCCATTACAGGTTGTTGCCAGGGCGACCTGGCTCTTCATGCAATGTAGAAGCGCCTTTTAAATTTTCCGGGTCCAGCAACACAGCATTCCAACCCAGGTTAAAAGAAGGGTTAATCTTGGATCAGACCCGGTTGCTGTGCATGGAGGAGTCAGCGCTAGGAGACAGCGTTAGCTCCAAGCGCTGCCTCCTCCCCTGTCCCCTGATGACACGCCACTGCCCCGCCCCCTTTCTGACATCAGCGACACGACTTATTGCCGGGTCGCTTTGGGGCCTAGCATCGCAACTGCTGGGTAGCTCCCGTGACGGACCCATGCAAAAATCCCGAGTGCGACACAGCATTTGCAATGTGAAAGGGGTAATACATTAACAGTTAAAAGAAATAAGCATTATACACTCCACAACTGACACATTTTATAATACTTGTCTAAAACATAAACATCCTGTACTAATAGTTCTGTACCAATATCTAAGAACAATAACGGCATGCAATAATTTGCGCTACATGCTGTGTGTTAGAATTTACAAGCTCCGATAGTTTTAAATGAGTTTTAAATGAGTGAAATTAAATAAAAAAGATTAGTTTATGAAAAGGTCAAAAAAAATATCATACAGTATATAATGTAGTCTACTGCATGAACACACAGAGTGCATTTAAAGAATGATGTTACCACTCTCTGTAAAAGCAAATCCATTTCCCAGCCTTCTGCAAATTATAGAAGTAGCTCTGCAAACATCGATTTTTTTAGTTTAAAGTTACTTAAAAAAACATTCACAAGATATAGTGCACCGTAAAAAATGAAGATGGCAAAATGTATTGATGCAAATTATTGGAGTTTACAGTTTACTGAACAAATTCAGAGCTGGAGAAGGACTACTACGCTTACTAGAAATAATGGGTGCAATTTAATAGGATGAGAGATTCAGAAAGTGAGAGATTTGGGAAGAAATCTCGAGTTTTTTTAAAGCGGCGATCATTTACACTGCAAAATCAAACTGGTCGTATTTATGATGTGTCTTTTTCTTAATTTCGACTGTATGTGCATAACAAATAATGTTACACTGGCTGCGAAACATTGGGTGAGATTTAATAGGACGAGAGATTCAGAAAGTGAGAGATTTTGTAAGAAATCTCCAGGTTTTTTAAAGCGGCAATCGTTTACACTGCAAAACCAGTTTGATTTTGCAGTGTAATCGATTGCCGCTTTAAAAAACCTGGAGATTTCTCACCAAATCTCTCACTTTCTGAATTTCTCATCCCATTAAATCTAACCCATTGAATCAGAATATTTTTATCCAGATAAAACCGCAATTACATACAGTATATTGGCATACTACTATACATGATTTTAAGCAGCAAAAGCTTCTTGTGCATTAAGTTAGCATCCTGGTTTGCATAAGAAGCATTTAACAGGAAGAAAATGAAAAATTACATGTACAGTACACGAGTTTTTTGACAAATCAAAGTATATTTTAAATTTTTTAGGTTATAAATATTTTTTTTTATGTTTATTACAAATGTACTGTAATTTAAAATCTACTTGTAAGTTAATTTAAACATTGCTAATTATAACCCATCCAAACAAACCAGCTCTTATTATGTCTGTACTTTATAAAGCTGTTGTGTGCGACATACTATCTCGGCTCCTGTTACTTACTGGCCTGCAACTGTTATATACTGTATACTTCACATTCCAGTTGGTTTTTTTAAATCGTACGCTTCCTGGTCTAAAAATCGTGAAAAGTCACATCTTATTAGCATATTGAGCAGAAAAGTTGCACTTCATTCTGATGGCCGAGTTCCCGGAAAAAGTCAGACATTTTAGCACCCAAACTGGAGCAAATTTGTGGAACCAGCTCCTGCTCAAAGAACTTGGGGCTGGTTATGCTTAGAAGGGAGGACCCAAGGCCTTTATTTTACTTTTACTTGCAGAAACATTGCACAGATCTTACTGATCTGTACGTTCTTTAAATTGGCTGGTGTTTGGCTGCCTGCAAACTTTGTTTAATGGGTATATTTATAGTAACATACATAGTAACAAAGTGATTAAGGTTGAAAAAAACTTTGCTGACTGTCCCCACCACCCAATCCAACCTCCCCGCTCCCCCCTAACACTGCCCGTCTCCCTGAAGCGGAGATGGGCAGGGTTCACTTCCCCCGCTGCCCAGAAACTGTGACACGTGTCCCAGTCAGATGGAGTGCCGGCTCACCAGTGGGGGCATTCTGGCGAACCTCAGTGCTGGCTGAGAGGCATTCCATCTGTATGTCCTTTTTAAGGTGCGTTGCCCAGAACAGAACACAGTATTTCAAGTGTGGTCTCAACAATGCCTTGTACAGAGGTACTATTGAATTGGTATCCCTTGAATCCATTTCCTTTTAAATGTATGACAGTGTCCTGTTTGCTAAACTTAAGCAGTGTGCACTATTACCCAATTTATTATCTATGATGATCCCTAAGTCCTTCTCCACTGCAGAATTCCCTATATTAACTCCATTTAGCCTATATGTAGCTTGTTCAGTTTTGTTCCGATAATGAAAAACTTTACATTTTTCAACATTAAACCGCATTTTCCACCTTTCCACCCACCTTTCCAGTTTAAGTAAGTCAGTTTGTAGTGTATTTATATCCTCTCCTGAGTCAATTTCCTTACTCACTTTGTGTCATCTGCAAATATTGCAATCTTACTCACTATGGGCCTTATTCTAGTTCACTCTTTCTGACAAAATTCTTCTTAGATGGACAAAACCATGTGCACTGCAGGGGGGCAGATGTAAAATGTGCAGAGAGAATTAGATTTGGGTGAGTTATTTTGTTTCTGTGCAGGGAAAATAATGGCTGTTTTATTTTTAAACTGCAATATAGATCTCACTTTGAAGTAAAACCCCACCCAAATCTAACTCTCTCTGCACAAGTTACATCTGCCCCCCTGCAGTGTACATGGTTTTGTCCATCTAAGAAGCATTTTGTCAGAAAGAGTGAATTAGAATAACCCCCTATGTCATTACCTATTTCATTAATGAATACATTAAACAAGGTGGGCCCCAATATTAACCTTGTGGGACTCCACATTGGACCTTACCCCAGCTGGAATGTATGCCATTTACAACCACTTGGGTTGTACCCGATTGCGCAACCAGTTTCTAATACAAATACAAATTTTATCTCCTACACCTAAGTTACCTAGTTCTATTAATAACCTTTTATGAGGAACCGTGTCAAAAGCTTTAGTGAAATCAAGAAGTATTACATCAATAGCTTTCCCTAAGTCCACCCCCTTACTGACCTCTTCATAGAAGCTAATTTAAAAAGTCTGGCATGATCTATTTTTAACTAACCCATGCTGAGCCTTGCTTATTACCTTCTCCTGATCTAAGAAATTTTGGATACTATGGGGGAAATTTACTAAAGGAAATTTGTAAAAAAATAGGTGTATTTGTATCCAGAAATACACTTATTTTTGACATTTACTATCCTGAAAATATGGCAATTCGTAGTCGTATTGATGTGCTAACAATACGAATACAAATTGCCGTATTTTCAGGTTAGTAAATGTAAAAAATATGTGTATTTCTGGATACAAATACACCTATTTTTTACAAATTTCCTTTAGTAAATTTCCCCCTATATCTTATTATTCCTTCAATAATAACCCTATACCCTTAACATGGGTTGATTTGTGGGGGGACTTCCTGATTTTACTATGTCACTATACACAGTAGCAAAATGACTCTGTTCATGCACAGTGAACAACTTGGTTAGGGAATGAAGCATCCATGAAAGAACCATATTTGTGTATGCACAGTACTGCTCTCCCATTCTACCATATGCCACTAGTTATTGGAGTCTGTAGTTTCACCATTAGCTGCCATCCATGCAGCCATCTATATATGTACAATAGCCAAGAGGGCTGAGATCTGTATTGTAGAGTAACTCTCAGCATGTCTTCCCACAGTTTTAACATCTCTAACAGCAAAACTGTGGCAAGGCATGCTGAAAATTGCAGTTTCACAACAGCTGGAGAGCCACAGGTTAGCCAGGCCTGCAGCGGGCATTAGATATTGGTAACTGGAATGTTCTCTGTAAAGTATATAAATCAACAGAATGCCATCTGTATTGTATATTATTCTCTAGATAGTTATCTATATGATATGGTGGTCAGCAAGATACGTAGAGGTTATTAGAACACTGAGAAATCTAGAAGGGGATAATTGGAAGCTCCAATTCTATTTTTAATACAACTTGAGCGGCTGTGCATAATCCTCTGAATGTTCTCAGCCATAAAGTATGGGGCAGAACACTTACTGTATGTAATGGTTTCATATCCAAAAACACACTGAAGGATGGTGCTTTTAAGAAATAAAAATAGCGGGAAGTCATCACCAGGGGTTAGTGGGGGTAATTCTAGCAGAAAAGCATTATAGTTTTCATGGGGGTTGCGAAAACCCTGCCACTGGCCTTGGCTCTGATTGGTGGTTGGAGGGGAGGGGGTGTAATTAGGTGGCAGATGGAGAGGAGTTCCCCCATCTCTCCAGGACCACTTTTAGCCCTGGTCATCACACTTTAATTGGTGAATGGCGGGATAGAACAAGATTATGATATGTGTGGTGGTATGTGTTCATTGTTCACACTTGGGTCGATTATTATCCGCCACCTTTAATATGCATTATTAAGTGATAAAGTCCAAGAATAGGTCCAATTAATAATATGTGCACTTGTATCTTATGTACAATCTTCAGCAGGAACATGTGCTTTAGCACAAGTATGGGCAGAATCATATTAAGAAATACTGTACACATATTTTTTGTATTACTATGCAATCTTTTATTATTGCCAATTACCAGTACTGTTTCTTGTTTTATTGAGAAACCAATAAAACATGCCGTACCCTTAATTACATGTACAAGCAGTGGAACCCCATACCACCCTGGTCTGGTTATACTATGAGAAGTAGGTTAGGGGATAGCAGTAAGCTTTAGACGAGCAGCAATATGAACAGTAAAAAAAAATGAATGCGTGTCCATACCCAAAAAAAATCTTATCTGAGCCACTCTCCAAGCAATCTATGCTTTATAATTAAAATCATTTCTTAATCCCAGTCACATTTCAAAATTATATTGTTGGAAAAAATGTACCGTTATCAATTCTAGGCCGCTTAAATTTAATAAAAAGGATTTATTTTCCATGATTAATGTACCTTATGCAGGCCCTTCCTTTACATACTACCTTGAAAGATTTAAAGCCTTTACTCTTGAATGTTAAGAGAACCCGGAACTGGTCAAAGCAAAACAGGGGTTTGCCAGTCGCACTGGATTAAAGATATACTTAATGTGTGGTGTGACCCCCCTTATACGTCCATCAATTAGCGGTATAATATTGTAATGGGGTTTGCTACCACTTGACAATGAATAGAGTATTTTAAAGAAGAAAAATATAGTCTTGGGTGTGGAGCAAGTGTGCACCACACCCAAGACAATCTTTGTCTTCCATAAAAAGAACCTGGCACTGCGTTAGACAAAATCCCACTTGCTTCCCCTAATTGATAATCCTGAGTTCCAAACTGGATTAGCCTAGAATACTTTTACAATAGGGAGAGTAGGTGATGTATTTAATCTGAATTGTTTGGATGTCAAGGATACACATCGGTTTTGATTTTTACTTCAGCTGCTGAAAAACATGGTACCTTAGCGGCATATCCTCTAGGCTTCCTGCAGGTGACACACTCTATGTCATCGTGATAAGGATGTTCTCGGACCCGGATTGCATAAACCCAGTAGATGCATTATTGAAGAAACCCCCTTTATTACAGATACTTTAAGGGTGCCATGGACCACCCCACGTCTAATAGAGGCATGTCGCAGTGGATATCTAAGTTCCCTAATTAATAATGAAATCAAGGACTGTCAAAGACATATATTTATCTTAACTGTATATCTATATTTTTATTTCAATATCATCTCATAATAGCAACCGTCTTGTAACGTTAACTAAAATTAAATCCAGATGGTCTGAGAATACGAAAACAACAGGAGGTAATATATCATAATCTTCAATTCCTTCTAGAATATTATCTAGGAACACAGTTCAGAACTGGTCTGTTCAATAGTTTTGGTCCTGCCCGATAGTCCAGAAGATCTGGTTACAAGTCAAACAATATGCAGGATCCTCCCTAGTTAATTATACCCCTTTTACACTGCCGAAAAATCCGGGTCAGCGGCGGGTCAGACCCGGATCTGTAAATGGGGTCAAGCCGTATCCATTTACACGGGTCCTCTAACCAGGTCCTGACCTGGGTAGAGGCCGGTGTAAATGGTCCCGCTGTGGGTTGAGGAATCTGCAGCGGGTCTGTGCACGGCGTGCAGAGCGGGAAGCTGTCAGTGTCCCCTCTGCTGTGGGAGGAGGGGGGCATCTGCGGCTGCTGAAAGGAGGTAGAGGCTGTCAGGCTGCTGAGGGGGGAGACGGAGGGGATGCTGGCTGCTATAATGGCTGCTGTAACTCGTAACTCCCCCCTGCAGCGGCGGGGTCCCTGCAGAGAATGGGCTATCAGTGGCAGGGTCCCTGCGGCGGATGGGAACTAGTAGTTCCCAACCGCCACAGGGACTCTGCCAATGACAGCCCATTCACCGCAAGGACCCCGCGGCTGTAGGGGGGAGTTACAGTAGCAGTCGCGGTCAACATCCCCTCCGTCTCCCCCCTCAGCAGCCTGAGAGCAGCTTTCAGTCACGCAGCAGGGACCGTGAGTTCAGCGCCACACTGCCTCCCTGCTGCAGCCGAACTCCGGGCGGGTGCCGGCGCCCGGCGCCCACACAGACCCCGCTGCCGGGGCAATTTCACCCCTCTTGGCAACGAGCAACCCCCCTGGAAACAACCAATTTCACCCCCCTTGGCAACAAGCAATTTCACCCCCTCTTGGCAACGAGCAACCCCCCTGGCAACAAACAATTTCACCCCTCTTGGCAACAAGCAACCCCTCTGGCAACAAGCAATTTCACCCCCCTGGGCAACAAGCAATTTCACCCCCTCTTGGCAACGAGCAACCCCCCTGGCAACAAACAATTTCACCCCTCTTGGCAACGAGCAACCCCACTGGCAACAAGCAATTTCACCCCCCTTGGCAACGAGCAACCCCCCTGGCAAACAAGCAATTTCACCCCCCTTGGCAATGAGCAATTTCACCCGCCTTGGCAACAAGCAAGCATTTTTAATGACATCCACAAGAAAAAGTAGGGCAGACCCAGGTCCGACCCAGGTCGAAGTGCTGTGTAAATGGGGTATAAAGCAGGGTCAGATCCTGGAAACTCCAGTGTTCAAAGACCAGGGTCCGACCAGGGTTTTTGGTGTAAAAGGGGTATTATATTCCATTCAGACCAGAATGGGCTATTTATGGCATGATGACTAACTGTAGGGAATATTGGCATCTTCTACTGGCAATAAGTGCAGTGGCCCATAATGGATAACTCCATCACCTCCATCATTTACTTTATTTAAATGCAAATTATTTAACTTGTTCAGAATGGACTGGATTGAAGTCAGTCTGAACAAAGAGTCCAAAATGAATAAGTTCTGTACATTATGGGAAAGCTATATTGCCACACTGCTGGTGGATATGCGGCAACAAATTAATCAAAGTTTACACAACATGTCTTGGTATTTACTACGCTTAGTAGCGAACGACCCTCCCATAATGATTGATTTGGCCATAATTTAATTTAACCTGTCGAACGATTGGGCTAAAGGTTGGGAATGGGGGAAAGCCATGGCAGGAGAAAGTTGCACTATATTTTCAAATATTATTTATTTATATATTAATTTTATTTTATGTCATGTATTCTTTTTAGCATTTCGCTTACTGTATTTCTATCATAGGTACAGTTTATTATTATATGGCAATGGGTCTTATATTAGTTTTCATTTATACTGTACATTATCCATTATCCCAAACAATTTACTATTGTCAAACTTATGGATGATATACAGTATTACAGTGTTCAATGGTGAAATACCAAATTGTATCTTAGTAGGGGTGTTCACAGACTTAATTTATATTATTGTCTTGACTAGTTATTGTTTGTTTCCATGGGGACAACGACACTTTATAACCTGCAGATCTATAATCGAGGGCACTTTTCGTGTTTCGGTTTTGGGTCTGTATCTCCGGCCATGTTTTGGATCTGTTTTTTTTCCGAAACACCACCCTTTTCGTGCTATGTGTTTTGTGATTCGGGATTTGGATTTAAAAACAAACAAACATAAAACCACTAAAATCGCAGAATTATTTTTTGCTCTTACACTACATGTATTACAACCTCGACAACATTAATTTCCACTCATTTCCAGACTATACTGAACACCTCATACCTCACAATGTTGTTTTCAGGCCAAAGGGTTGCACCGATGTAGCTGGATGACTATGCTAAGCGACACAAGTGGGCGGCACAAACACGTGGCCCATCTAGCAGTGGCACTGCTGCGGCAGACAGGATGGCAGTTTGAAAATCTGTGCCAAAAAATGCTTCAAAGAGAACATAATGCAAAGATAATAGGTGCAAGATGGAATTATTCTTGGGTCCTGTCACCCACCCTTATGTTGTATTAACAGGACATGCCCAGTTTAACAAACCAATCATTACCGCAACAGGGTCTGTCACAACTGCGGCTGAAATAGTTGGTTTGTTTGGTCCCCCACCGCAGAAAGAGGTGCAAGATTAAATTGACCTACATAAATAGGACATGCAGTATTTAACAAACCATTTCAGCGACAGGGTCTGCCATAACTTTGGCTGAAATAATTGGTTTGTTCGGGCCACCACAAAAAAAAAAAAAGAGTTGCTCTGTCTGCTGTCTAAGCCCAGGGGTGCTGCTAAGTCTGGCATATAAGCCTAGGGTGCTGTTAAATCTGTCGCATAAACCCAGGGGTGCTTTGCCGATGTTTCACTAGGGTTGGTGTCACCCGGTGTAGAAACTCATGGTGTCACAACTCACCACCTCCCCCCCCCCTCCATGGACCTCCTCCGAATAATGATTCCCCCCCTTGTATTTAGGGAACCAGGACCGGGTCAATGAGCACAGTGCTGGATATGCTCAGGATGGGGGACACCCACGTCATTTAAAAAAAAAAAGGTTTGCTTTAGAACACTTTTTTTGGAAAGAACCATGCACAGGTCACGCTGATCTGTGCATGGTTCTGTGAAACTCACCAGGCTGGACCTGTTTGATTTGTTTTGGGATTTATGGTTAAGGGTACGAATTGAAAATTTGCACTCTATTGTCTATGAGAAAACATCTGGATGCAATTTCGGATGTTTTTTACCTAAAAATCGCACATGTGCAAAAATCGTACCCTGTTACATTTCGTCCTAGGTTTCAACACTTGAAACCCCAATTAGTGCACTGCTTAGCTCGCCGTGCTTGTGTTGACCATATGTTGATGACCATTGTCTTATTGACCATTTGAACCTGTTGACCATATTCATGTTAATTATATGCATGTCTAGCTATTGATTGACAACCTAACGACATGAACTTTTAACAGGTTTTGAGCAATTGCAACGATGGGGTAGAATCCAGGGCAAATAATATCAGATTTTATGGAAAACACATAAATATCCATATACATATAATATCTGACAATGATATATATGCGAATGAGATGCTTATTCTATTGCTTTAGTCTGTTGTGTACAGTAAAAAAGTTTCTACCACCTCTAGCGTGAATTCTGGCAGACAGCAACATTTAACACATTCCTGACACCTATATGTAAATTGGGTGAGCACACACTTTCTCACCCTCTTGGCACATTAACATGTATATGTTACACGCTGTTCCCCCTAAGGGATACACAGTACTACTGTAAAAACTAGCACAGAGTTTATGTTGCGTGGTTGCTCTTAAACAGCAGATCGGCCCTGTCATGTGGATTGTAGGTACATACACGATACATGTATGAGTCCAGCTTCGAACTCTGAAGCTGTGTACACATGGTGCAATATATTGCTCAGTGTTTCCTTTTCATCAGCGCAGAGGGAATCAGCTGGTCGCAGAATTATAAGGGGGCTAAAAACAGTAGCGTGCACTCGACGATTTATCGCCGGTGCACACTCCAATCACTGGCAATATGGTCGGTCAGTGACCCTATTGCCAGCGATTATAGCCCGTGTGTACACACCTTTACAGTATTTACAGTATAGAAAATACTGTATATATAGAGGATTGTTAGACTTCTAGATATAGGAAATGGAAATTTTGTGTATTTTGTAATCCGTAAGCATTTGTATAAATTAGATCTTTCAATGCTATGGTTTCCAACATACATGTACCAATGTGAAAAGACACGTTAAATATTAGACATTGTTTTGTTTTTAGATCTGATTTAAATTTTCATTTAAAATCCAAATTCAGTGTTTTGGATTTAAAAAATGCAAAAAAACAGCTAAAATCAATTTTGTAATCCAAAACCCTATCTTCAGATTTAAAATCTGAATTCCGAACCCCTGGGCAGAGACAGATTGGGTTTTGGGGCCTGATTCAAAGCATTTTTTTTCTCTAAAGGACAAAACAATGTGCACTGAAGGTGGGGCAGATGTAGCGTGCAAAGTGAGTTAGATTTAGGTGAGCTATGTTGTTTCTGTGCAGGGTAAATACTGGCTGCTTTATTTTTACACTGCAATTTAGATTTTAGTTTGAACACACCCCACCCAAATCTATCTCTCTCTGCACATGTTACATCTGCCCCACCTGCAGTGCAGCATGGGGCCAGATGCACTAAGCTTCAAAATGTGATAAAATGGAGAGTGATAAACCAGTAGCCAATCAGCTGGATCATCCTGGAATATGTGACCAGCAACACAGGTCATGACCAGGATTTTTCTCTTCTGTCTGAAAGGGTGTTCCCAGGTTGATTTAAAAGGAACTCATTGAGCACATTTTAAACATAAGTGTGGTAGAGTAACCCAGGCCATTCTTTCACACCGGAGCCTATCTGGCACACACCCTAAACCCTGGTCATGACCAGGTTCATGGACCCAGTACACATAAACCTGGTTGACATTTTTACTATGCGGTAACCATGCAAATATGTCCACATGTAAATGAAGATGCCCAGAAGGTACATGGTACGAAATGGTTTTTGGGCGCCAAAATAACTTGTCTTGCCAGTGAAAAGGCCGATTCAAGCAAAACAAGTGACAAATACTGTAGCATGGCATCACACATGAATGTTCCATAGAGGTCATCCTGTAGGGATTGCCGCAGTGTTGTAACATTGTAAAGTGGAACAAGACACGTAAAAAGCTCTTGCATGTGGAGATGTACGATAGAAAACACTTGACACATGCTTAGACAAGGCCTCTTGCCCTGAGTGCAGTCACAGTGATCACAGTGCCAACTGGATTCGGTATAAGCATAGGGAGTATGCAATAGGAATAACATAACGTCAGAAGAAACTGCTTATGGACTGGAGAAAAGAGATCACTTTCTGGAATGTATACATAGTAACAGAGCACAGCACCAGATGGGCTTCTAGGAGTGACTGCGTTACAGACACGCCGCTCCCACTGGGGGGCCTTTTGAATGATGCACATTCAAGTTCCAACCCTTCTGATTCTTGACGAGAAAGCATCAGTGTGGTGTGGTGTTGCTACATTGTTCAGTCCAAAAGTAATAAATAATGCTCTGTAATGTTTTTCTGGTACGTAAAGCAAATTGACATCTACCCAACAAGAGACTATATTGAAATCAATGTTTTACTACAAAACTGAACTCTTCCGACGAAATGTAAAATCAATAATTCTGACCTGTGAATTTCTCAGACAGATGTAATCAATCTCTGCATCTTCAAACCAATCCCATCAGCTGGGAAGAAAAAAAACAATCATCCAAGATTCTTGCTGAATACTAAAATACAAATGTATGAGACCCAGCTCAGAGGCGGATGACCAGCGACACCTATTATCAAGAGTCACATAAAGAGATCTTTAATATTATTATTTTTTACAAATTTTATATTCTAGCGACATTGTTGAACACTAGTTGCCTTGCAGTGTTTAGGATTTCTAAGTAATGGGCAATATAAATGAGTAAAGTTCTAAGTGTGAAATGTATATTGTGCTCTGTTTATAAAGCTATGCAGCGCACACACTTGCCCTCATTTAGTAGCCTTTGGCTCTTCTTCCTGTAGTAGTAGTAGTAGTACGTTTATTTATAAGGCACCGCAAAGTGTCCGCAGCGCCGTACATAGCAAACAAAAAACAAATGACAAGGTAACGTACAGGGTGTGTTGAAAAATACAGTTTAAATAGGGGTATAGCTGGTAGAACTAAAATCAGCATCAGTTCAGAAGTAGGTGTCAAAATTGTCGCGGAGACTGAAGATGAAGTAGAGGAAGGAAAGAACAGGAGCACAGGTGAGGTAAAGAGGTAGGGTGAGTACGTGAGGCAGGAGGACCCTACTCATAAGAGTTAACATACTAAAAATAGGTGGGTGGACGAACGAAAAACAACAGGATAAGTAGGAATGGAGGGGAACGGAGGCAGGATAGGAGGATCAAAAGAGGTTAGGAGGAGGGATAGGCTAGTCGAAAAAAGTGGGTTTTGAGGGAGCGCTTGAAGGAGGTAAGGGAATCAGAAAGCCTGATGGGTGGCGGGAGGTTGTTCCAGTGCAGGGGGGCAGCGCGAGAGAAGTCTTGGACACGGGAGTGGGAGGAGGTGATTAGGTGAGAGGTCAGTCGGCGGTCAGCGATGGAGCGAAGAGGACGGGAGGGAGTGTGGATAGAGATCAGTGAAGAGAGGTAAGGAGCGGTGGAGGAGGAGAGAGCCTTGTAGGTGGTGGTGAGGAGTTTCCTGATGTGCAATGTTTCCATGTTCAGCAATTTACTTATGCACAGGATCCATTATGTGTGAACTGGTCCTGGGATGTAAGAAGCAGGAGAACATTACTAGGTGATTGACAGTCTGATTTGGTGAAAACGGAAAACTTTCATCCCTGAATCTGTATATGTGTCCATGTAATCTAATCAGTTATCGCATTATAGATTGGAGTGATTTCATCACATCACAGGGCCTATTGAGACCTGTATGCAGCAGTCCAAAATCGACCTCATATCCAATGTTTTTGGTCTGCGAAGGCACATTGTCTCCAATGCGCATGTGCAGGCCCCAGCTGCGAGCACCTTCGGCTAAGTTTCTCTTCACCAAGGCACAGCTTGAGTGACAGCCAATAGGCGTTCGGTACAGTCCGCAAAAACGGTGGGAACACCAATAGGAATTCTGGGAAGGCCCTTGCAAACGCAGAAGAGAAAAATTGAAGCAGCGCACAAATTTTCAAAGACAAAAGTAAATAAGATGGATTACGGATTGGATACTCAATACAAATTTTTATAAAACATGAGAATTAATATAAAAAATATATTAAAGAGCCACACGTGCTAATGTGAATGCAAATTTCAAACTTGTGAGGAATTTGAGGTTCTTCATTCAATGGGATGATGATCACTTCGACCAAAGCAGATGCAACGGGCTAATAACAACTATAGCCAATGGCAATAATGATAACCAAGAACCAGATACACTGTATTGGATTTCGGTCACTAGGCCCATTATTTGAGCACCTGTGGTGTTTACAGCTGCCTACTGTAGGTGCAAGACTACAGAGGTACCAATTTAAAATAATCTCACAAAAGAGGTTATTATACATCAACAAATCATTAGTGCAGTAGACCTAAATTATATATATATATATATATATATATATATTTATTTATTTATTAACAGTTTCTTATATAGCACAGCATATTCCGTTGCGCTTTACAATAGCAGACAGTGATACAACAAAACAGCGTATTTAAAGACAGTCAAAATGTAGGAGGGCCCTGCTCGCAAGCTTACAATCTATAGGGAAATAGGTATTGATACATAAGGATAGATACTGTATTCTTTACTGCATCGATTCCACCAGAATGCAAGGTTCTATGACTGGTTCTGGAATTTGATAAGCTTTCCTGAAGAGATGAGTTTTTAGGGAACGCTTATAGGTTTGGAGACTGGAGGAGAGTCTTATTGTGCTTGGGAGGGCATTCCACAGAGTGGGTGCAGCCCGAAGAAAGTCCTGCAGTCGGGAATGGGAGCGAGTAATGAGTGTGGATGACAGACGCAGATCTTGGGAGGAGCGTAGAGGTCGTGTTGGATGATATTTTGAGATAAGATAATATACATATATATAACTTATAGTTCAATAAAAGTATGTTCAAATGTCAGCATTGCTACATTCTCTCCTCTAGTGAATAGCTGTCACCCAAGGCACTAGCCTTTTTTGACTTTCAATGAATCCGGCTAATCTTATAATACTGTAGCTCTACTCGGATAATTACCTACTTTGTGCAAACACTGTACTACAGTATTTTCTGAATTCTGCAGCAAATATGAACTAAGATTAGGCGTAGAAATGCTGTCAGGTTACTCTTCAAATCATTGGCCTTTTAGTAACCAGGAGTCACACAAACAGGACTGAATAAAGCAGCCACACCCTGACTCCACCCTCCCCATTATCCCTGCTGCAAGGTCATGTAAAGTGCAGATACTGTATTGTCATTAAATCATAGGTTCCGTCCGCCATTCCAAGCCTCATTCCTAAAGTGTTTCTACAATAGTTCTTCTCAGTGAATTGATTGGCTACAGTGTCATAAGAAACGTTCTACCGATGGTACAAAATGGCTTTAGATGCATTTCAAAGGTGACTGGTTTATTATACATTTTATCTCATAGGATAGATCAGTTTACTTAACCCCTTCCTGACATTTGACGTATATATACGTCATGGCCGGGATGTACTTCCCGACACATGACGTATATATACGTCATGACTTCAAAGTGCCACTGCGTCTAGAGACGCAGTGACAGAGGGACGATGTCTGCTGTCCCTGACAGCAGACATGTCCCTGCATGCCCAGGGGGGGCGGCGATGCCGCCCCCCCGTCGGCGATCGCTGTGATTGGCTGTTCAATGTGAACAGCCATTCGCAGCGTTTTCCTGTGTTACCGGCGAATCAGACGCTCGGTAACTGAAAGGATTTATGCACCATTTTGTATGTTGTTCTCCATCTTGTCTCAAATTCTTTATAGTGAGTGGAAAATTACAAGTTTCTATTCTGCTTTGTGACAGTCTGCTGCTGCTCAAGGCTGCGTTGCTCAAGGTTATTTCCTGTAAGATGTATTTCATATGTTTTCTACAAAAACTGTCTGTTCTCCCATGTCCTTGTATGATAATAACATATATCCCCTAGACAGTAACTGGAACTCCTCCCTGCTACACCCCTGTATCATCCAATCATCTCTTGTCGAGCCCATGCATGCTATACTGTATAAATATGCTGTATGTGTAAACAATAAACCAGTGTTGTACCTTGCATACATGATGGTCTTCTTTTCTGATCAGCATATACAGGGTTAACACTCACGGAGCTCTAAGGGGGGCCACCAAATTGAGGAAGAAGGGATAAAGGAAGATTGGTTAAAGTCCAACTCCCTATCCAGAGGTAGGTTAGAGTCCACCTCAGGAGGTAGGTTAAAGTATCACCTCCCAACAGCTGGGGGCCCGTCCCGGGATTTCGATCTTCGTTCCCGTTAAACTGTTGACACCCATACGTGGTCTGTTGCCTGTTCTCGGATCACGGACATATCGAATCCTGAATCCGTATAGACCTTTACTTCAAAAGTAGTAAAGTTTCAGCTGGTTGTTTTATAGTGTGCACACGCAGATCAGTGATCTGGTACTATATATAAAGAGTGACCTAAGGGGTCCGCTCATTAGTCACCTCAATTTGATCGCCCTTTTTTCTATATGGCCATTTCTTACTATCCTTTTTTTTTACAGTATAAGTTGTATTACGTGTAATATCCTTGTGTGGTTGGTAAGTGAACACACATGCGATATATGTATTTAACTTGTACATCTTGTGCGGTTGGTAAGTTGACGCACACTAACTCTTTCTCTCTCTTGTCTCATTGATTACTGTATGCCAACAGACTTGCGGACTATATGCTCCCCTCTCTTTGGGGTAACGCAACGTGAGGCTTCATATGCAGTTTTCAGGATAAAACCACTTGACTCTATCCACTGTCACGTAGACAGTCTGTGGTTATAACTAACCAATCATAAACATTAATTTTTATGAGATGTATAAAGTGAATACATAATTCACACAGTATTCAGATAAAGACCAACCCTTTCAGTCTGCTGCTGTAGGTACACTCCTGCCTTACTGAAACGGCGCCCCTGGTCTGGATACTAAGAATTTTTCACGCTCTCATATTTCATCCATTCTCATACTTCATCTACGTCTATGTCACACCCCAGACATCCATACATAGGTACTTGTTTAAATTGTAAATGTAGTATCGTCCTCTGGTACCATAACCCCGACAGAGACGATTATTGGCCCAAATTGACATCTGTCATTAGAGAACCCACAAGATTTAAACTCACAACAAAGACATCATCTAATGGCACCGTTTTAGAATCCGTTATTATATTGGGTTGTCATTTGGATACAGGACTTATTGAAAAATACATTGATCAGACATACCCATTTTTCTTAACAGATATACCAATTAACCTTTTCACATATCCTATTATCTGTCCTGAAACTTTAGACCAGATCCACAAGTTACCTGAAGGTAGACAACTACTCTATTTCCTTGACTTTAGTCAAAACCCTGAACATCAGGAACAAATTAAAAGGTGGAGAAAGTTCTCACACAAACATAAAAGGACATAAACTAAACATGGGTTCAAAAATTAGTAAAAATAAAATAATTTCCTATCCACCACCCTTACCCAATGAAACTTGTAAGGAATATGTAGCCCGTAATTCTTCTACAGACTATTTCCTAATTGACCCCTGGGTAGATAACCTGGCAGGTTGGTCGGAAAAATGTAGTCCCAACCCCTTCCCTAGAGACGGCTCTAATTATCCTTTCTTTATGCAAATGATAAAAGGTCTTTGTCTTGGGGACAAAGAAGCCTTCCCCTGGTATACAGGAGATCCCACCTGGGATATGAAATACATGCGTGCAGGAGGTGAACAATGGCTTATTATTGCACCTTTCTGGCATGACACCAATTTGACAAAGAAACAAAAGAAAATTAGAGACGTCACTGCAAAACTCCATAAAATAGAGGAGACTCGTATCAATAAGGAACTTAAAGTCCTTTCACCTCCACCTTACAGTCCAGTATACCCTTCCCTCACGGATACAGAACTGATGGCCGTGGGTCACCATGTTCTACATCCTACCGCACCTCCACCCAAACCAGATCTTAAATTAGATGATAAAAAGGAAACTAATACCGAGGATATGCCTTTGTTAGAGGGAGAAGAGAAAGGACCTTTAGCAAAAAGCACCAGAGTATCAGCAGACAAATCATTAGTTACTACAGAACTTGGCCCGAAGACAACAAAATCTGGTGCCACCTATGATGGCACAACAACTCAATACTGTCCCTTCATGACAATTGGTGACCAATTACTTGTTAAACCAATTGACATAGAAGACCTAAATAGGATCATTAAACACTGCCCAAAACCCTCTGTAACCGCGGCAGGAACCATTGCCTATCTGAAGAAAGCATGTGTAGGCAGAAATTACACCCATGATGACATAAAACTGATTGTCGATAATGTAATCGACCATCATCATGCGTGGGATTGGGATAAGATCAAAAGTTTCAAAAACATTACAACCACGGTAGGAACAGCAAACTACCCCTTAAATAATTCAGACGCAATAGCCACAATGTGGACAGAAATAGAAGCAGGGATGACCAAGATCTTCAAAATGAGGTCCTCATTGCCTGTCGCAGTGGCGTGTAA
Source organism: Crinia signifera (assembly GCF_055691185.1). Lineage (NCBI taxonomy): Eukaryota > Metazoa > Chordata > Amphibia > Anura > Myobatrachidae > Crinia > Crinia signifera. The sequence goes on along the minus strand of NC_139226.1, from coordinate 128,373,111 downwards.
ACAAAAACCCACTGAATCAGTCACTGAATTTTGGAAGAGATTTAAAAGATGCTGGACTGAGGAAGCGGGACTATTTCTTGAAATATTCCCCTTACTCATTTCCACCTTTATCAATAACCTACACCCCTCCATTTCCACGCCAGTTAAACAAAGTATCTCTTCCTGGACTTCAGACACCCTCCAAGAATTTGAGACCCATTTGTATGAAAAGGAGGCAGCTGGATGTTTTGACATGAAAAAGACAATTGTCACAACACACAGTTATCAACAAGACAACAGGGGCCCATCAAATAGACAGAGTAGGGCACCCCAATATGGTCAAAGGAAACCCTTCAGACCACCACAAGGCCCACCACACCAACACCATCGGGCCCCTCTTTACAACAGAGATAATAACACTGGCACAATAGCAAAAGACACAACATGTTACAATTGTGGCCAAGACACACACTGGGCTAGGGAATGCCCATTCCCACCCCAAAGACCACAACAACCATATCGACCTCCACCAGGCACACACAGGTCTCAGCAACCATCTTTCACACACGGGCCACCCAGAGCAGCACGTGGCCCCACACCCGTCCAAGAACATGTACGTTTTAAAGTTGATTGGTCCGACCCCACCTTGTGACGGGGCCCGAAGGAGGGTGTCCTATCTTTTGTACAATTCACCACACACTGGGAAGACGCACCCCTTATCACTTTATATGTTAATGGAAAGAAGCTACCCTTTTTGGTAGATAGCGGTGCCACAACCAGTGTCCTGTGTTCATTACACTATGATGGTGAATTGCAAAAGACTACTCCTTCAATGGGAATCAATGGGATACCCACTGACACTTATCTGACTGACGAACTGACCATACAGTCCATGAACGGACATTACTTAGGAGAACATCAGTTCAGGGTTATTTCAGAATGCCCTGTCAACTTGTTGGGAAGGGATCTTTTCAACAAATTCCACATCTCCATTACACCCTCACCCAAAGGAAGTGGACTTCACGTCACTTCACCACACTTCCTAATGTCCCAAGATTCACTTGATACCTCAATTGACAAAATCAATGCAGAAATTTGGGCCAAGGGTCCCTATGACACAGGCCTCATACCCTGTACACCATACAAAGCCAAACTCAAGCCAGACTCTAGTCACGTGTACAGCAAACAATACCCTTTATCATCAGAGAAAATTGACGGTCTTAGACCAATGATACAGGAGTTTTTAGAAGAAGGCATACTGAGATATGTGATCTCACCATACTGCACACCCATCAACCCGGTCGCTAAGGCTGATGGAAGTATTAGATTTGTACAGGACTTGAGGAAGGTAAATGACCTCATAGTCCCAATTGCACCAATAGTGCCAGACATTAACACACTCATTTCAGCCATCCCTGCAGACGCAGCATTTTTCACAGTTGTAGATCTGAAAAATGCATTTTTCAGCATTCCAATAGATGCAGAGACCCAATTACTTTTTGCTTTCTCTTTTGAAGGTAAACAAATGACTTGGTGTCGTTTACCACAAGGCTATATTGACTCCCCAGTGGTCTATAGCATAGTCCTCCAAGCCACATTGGCACCCTGGCACCCCCCCTGTGGTTCAGTCCTGCTACAGTATGCAGATGATCTGCTACTCTGTAGTCCAACGGAGGAGGCCAGCCGGGAAGATGGTATATCACTATTGAACTGGTTATGTGAATGTGGACATAAAGTGTCCAGAACAAAAATGCAATGGTGTCAAAAGCATGTCAATTACTTGGGTTTTGTGCTCTCTGAGGGAGAAAGGAAAATCAGTCCACAACGCATACAGTCTGTACTGGGCCTGGTCACCCCAGCTACCCAGAAGGATATGCTGTCTTTCTTGGGTATGGTAAACTACTGCAGACAGTGGATTTCTGATTGTTCCTATTACGATAATATCTTGAGACAGTGCACACTCAAAGACAAACCCAAAGTCATACAATGGTCAAATGAAATGTTTTCTGCATATGAAAAGCTCAAAGCAATGTTAGTTAAAAGTCCCGCGCTTGGTCTCCCCAACTATGTTTTGCCATTTCATTTGTTTGCAAGGGACACTTGTAAAACTGTGGCGGGCGTGCTCACCCAAGGTCATGGAGGCAAAATGCGCCCTGTCGCATTCTTTTCAAAGGTAATGCCGGTCACTGTACAAGGAATGCCTGCTTGTCTTCGAGCGCTGGCTGCCTGTGCAATGGTTGTTGAAATGGCTGCCACACTCACTTTAGGACACAACACCATCCTTCACACTACCCACAACGTCCTGTCCATCTTAAAAGGCTTACATACGCAACACATGTCGGCCCAAAGACTTAGTGGTTACGAGGTACTCTTACTAGGTAACCCATCACTTGTTATCAAATATGCTACAAATACAGAAGGACCTGTGCCCATACTTAATGCCCTTTTAGGCTTAAAAGGACCTGATGACGAAGCACCTCCCCCACATGACTGTTCTCTGACAATCGACTCAGAAACTTCACCCAGAAGTGACATGTCGGCTGTACCCATACCCGACGCCGACATAATTTTTGTCGACGGCTCCTGCAGTCGACCAAATGACAAAACATACCAGGCAGGCTACGCAGTAGTTAAACTTCCTCAAACTGTCCTTGAAGCAAAAGCAGTTCCTCTGCAATCAGCACAGGCTGCTGAGCTAATCGCTCTCACCAGAGCTTGTCACTTGTACACAGGAAAACCTGTCAACATTTACACAGACTCCAAATTTGCTTATGGCGTTGTTCACGACCACGGCATGATTTGGCAGCGCCGAGGTTTCACAGGCGCTGATGGAAAAGGCATCTCACATGCCCAACTTATTGCTGACTTATTGCACGCAATCACATTGCCCTCACACATTGCCATTCTCCATTGCAAAGCACATACTGGTGGAAAAGATGATATCTCACGGGGCAATGCCCTCGCTGACACTGCTGCAAAACAAGCTGCTGCCACATCCACATACAACCTCACACTTACCATAATGTCACCACCGTCACTAGAAGACACATACTTACTTACAGAGTTACAGGCAACTGCCTCTAACTCTGATTTATCAGATTGGACATACCCAATTCTGCAGAAGAATCCACGGACTGGATTAATCTGCAAAGAGGGGAAACCCTGTATCCCCCAAACAAGTGCCTCACTGTTCATAGCACACTATCACGGAGTAGGTCACCACAGCAAAGTCACGACAACACTGCTCCTCACCAATGATTTTTACATCACAAATGCAAAAGAACTTGTCACCCAATATGTTAGTAGATGTATTGTGTGTCTTAGAAACAACCCTAACAATCCCAATAAAGCAAAACACCAACATCTTGAATACCCCACCACTCCGTTTACTCACCTGCAGATTGATTTTACCCATATACCAGGTACAGGGAAACAGGAATACGCTTTGGTCATAGTTGATATGTTCTCACGCTGGACGGAGGCATATCCAACAAAGTCCGAAGATGCAAAAACTGTAGCCCGCATTCTCACGCAGGAGATCATTCCGCGCTGGGGATGCCCGCTACAAATCAATAGTGATAAAGGTTCTGCTTTTACTGCCAAAGTCACTGCTGAACTAGTTAAAGCCCTCCAAATAGATTGGAAATTCCACATTCCGTACCACCCACAGAGTTCAGCTATTGTCGAACGCATGAACCGCACTTTGAAGGATAAATTGAGAAAGGCTACTGGGGGCACCTTCACAAAATGGAAGCAAGTCCTTCCTATTGTGTTAGCTGAAATAAGAATGACGCCACAAAAGACTCTAGGTTACTCCCCTTTTGAAATACTAATGGGACGCCCCTTCCCCACCCCCTGGGCAAGGAAACCACTAGTCACACAAGCAGGAGATTTAGAAGTAATCAGAGAAGAATATGTAAGGACTTTAATACACAGACTAGACGAAATTGAACATGAAGTTGTACTTAAAAATCCTTGTCATCCACAGAAACCTACACATCCATTCCAAGTCGGAGACAAAGTTGTGGTTAAAGTCCTTCCACGCAACAAGAATCCAGGGCCCTTATTCTGATTGACGCGGACTTTACCGCGTACTTACGGATCGCGTCTTTACGGCGTCTGCGCATGCGTGGAGAACGCTACGCGCATGTGCCACGCCTTGACTCGGTACCAGTTCGGGCAAATCCCGTCCAAAACTGTTCACCGCTATCAGTCGGGAAATAGGGGCGTATTATGGGCGTCATGCGGAATGACACATGGGCGTAGTTTCAAAGTGGGCAAAACGGGGCGGAAACATGGGCGGACACGGGGGAGTACACTTATGTTGGGGGGCGTACATTCGGAAACCACTCCGAATGCACGCGATCAAAAAGGGCAGAAATGTGCGGTGTCCACAAGTGTACTATTGCTTTGCGGACACCACTCGTTCATGCGGTAGGCGAACGTACGCCTAATGACTACAAGCATTAACACCTGAACCCAATAGAATCTACTCCTTTACTCATTACTCACTAATAGGACGCTTGTCAGTGCTTTAATTGAAACCATTGCACTTGATTTGCTGTAAGGGTTAATGTGTGCAATGCATGTGTTAGGCATGCTTGTAAGGATATATTGGCATCTAATTGATTCCAATTCCAAAGAAGCATTTTTTTATGAGGATAGGTAATTGAATAAGTGGGTCATGTGATGTATTGCAGAATTGACATAATAGTGGGTTGTTTGGCGTAAATACTCCGCTTACGGGCGGTAGCACCGCTTGGCTCCCGTTCGGATGCGGTATTTCCGAGCATACTCTGTAATACTCTGTAATACCGTGCAGAATCGGAGTGTTTCTCCCGCACACGCATGGTTTGTATGTCGTCCGTAAACACGCCCTGTTCTTAAAGAGTGAGTCCGTCCGAATGCGGAGGACACGTGGGCGTTTCTACGGACGATGGCCGCACGCGGCAAAACACCGTGGCGTGCGGACCGCACCGTAAGAATGCGGGAATATCCGCACCAACCAGAATAAGGGCCCAGGTGATTTCTCCTACGGTCCTGAGACAGAGGTGGTCGCTGTGACAAGAACTGCTGTGCTCACCGATGACAACCCAACGTGGATCCACGCATCCAGAGTGAAGAAAATCCCTACTCCAACTACTTTCGACACAGAGGTCGACACTGATCCTGAGATTGACACAGACCGGACCAGTGAGGTACTAACGGGAGTTAATAACTCTGACCTCCTACGAGGAGAAGAATTGCCGGTAGGGGATCCAGACATCGAGGAAAACGGAATTCCTACTGAGGCCGAGAGGACCCTTGAAGGAAATGATTCCCCCTATCTTAGCTCTGCTGACTTTACTCGCTCTTGTTCTTTATAATTTCTGTACCGCAGAAGTGGATATTACCAGTCAGGATGATGTGCTTACCCTTTGGTACAATTCATCTACCACTCGCGTGGCCACTTACCGAATAAACTATGATACGGTCATACCTAGTAACATGTGGTCCATGCCATCCAAATCAGCTCTCAGCCAGACTAAAAATGTATATATTTGTGTCACAGATGATTATTATTGGGGAAATAACTGCAATTATTGGGGAGCAGTGGGGTGGAATTCAGGTATCGACTGGGCATACAAACCCACCTTGGCTATTGATCGAAAGGACAAGTATGGTAAGCCATTACTTTCTAGGATGACTATCACTAAGGATGACGGTAGATATGACTATTATTGCACTATAAATATTGAAAATCCCAGCCCCAGTGATGCTGGAATGTTTGTTCTAGGGGTATGGTGGGGAGGTGGATATGCCAGTGATAGACAACAATTCTATCTCAAAGATATGTTTAACAATCAGGAATACCTTTCCCTCCGTAAGCCACCATCCCCCGCCAGGCCCCAGCCATTATCCCCATTCAAACCACACATAAGTACCTTTAAAGATATGGTTGCTATCAGTAATCCCACATATGAGGACACCATGTCCATAGAGACAGGTTTAGCTGATGTGAATTTTTGGTTAGAATGGATGAAATACAATGCACGACAGACTAACCGAACTGACTGTTATGTATGTGCTAAGTCCAGACCCCACCTTGGTACCGTCCCCCTTAACATACCAGAATCAGAGGATGAATGTTTTTTTACCTTATACACTGGCAATAAAACTAAAGATAATGAATGTGAGTTATGGAAGAAGAACTACCCCATCTTAGGAAAAAACACCAATCCAGGTAACACAATCACCATATATCCAGGCAACTATACTTGTTACTGTTCTAATGTCACTAAGGGGGTAGATCTGAAAACATTCCCGGATGGTTACTGTGCCATCCGTAGGTATGTAACCTTACCCATCATGAAGAAATCCCTTGGTGACATTTATTTCATTTGTGGGGACATGAAAATTAGAGCAAAGCTTGACAGTGTATGGAGAGGCGAATGTGCTCTCTCAAAAATCATTATGCCTATCCATATTTTGCCAACAGCCATTGAAACACCTTCACCCCTACCTGACCCACACCCTAGACAAAAGAGAAGTACCCCACTGGAAAGCTTTGACCCACACGTATACATTGATACTATTGGTGTACCCCGGGGTGTCCCAGACGAGTTCAAGGCCCGAGATGAAGTGGCTACTGGCTTTGAATCTCTGCTGCCCCAGGTTACAATCAATAAGAATGTTGCATGGATAAACTATATGTATTATAATCAACAGAGATTTGTTAATGATACAAAGGATGCCTTGAAAGGTATTGCAGAACAACTTGAGGCCACATCACAGATGACATTCCAGAATCGCATGGCCCTGGATATGATCTTGGCCGAGAAAGGTGGTACATGTGTATACATAAACACAGTTGCAGGATGTTGCACCTTCATTCCTGACAATACAGGTCCCAATGGCAAAGTCACACTAGCCATTAAAAAATTAGAAGACTTATCCCGAGAGCTCAAGGAAAACTCAGGTGTCACTGACCCCTGGGCTGCTTGGTTCGGCTGGATGAGCAACTGGAAACATGCCTTAACTCAACTAGGTATCATTACACTTACTGTACTTCTGTTCATCATAATCGTTGCTTACTGTATTTTTCCACTAGGCAGGAGAATAGTTTCCAAATATCTAGGTACCACAACACCTGTTGCTATTATGTATATTGATCTTTCCTCTGAAACCCCTACACCCGATGACTATGCTACATATGTGAGGGAACAGCGTATTAAAAGGAAAAGCACAAGTGAGAATCAAATAATTTAAATAAATTATGATTCTAAGAGGGGATTGAAAGGATTTATGCACCATTTTGTATGTTGTTCTCCATCTTGTCTCAAATTCTTTATAGTGAGTGGAAAATTACAAGTTTCTATTCTGCTTTGTGACAGTCTGCTGCTGCTCAAGGCTGCGTTGCTCAAGGTTATTTCCTGTAAGATGTATTTCATATGTTTTCTACAAAAACTGTCTGTTCTCCCATGTCCTTGTATGATAATAACATATATCCCCTAGACAGTAACTGGAACTCCTCCCTGCTACACCCCTGTATCATCCAATCATCTCTTGTCGAGCCCATGCATGCTATACTGTATAAATATGCTGTATGTGTAAACAATAAACCAGTGTTGTACCTTGCATACATGATGGTCTTCTTTTCTGATCAGCATATACAGGGTTAACACTCACGGAGCTCTAAGGGGGGCCACCAAATTGAGGAAGAAGGGATAAAGGAAGATTGGTTAAAGTCCAACTCCCTATCCAGAGGTAGGTTAGAGTCCACCTCAGGAGGTAGGTTAAAGTATCACCTCCCAACAGTAACACAGGTGTCAATCACCGCCGGGTGTGAGGGGGCATGAGGGGGTCATCGGTGACGACGACACCTCACCCCACCTGCCCCCAAGGCTGTGATTGGTCCATCGGACCGACGGACCAATCACAGCCAAGGCGCGCCATTTAAACTAACGGTGACTGCGCTGCAGACGCCATTCCGGTCTGGAATTGCGTGCAGAGCGGTCACCGGCCACTCTGTCGTGATATACATACCTGAACCTTGCCTGATACTTACCTGATCACCGCTGATCACCGCTGGTAGCGTGCTGCCAGCAGTTGGATGCTTCCTGGATCTTGTGACTTCCTGTGTCCTGCTGCTGCAGTGTCATAGAGTCACAGATCGTGAGAGATAGTGACAGATAGTGACAGAGAGTGACAGAGAGTGATAGAGAGTGATAGAGAGTGCTATATTTTGTGTCTGCTGCACCCCTTTTTGTGCTGATCAGTATATCTGTGCTGATCAGCAACTTTTTTTTTTTTTTATATATATATATACCTGTCAGTTGCACCAAAGGTTGTGCTGCCTGTGCAACTGACTGCTGCCCCCCCTTTTGTGCTGATCAGTTTAAATTAATTAACTGATCAGCAACTTTTTGGGGGTCCAGGGTTTTTTTTTTATATATATATACCCTGTCAGGTTGCACCCACAGTTGTCTGCCTGCTGCCCCTCACTGCTAATCAGTGTCGCATCACTGCATCACTGATCTGCAGTTTTTTTTTTGGGGGGGGGGATTGCAGTGGGGTTTTGTTTTTACACCCACGTTGCTTTTGTGGGTGCTTTTGTGGGTGTCCTGTGGCCGCTGATCAGTGACGTGCATCACTGAACAGCATTTTTGGCACAGGGTTGATATCATTTTTTTTTCTGCAGTTTTTTTAAATTGTTTTTTTTTTTGGAGAGTGCTGTGGTTTATTACACCCACGTTGCTTTTGTGGGTGTCCTGTGGCCGCTGATCAGTGACGTACATCACTGAACAGCATTTTTGGCACAGGGTTGATATCATTTTTTTTCTGCAGTTTTTTTTAATTGTTTTTTTTTTGGAGAGTGCTGTGGTATTTTTTTTTTTTTAAATTGTTTTTACACCTGTTGCCTTTGAGCGCTGTTCAGTGACGGACGTTACTGACCAACATCTGTGCTCAATTTTTGGCGCAGGACCTGTTTTTTTTTTTAACCCCTTCAATTTTTTTTTTTTTTATTGGGATCAAATTCCTGTATAAAGTATTTTTTTTTCTGCACTACATACACACTACACACTACATACCCCCCGTGTTGAAATAAAGTTTGTACCCCCCCAACACTATACACGTGTTGAAACATTACACTTACAGAAACACAAAAATAAAAATGGCATCCCAAATGTCATCCCAAATGTCATCCCAGTCATCCAGAAGAATGTATTCAGCGGAGGAGGCATATGCCATGCTTGCCTCTGACTCTGACACAGCCAGTGATGCAAGCGGGGAATTTGAAGGATTCGTCTTAAGCTCCTCTTCCTCCTCTAGTGATGAGGGACCCCCTCAAAGACGCCCCCGTAGAGCAGCTGAGACCCCCCCCCCAAATGATTGATCCCGTATGGACCCCACCACCAGACAATTTTGAGCCCCAGGTTCCTGAGTTTTTGGCCATCCCAGGAATCCAATTTGATTCAACAGGTCTCAGAGAAATTGACTTTTTCAAATTATTTTTCTCTGATGATTTTATAAATTTAATGGTGGACCAAAGTAATTTATATGCCCAGCAGTTTATTGCTCAAAACCCCACGTCATCATTTGCTAGGTGGTCCCCTGTAGATGCAGTAGAGATGATGACGTTTTGGGGTCTGGTGTTACATATGGGCATAGTAAAAAAGCCAGAAATTAGGCAATATTGGAGTACAGATGTTCTGTACAGCACCCCACTTTACCGTATGGCCATGACTCGGACTCGTTTTGAGATAATCCTTAAATTTTTACATTACACCGATAATGCACAGTGCCCACCCAGAGATGATCCCACCTTTGACCGGCTATTCAAAGTCAGGCCGGTCATTGATCATTTCAGTGCCAAATTTGCAGAGATGTACATCCCTGAAAAATTTATTTGTATCGATGAGTCCCTTATACATTTTAAAGGAAGGGTTAAATTCCGCCAGTACCTTCCCAGTAAGAGGGCAAGGTATGGCATAAAAATGTATAAACTGTGTGAAAGCACCTCAGGGTACACCCACAGGTTTAGGGTATATGAAGGGAAGGATTCAAGAATTGAACCGCCAGAATGCCCCCCCTCCCTCGTAGGTGTTAGTGGAAAAATTGTCTGGGATTTAGTGCACTCCTTCCTGGATAAAGGTTATCACCTCTATGTGGATAACTTTTACACTAGCATCCCCCTGTTTAAGGCCCTTGGTTCAAGAGGTACAGCAGCTTGCGGTACTGTGTGCAAGAACCAAAGAGGCCTCCCAAAAACGCACATTGCCCAAGTACTGAGAAGGGGTGAAAGCAGGGGAATATGCACCGAAAATATGTTGTTGGTCAAATATAAGGACAAGAGGGATGTCCTTATACTGACAACAATTCATGGAGACAGTACCACCTCCATCCCTGTACGAGGTACCAGTACCCACACCTCAAAACCTAATTGTATCCTAGATTACAATAAGTACATGGGCGGAGTGGATCTTTCAGATCAGGTACTGAAGCCGTACAGTCCCCTGCGGAAAACAAAAATCTGGTACAAGAAGCTGGCCGTGTATATCATCCAGATGGCACTGTATAACGCTTACGTGCTATTCCATTCTACCAGCCAGAGGGGGACATTTATGCACTTTCAAGAGGAAGTCATAAAGGGCCTAATATTTGGGAACCAGCAGGCAGAGGGCCCCAGTACTTCTAGTACTGGCCCCCGTATTGTACCAGGGCAGCATTTTCCTAACGAAATCCCCTCCACTGCAAGAAAGGGCAGGACACAAAAAAGGTGCAAAGTTTGCTATAAAAAGGGAATAAGAAAGGATACTATTTTCCACTGTGAAACTTGCCCCGACAAACCCGGCCTATGTATAAAAGAGTGTTTTAAAATATACCACACATCTATGGATTATTAGGTTCATCATTTCACCGTGCTTCGGGGGTCTTGCTAATGCCACATAGCACCCACCATTCATTCCACCAGAATCTGAGCTGCAAAATCCAAAAATCACTCCTTCCCTTCTGAGTCCTGCCATTTTTTGGTCACACATGAGGCATTGTCGTACTCGGGAGAAATTGGGGCACAGATTTTGGGGTGCTTTGTCTCCTTCATTCCTTGTGAAAATGAAAAATTTTGAGCCAGAACTGCATTTTTGTGTAAAAAATGTAATTTTTCATTTGCACAGCCCAGTTGTATCAAAATTGGTGAAACCCCTGGGGGTTTGAAATGTACACTATACCCCTAGATGAATTCCCTGAGGGGTGTAGTTTGCAAAATGGGGTCACTTGTGGGGGGGTTCCACTGTATTGGTGCTTCGGGGGTCTTGCTAATGCGACATAGCACCCACCAACATTCCACCAGAATCTGAGCTGCAAAATCCAAAAATCACTCCTTCCCTTCTGAGTCCTGCCATGCATCCAAATGGTATTTTTTGGTCACATGTGAGGCATTGCCGTACTCGGGAGAAATTGGGGCACAGATTTTGGGGTGCTTTGTCTCCTTCATTCCTTGTGAAAATGAAAAATTTTGAGCCAGAACTGCATTTTTGTGTAAAAAATGTAATTTTTCATTTGCACAGCCCAGTTGTATCAAAATTGGTGAAACCCCTGGGGGTTTGAAATGTACACTATACCCCTAGATGAATTCCCTGAGGGGTGTAGTTTGCAAAATGGGGTCACTTGTGGGGGGATTCCACTGTATTGGTGCTTCGGGGGTCTTGCTAATGCGACATAGCACCCACCAACATTCCACCAGAATCTGAGCTGCAAAATCCAAAAATCACTCCTTCCCTTCTGAGTCCTGCCATGCACCCAAATGGTATTTTTTGGTCACATGTGAGGCATTGTCGTACTCGGGAGAAATTGGGGCACAGATTTTAGGGTGCTTTGTCTCCTTCATTCCTTGTGAAAATGAAAAATTTTGAGCCAGAACTGCATTTTTGTGTAAAAAATGTAATTTTTCATTTGCACAGCCCAGTTGTATCAAAATTGGTGAAACCCCTGGGGGTTTGAAATGTACACTATACCCCTAGATGAATTCCCTGAGGGGTGTAGTTTGCAAAATGGGGTCACTTGTGGGGGGGTTCCACTGTATTGGTGCTTTGGGGGTCTTGCTAATGCGACATAGCACCCACCAACATTCCACCAGAATCTGAGCTGCAAAATCCAAAAATCACTCCTTCCCTTCTGAGTCCTGCCATGCACCCAAATGGTATTTTTTGGTCACATGTGAGGCATTGCTGTACTCGGGAGAAATTGGGGCACAGATTTTGGGGTGCTTTGTCTCCTTCATTCCTTGTGAAAATGAAAAATTTGGAGCCAGAACTGCATTTTTGTGTAAAAAAATTAATTTTTCATTTTCACTGCCCAGTTGTACCACAATTGGTGAAACCCCGGGGGTTTGAAATGTACACTATACCCCTAGATGAATTCCCTGAGGGGTGTAGTTTGCAAAATGGGGTCACTTGTGGGGGGGTTCCTAACTTTTAGCATCTTATGGTGCCTAGAAACCTACATGGTGCCTAAAAAATAATCTCATAAAAAGGAGGCTCCAAAATCAAGTAGGTGCTCCTTCTATTATGAAGCCTGTGGTTTGGTCAACGTGCACACTAGGGCCACATATAGGATATTTATGAAAACAAAAGAATTGGGGGAATCAATTTTTAGTCACATTTCTCTAGTAAAATCTACTGTGTTCCTTAGAAAAATGTATTAAAATTGCAAATCTGCAAAAAAAATGAAATTTTGAAATTTCACCTACACTTTGTTTTAATTCCTGTGAAACACCTAAAGGGTTAACAAACTTCCAAAATGCTGTTTTGAATACTGTGAGGGGTGCAGTTTTTGAAATGGCATCATTTATGGGGGTGTCTCACATACAAGTCCCTCAAAGTCACATCAGAACTGAACTGGTCCCTAAAAAAATCAGTGTTTGAAATTTTCTTGAAAATTTGAGAATTTGCTATTCATATTTTAAGCCTCCTAGTGTCCAAAAAAATTAAAAGGATGTTGAAATAATGATGGAAACATAAAGTAGACATATGGTCTATGTTAGTTATTAACTATTTTGAGTGGTATGATTATTTGTCTCACAAGCAGAAAATTGAACATTTTGAAAATTGCTAAATTTTCCATTTTTTTACGACATTTTGGTATTTTTCACAAAAAAACACAGACTGTATCGACCCAAATTTACCACTAACTTGAAGTACAATGTGTCACGAGAAAACAATCTCAAAATCACTGGGATAAGTAAAAGCAAAAAAAAGTTATCCCCACTTAAGTGATACCTGTCAGATTTGAAAAAAAGGGCTCTGTCAGGAAGGCAAAAACAGGCTGCGGCGGGAAGGGGTTAAAGATAATTTTTTGTCTTGATGATCACTGTACACACTAAATGACTAGGGGTACAGTTTAAATAGTTAACAATATGGACAATGCCATTGGTCAAACAATATTGAGTATATGCAATGAACGATTTCGGTAAACAATATCCTTCAGAGGCATCACGGGACTCACTGAACATGTAGTACCGCAAAGGGGGAACCAGATAAGGGACAATACTGCAGAGGGAATAATATGTAAGGGGTACTACAACATTAGGCATATGTGTATGGGGCACTATAACAGTGGGCATAATGTGCAAGGGGCACTACTACTGTGGGCATAATGTGTAAGGGGCACTATAACAGTGGGCATAATGTGCAAGGGGCACTACTACTGTGGGCATAATGTGTAAGGGGCACTAAAACTGGGCTTTTCCCATGAGACCAAACATCCTTACTTTTTTCAAGTACAGATGGAGCCGGGCTCCCTCTTGCTGGCGAATCACCAGACTGTCTCCGCTGGTGATCTGCCAGCAGCGAGGCGCTCCATCTGGCTCCATCTGACTGTCTCAGTTTCTGGGCGGCGGGAACCCTGTCCATCTCCACTTCAGGGAGACGGACTGGGTTAGGGGAGGCGGCGGGGGGGGGGGAGCGGGGAGGCGGTGGGGACCCCGGGTGACCGCCAGCAAGCCAGCGGGGACCCGGGGGAAGCGCCGCCGGAAGGGGGCACGAGATGCACGCGCGTCCCCTTTCGCAGAACAGATGGCGGCTGGCGGGGGATGGCGGCTGGCGATTCTGCCGCCATCCCCTGCAAAGACAAGGCCAGCTCCATCTGTACATGCATTCGGCATGTACAAAAGTACGCCGGGGGGGGGGGGTATATTCGCTTACCACAAAATTTGGTATTCTGTGGTATACTACCACAGAATTGTCCGCAGATATTTTTTGTATCCGTTAACAAATACATTTTGTTATTTGTAATAGCTCATCAAAGTCATTACTTTTGTCACTGGACTATTAACTGCGAAGTGCATGCTGACACTAGTCCTTAATAGATCAGACAGTATTGTCCCCTTAATAATAATATATATTTACTGTATATTGCCACTACTACTACAAAAGAACACATTTATATTAGCCCATTATAACAAAATATATTATTGTCTCGTTATATATTGTATGACAGAGCGGGAGCCCCATGTATTCTGCGGACACCAATCACTTTTATATCTGTACTCCTTCACCATGATTAGAAATCCATCTAAGACTAATACAGCATTTTCTCATTCTGGTTTATTCACTTGCTTCCTTCACCTCCCTCCCGCCTGATCATGCATCCATGTGTGCTCACTGACATGGTCTGCCCTTTCTTGCTCAGCAATTAACCCCAATTGCCTTTTGCCATAAACTTTCTATAATTACAGCATTAACCTATCCACTGATCTCTTTTTCTCGGCTAAACTGTATGCATTCAAGCAAAGCGTTATTACTCGGCTACACTCATTCTGTTTGTCATTTCTCAGTCCCATCTACTCTAATTGAATCCTGTAGAATAAGATATAAGTGCAAAGTAAGCAAATTCATGATGACAACTACGACAAAAAAAACCTCTAATTGGACTTGTAGTTTTACATTGCTCCTAATAATATGGGATAAACACTTGGGGCTTATGTAATCGTGACAGAGACGACATCTCATGGGCTGTTACATGAGCGCTTTGATGTTCCATGCTGCTGGCCTACCAACCTGAGGTGCCCCTCTGAGCTGAGATGGTATGACTGGAATGCCAACTGACATGTGCTCTAGATAGGCTGATAATGATGTAAGGTCTGACTGACTAACAGGCAGTGACCTCAAGGGACCCTAGACTAGATACCGGTTCCGTCCCTCAAACAATCCATAGCACTAGATTTCCATTCCTGATTGCAAATTACACAAGAGGACTGTGATGTGCGCTCAGTCTATTAATAATCGCTCAGTTGTGAGAACATTGGTCCTAATTCAGGTTAGCAGTGAAAGTCACTAAAATGCCGCCCGGCTACTGATCCACCCCCCCCCCCCCCCCCCCACTAAATCCCCTCGGAACCATGAGGAACACAACCCCATTCGAGAACACATCCCCTTGCACGCAACCGAAGGGGAGAGAATTGGTCGCTGACCATCAAATTATTTTTCTCCCCTTCG
This sequence comes from Crinia signifera, assembly GCF_055691185.1. Classification (NCBI taxonomy): domain Eukaryota; kingdom Metazoa; phylum Chordata; class Amphibia; order Anura; family Myobatrachidae; genus Crinia; species Crinia signifera. The sequence goes on along the minus strand of NC_139226.1, from coordinate 128,357,656 downwards.
AAAATAAGAGTCATACAAAACTGACTTCTACTTCAGTCAGGGTCCGCCAAAGAGGATTATTGGTTCAGGACTTTACATTTCTTGGACTGATACACAAAGGTCCTTATTTTAATCTATTCGCATCCCCTGTGCGTTCTCACAGGCGGACCGATGTTGGGCGTTTGCGCAGCCACATTTCTGCGAATGTGCATATGCCGGGTTTGTACGGCCATGGCGAACAGATGGCTGGAAGGGGGCATAGATGGGCAAATGGAAGGGGGCATAGACAGACAGATGGGTGGCATAAATGGACCGATGGGTGAGGGTGCATATGGACAGACAGACAAGAGGGGGCATAGACAGAAAGACAGGAGGGGACATAGAAGGACAGACACATCACAGTGTGGGACATAGATAAACAGGCCCTCTAACTATAGGGGGTGCTTTGGATACAGCTTGCTATGGGACATAGCGGGAGGCCAAGTGTTGCTGCAGGCCGAGCTCAGGGCCTGGCAGTTTACTTACTGGGAGGGAGGCAGGAGGCAGAGCCACGATCAATGTGTGCACATAGCTTGTAGAGAGCCCGGAAGTGTAGCCAAGAAGGGTTAGGTCTAACTGAAGTGGGCAAAAGGACCTCCTGACGTCACAGGGGAGGAGAGGGGGCAGAGAGAGGAGGTACAAGGTCGGAGCAACGGTTCCAAACATACCCTTGCGGGCTTGCTTCTCTCGCCAAGCTTCAGGCAACCAGTGGGGGCATAAATAGTGAAGGCACAAGCCCCCCGGCCTTGCTCCTCCCCCTGGGCATAACAGGTCCTTTAGCCCACTACAATTTACCGTGCCAGCAGTGCATGGTTGATGGATGTGGCACTGTCCAAGCACAATCAGTCTGCATTCATTCAAGCACATTGAGGGCAGCTATGCCTCCCTCCAAGTAAGTTACCCAAATCTGGACTAATTAAGAAATAATAAATAAATAAAAAATGAAGGGTGCAGTGGGATTCCCCACATGCGTAATATCCGATTCCTTTCTTTGGCTGTATGCTGAAATTTATGCGCAGTATCATTCAAAATCCCCACAGCACATCAACTTAGTGTCTCCCCCCCCCCCGGCCCGCTCTGCCGGGCATGTGGGAGGTTTTGCTACTATTACAAGATCTCCCGTGCAGCCCGGAGTTGGCGGCTGCCGAAGCCCAAGACAGCTGTCACAATGAATAGCTTTGGTTGTCTGAACGGTCGGTGCTACTTCATACATTGCCAGGCATATCAGTGTACTATTCTGTACATCGTGCCGATATAGCCAGGGGTGCCTAGCGCCCCTGCCATTAAACACTTCTCCTTAATTTTGGGGCGAGAAGCAGTATCAACACACATAACGTGCTGATAGCAATTCTTCACATAACACCACTTAATACATCTACCCTTCAATCCCATAGTATGGATATGATCAAATGGGTTTCAAAGTGGTTCCTCAATTGTTTCTAGATGTTGCTATCATTTCTCAAAGTTTCTTTAGTGAGATTAAAAACAGTTTTAGTCAAAAGTGTAAAATGAAATGGCTTTGTTTCAGCAACTATAAGTATACTATAAAACCAACCATTTTGCTGTTCCAATAAAGGAAAAAATGTCAATCGTAATGATGTATACTTAAAAGGGAAAATTTTATTATTTGCTGCTAATGTCTCTTGTTATAACGATGAGCTGCTAACCCATATCAAACTGTTCCAAATATCAAGGTTGTGCTGCAAGATCACTGTCCGGCCACATTCAATCAACGTTCAGACTGGCTTGCACATTTTCTGTATCTCTCATGTAGCTGTCATGTAATGTAATAGAAAAGATAAAGGGTATAAATGACGGTTAAAACCAGGATTTCAGCCTAAACAGGAATAGGATGTTACTTTTAGCCTGGACTAGACCTGGTACAGAAGATTAATGGGGTGAATTAGACCTGATCGCTGGATGCTTATTTGCAGAGCGCTGTGATCAGGTAATCACACCCCAGCCAGAGTGAAATCCCGCCCTGGGCAAGCCTGCGAATTGCTGTGCACGGCTTGCAAAAATGATGCCGTCAGGCGATTAGCAGCAAATCCTGTGATGTCAGCTCTGGCACACACAGGAAAAATCATTAGAAGGTGGAGCGTCTTGCTCAACCGTTCAATGACTTTTCCTGTGTGTGTCGTAGATGATGTCACATGACTTCACTTCAAACGTCTGGGCACACCTGCATTTTCCCTGACACTCCCAAATGTCCGATTACCACCCCAAATGCCAATCTCATGTCAATCAACTTGCGTACGGTTGTGATAGAAAAAAAAGTTTCTGGATTTTATCGGTAGAAGGGCATGCGTACTATGAGCCGTATGCAAGCGCGGTTGTTAGGTTATCACCCAGCCTGCGAATAAGCCCCTATGCTGGGTACACTTTGATGGGTCCCAGACTGACATTGAGCCTTCTTCAGATCTGATCACATGGTCGTTAATGCGCACAGTGGGAGATAATCGATACACTACGCATGCGTATGGGCCTCTGGCCAGAGATGAAAGGCTGCTACTTTTTTGATCGCCGGCCATTCGCAACGATTGACAGGAAGTAGGTGTCTGGCGGTGGTGACCGGACGTTTAGTGGGAGTGCTAAGTCTAGGCATGCTGGGAGTGTCAGGGAAAACACAGGCATAACCAGGTGTTTTAGGGAAGCGTGAGTGACGGCAGAAACAGACCGGATATGCCGGTTTTCATCGCAGCCGCCGAGTACGAGCCTGCAAGGACCTGTGCCCAATGGAAAAATCAATAAATGTTAAGCAACTTCCGAATGTTTTTTGAGTTATTTGCACGGCTGCGAATAGATGAGCGGCCGTACACATCTATTTGCGTACAGTGATTCGTAAGGTGGGATGACACTCTAGCGGGCCGGTGTCTATCTGAATGCAGGCCACTGCAAAATCGCAGCATTTTGATCAGGTCTTATCCCCCCTGAATGACCCCCATTGTGAGCAATGGGGACCCAGCACTGGCATTGGCTGATGATGATGGCTCTTGTTAGTGGTGACTTCTAGCGGTGGTACTATAGGACTGACCAGAAGACCGTGGTAGTGTGCAGGTAGTGCAGGAGTCCCAGCACACAATGAAATATGGTGCACAAGCGTCTACTAACTATATGAATAGGAAATGCATGTGATAGGAAAAACTATGTATACGGTATATATACTGTATGCCTCTTTGGTTTTGTACTGAGAAGCTAAATATGGCATATTACACTTAGCAGTCAAACCACTGAACACGGAGATGTTCCATGACAACATATATGCTGAATGTACAGTACTTTTATACACATTACAGAGATAATAGGAGACGTGTGCTAGAAGTACTGTATAAGGATAAGCTAGTCATTATGATGCAGGCATTGTAACAGTTTTCCTTATAGTAGGAATCCTGAAATTCCAAGCTCACAATTCCATTAATATAAATTATTACATTCAGTCATACTCTACATAATACAGTAAGAATTGCACTCATTTCTTATGTATACATTATATCTAAGATTTAGTACATTATCATACCTCGCAACTTCTCTAAATACCTAATAGAAACAAATGAAATTGCCCCCCTCACAGCTAGGGAGTGTTGCAAACAATTGCAGTGCTTCCCGCAAGAGGCCATGCACTGTTTCCGCTGCCGTGTGGGCATGGCCAGCACTCTAATAGCCACTGGCCATGCCCCTTGTCCATCTCTACAGTAAATAGACGCATCATGGCAGTGGGAGGGAACAGGCAGACCTGGCAAACTTGCTAATAGCCCAAATCAAAGATAGCGGTGCCGACCTCACGGCACTGCCCATACTAGCACTCAGCGTTGCGCTCCCCAGGCTCCCCCTGCCGCCAACCAGCAGAGACCAGCCCGGCGCCAGACCCCGGGATACAGGACACACACACGCCAGCTGGCGGCGGGCACGGACGGGTGAGTAGTAAGCCCGCCGCGGCGGTGTATGACAAAAGAAAAACACCCCGCCCCCTATCCTTACATTAACTTACTTGGGGGGAGCAGGTGGAGGCAGTGAGTGGGTTAGGTGGAGGCAGTGGGTGGGTGTTGCACTGGGTGGGTGCCAGGCATCTGAGCTTCTTAAGTGGAGCCAGGAGTGGGCTGCAAGAGGGTTCCGGCAGCTTCGGCAGTACAATGACCTATGACCAAATTACGTTGCGCAGGCCGCATGCTGGGCAAGTTATCAGACATTGCCCGGCATTAGACTGTGTATGCATGATTGAAATCCCAGACATTTTGGGGCCAGATCCTGGGGTCCCACTGATCCCAGGATTGGCCACCCTAATGTAGACCTCCTACTCAGTGTACCCAATCAGCTCATTTTGACTCGCCACTCTAACGTTCCCAATCGAAGTGCACATTAATGTTACAAAATTGCTTGTATTGACCTATGGTGTCGACCTATTGACTATTGACCTAGACATTGTCTATCAGCCAACGGGATACCATGCTGGACTTGTCCCCTTGCCCCCAGTTGGTCTATTCCTCCAATACAATATGGCCTTTCATGGGACTATATTACCATGCAAGTGTTTTTGCATAGATACTTCACTATCTTGACTGCACATTCAGCTTTACCATTTGATTTTGGGTGGTGTGGGGATGATGTAACATGTCCATTCAGAGGCAAATCATCTAAATTGTTCACATGCAAATTGGAGTCCATTGTCTGAGATCACTCCTGCAATGCTTTATTGTAGTCTCTGAGGACAAGTCTGGGTGTCAATTTCCCAAAAATCGGAATAATGATCCATTATCAGCAGAAATGATTTGCCTGCTTAAGTAAATAAATCCAAGCTAACAATCAATCTCTGTGTCACTTACAAACCACAACCAAATCCCAAGTAGCTGCACATTATAAACACTTACATAGCACCACAAAGTAGCGCCAAACTTAAAACTGACGTTACATTAACAGTTGTAAAAATGATCTCTGTGGTAGTTCCCAAAGAGATTCAAAGTGAGACTTTTACCCACTGTGGCTTCAAAAACACACAGGCCAGGGGATTGATACTCTTGATAAACACTTTATAACACCCTGAAAACCAGGGTTCCTTACCTTATCACACTCTGTAGGACTCAGCAGAGCTGTTACTAGACTAGAATACAGTCATATCCAGGATTCCAAACCATGACCTTTCACATTACAGTCAGACACCTTACACATGGCGACTGTGAAGATGCATCTATGCGGCGGTAGGCAGAGGGAAAGACACCAAAAACCGCTGATCATGGCCACAGTGAACAATTGAGTAATGCCTACGATTGTTTACTCGATCATTCTGTGTGTGGCCATGATCAGGGGTGTTCTGGATTCCAAAGGAAATTGTATAGATATCAGATTGGATCCAAGATCTATCCTTGTTTGGGCACCTTTAGGCTGCCTCGCCTCTCTCCGGGTATCTGTGTTTAATCTTTGTTACATATGTTCTTTTCTAATAACTCACAGAAGCAGTGCCTGTGCTACGCTGATCCTATTGACCAAAGCGAGGCATGCTTATATACACCTTATTTCTCTCCGTGATGAGCCAGACTAGATTTTGCATCACAAAAAGGTGTTAAATATTATTTTGTATTTTGTGAAGGTGTCTGTGAATTTGAGTATTGCTATAATATTGCAACGTGCAAAACACATACAGCTGCAAAGTTGATTCATACAAGCGGCTAAGGGGCATGACATACGACCACTGTATTTTTTGCAAGGCCGCACCCCCATTTTCTACACTGTGGGTGCATGGCCAGCGCCCCGTGCTGCTAGATAAAAATAAAGTTAATAAATATTTCTTTTTTGTGTTCTTCAGATGCACCTTGGCCCTCATTAGTGCCGTTCCATCTGATGCAAATGACCTTCACTGCTTATAATTACACAGTCATCATCAGATTTGCCTATTAGTGCTGTTCAGGTTCATTAACACAACATAATAAATATAATCCAATATGTACAAAATAATTACTCAGTAGCAAAGGGCAATATAAGACACTTTCAAACATATCTTAAAAAGAAATCAGAACAATGAAAACATAAGTTATGGAAATGAATACCCATAACAGTTTATAATCTAAATCAGTGGTTCTCAAACTAGGTCATCAAGCCCCACGCATTTCACGTTTTCCATGTCACCATACAGGTGCACTCATTATTTAGACACACATTTAAAAGGTCCACAGGTGGAGCTAATTATTTCACTTGATTCGGTACTTGTGTATTAGCCGAGCGCCCGGTAGATAGTTAGCGTAGTGGTGCTGTCAGAATCAGCTTAGTGTTCCCGCGACCAGCGCAGTCTGTCAGAAGTAGCGTAGTGTTCCCGCGAGCGTCCCTGTCAGAATCAGCAGTTAACACGTCGTCATTACTGTCTCAGATGTATGATATGGCAGGTGTGAATGTGTTCCTGAAACACCCCCACTAACCACGCCAGCCCTAAGCGTGGCGAGCGCGGCGAATATCAAAACAGAGATAAGTTTGAGGTGAATGTGCGCTAGATCGGCTGCCTTGTGGGGTGACAATGATGGAGTGGTAACCCTAGAAACCACAGAAGGAATACACAGAAAGAAAGAGTATCAAAATCTCCTCCACTGGCGCCAAACAATACGTCCCTATAGGTCAAGGGACGGTCCTCTTCTCCAAAGCTAGGGAAGACAATTTCATAGAATACCGTACGCCCCTTATAGGGTGAGAGGGTTCCTCTTCTCCAAATCTAGAAAGCGCAAAAACAGGTCCCAAGGGTAGCTGTCACACTGATGGAGGTGGTTGTGGATACCTGCGTCCCTTAAGGCCGTTTATGGTGGAGAACTGAGATGGTATCAAAGTTCTCAAAAACAGGCTTGAGGCTGAGCGGGATTGATCCCGGGAAAACCAACAGTCCACGCTCCGTCCAGGTGCCGGTTTACAATGCCAAAGGGTCCAAAGTCCTCTCAGGAATGGTCACAAAAAAAAAAAAACTCCAAACGCGTTTTCGATTGCTGCCTGCAATCTTTATCAAGAGGGGATGCGGATTATTTCACATGTGTTCTGCGTCCCCTCGCCACACTTTTTAAAATCAACTCCATGCCGACGTGGATAGTCCGCTCGCTACGCTTCGGGCTGGTGTGGATAGTGGGGCGTTTGAAAAGGCCTCCTTTATTGTGCATAGGACGCACTTGCGCCCACATACCCCATTTATGCATGAGGCGCAGGTGCTAATAATTACTGAGACGCAGGAGCGTCTCAGACGCACCTGTGTCTTAGACAGCTGGAGCGCCTCTCCGACGGCGCCCGCATGATCCCCTCTCTGCTGGCGTCCGCCAGCGCAGGGGAACTGGCTGTTACCAGCGCTGTGTGAGAGGCACTCACTAGGCTTGGCATGGATGCTGGCGACAGAGCCACAGACGCCGGGGACAGAGCCGGGCTGCTGTGGAGTCACTACGCTAACTACGCTAGGCAGCCGTTGCGCTACACTGACAGCGAAGCTTAGCCTATGCCTGCATACGTATGCTAATTGGGCGCCCGGCTAATACACAAGTACCCTTGATTCTGTGAGGAGACCCTGTGAACTAAATGAAAAGGTATACATTATGAGTACAGGCAGGACAGGGTGAGGAAAAAATGGTAAAAAAAGAAAATTGTTCAGACAATCTATATATGTATGTATATTGATGTGAATGGTCAAATGTCAAATATTCTCTGTAAAGCGCTGCTGAATATATATGCGCTATATAAGAAACTGTTAATAAATAAATAAATATTGGTGTGAGTATGGGAAGCATTAAACACTGATAGTCCCCACACCTGTTACAGGTAAATACATTACCTTGTTATTCCTGAAATGGCAATTATACATGGTACCCCCTCTTGTTACTCCGCTTACATTAGAGTGCATAGCGTCTGACAAGGCCGCCGCCTCCTCTAGCATCCTCAAAAAGTGTCTGTTGTAAGGGAGGCAGCCATTTTGTGATGGTCACTTTTATTACCAGCAGCCCGGAGGAGCGCCGGGACCGTAAGAAAGGAGCTTTGTGGGCCCAGGCGGTGGCGGCACTGCCACATTGCACAAGGAGCTTTGCGGGTCCCGGCGGCACACTTGAGGGGTAAGGCAGGGTGGTCCTGAAGTGCTGCGTATCTATAGCCCCACAGATCCCTGGCGCCCACACAACTCAGCGCCTCCCTGCGACTGCGGGGTATGCAGGGCTATTGTTGCGCCACTGGGAAGAATGCAGATTTTACTCCCAAAAACTGTCACCATTTATATCATGGAACCCGCAAGTATTAAGTAATCACTGTACTTATATATAACATATCAAAGGGTAGGGTTCTTTTCTCGTGATCCCCCCCCCCTTTTATGGGTTAAATGGTAAATCCAAGTGATCCTTAATTTCTTATCGCCATGATAATTGGCAATAAGATATTCTAGTTATCAGAATCAAGGCCTGACAATAAATAAATAAATATGCTCTTAAATGTCCCCATAAATAAACCAAATATGTTACTGGATAAAATCATTACAATTATCTAGGGATGTGCGAGTTCGGATTGGGGGGATCCGGACACCCCCATTCCGAATTTGCTCTCCGAGCCTGTTTGAGAACTCCTGCCCAGACTCGGAGCGCGGGTCTCCGGATCTCACCTATACAGGGGTGGGCGGCTAGATGCCATCTTCACTCCAGTCTAGGAGAGGGAAGAGGCAGCATGTGTCCTGGTCGCCTTCCCACCCGCCGGTCGCCATGCCTGGGCAGCAAACCAAAACATCCCCCTCTTTGTTCTGGAATTATTTTTATCCAGATCCAGACAATAATTGTCTTGCTTATGTGGCTTATGTAAAGCTGCAATAAGTAGGGGTAAGAACGTTGGCCACCTAGGGACATCCTCTTTTATGCGTCACCTGAAGTTCATTCATAAGTCCCTGTTTAGTTCAAAAACTGTGGCTAGCACCGTAATCAGTCCAGGGACACCTAAATCCCTTGATCTTGTTGTAACCAAGCACCTGAAAACCACACCAGCAAGTCACTCCCCATCAATTTCCTCCTCAATTCAGATCGGAGGTAGTCCTGCAGGCCATGTCATCGGCGTGACTGACTCCTCTTCTATCCGGGATTCCTCCAGATGATCCTGCAGCGCTACGCCTACTGCTGCTGCTGTTGCTACTTGGAGTTGTTCATCATCCCAGGGGGGAAGTTGGAACACCGCTACATTTTTCACTAAGCAATTGACCGTTCAACAGTCGTTTGCGATGAAGACGAAGTACAGCAGCGTTCATCCTATGGCAAAGCGGATAACTGCGGCCTTAACAACTATGTTGGTGTTAGATGTGCATCCAGTATCTGCCATCAGTAGAGTTGGATTTAGACGATTGATGGAAGCATTGTGTCCCCGGGACCAATTCCCATCTAGATTCCACTTTACTAGGCAGGCGATACACAGGATGTACAGAGATGTCCGAAAAAGTGTTCTCGGTTGTACCCACTGTCCACTTAACCATGGACATGTGGACAAGTGGTATATGGCAAACTAAGGACTATATGACTGTGACAGCCCACTGGGTAGATGCATCGCCTTCCGCAGCAACAGCAGCAGCATCTCCGAAACGCCAGCTCCTTCCAAGGCAGGCTAGCTTATGAATCACTGGTTTCACTAAGAGGCACAACGCCGACAACCTCTTAGAGAAACTGAAGGAAATCATCATACAATGGCTTACCCCACTTAAACTATCCAGGGGATTTGTGGAATCGGACAATGCCAGTAACACTGTGCAGGCATTAAATATGGGCAAATTCCAACATGTGCAATGTTTTGCCCACACAATAAATTTGGTGGTGCAGCATTTCCCCAAAAGTGGCAGGAGCGTTTAGGAGATGCTTGCGGTAGCCCTCAAAATTAAGGGCCAGTTTTGCCTATCTGCCACTTCCAGACGAAGACTGGAGCACCAGCAAGTCCTACTGAACCTGCCCTGCCATCACCTCAGAGAAGAGGTTGTGACGCGCTGGAACTCCACCCTCTATATGCTGCAGAGGATGGAGGAGCAGCAAAAGGCTATTCAAGCATACACAGCCACCTATGACATAGGCAAAGGAGCGGGGATGCACCTGACTCAAGCACAGTGGAGACTGATTTTCGCGTTGTGCAAGGTTTTCCAGCCGTTTAAACTTGCCATACTTGGTCAGTTCCGACACTACCGGCTTGAGTCATTCCACTGATCAGGCTGTTGCAGAAGCGTCTACAGAAAGTGAAGGAGGAGCTAAAGAATGGCGATTCTATAAAGCATGTAGGTCTTGTGGATGAAGCCCTTCATACGCTTTTCCAGGATATGAGCGTTGCCAGTCCATTAAAGTCAGAGGAATACATTTTGGCCATCGTGCTCACTCCTTGGTTTGAAGGCTATATTGTGTCTCCGTTTTCGGCGGACACAAGTCTACAGAGGTGCAAAGACCTGGAGATCAGAAGAGTGTCATCTGAAGTGGAAAGTGACATGGCAACAGCTCCTCCTTTATTTTCTCCCACACCTGTGGCTGCGAGGAAACAACTCAGATTTCCTATAAGACAGCATCCAAGTAGACATGTCAGGCAGTCCGTACCTGTACTGGCAGACAAAAGAGGCAGTTTGGAAGCTCCTGTACAAACTGGCTCTATTTTGCCTGAGTTGTTCCCTCTCCAGTGTGTACTCCAAAATAGTTTTTAGTGCAGCTGATAACCTGGTCAGCGAGCGGCGTAGGAGGTTGCTTTCACAAAATGTGAAGAAGATGATGTTCATCAAAATTAATTATCAATTCTACAATGAAGACCAGCCTCCAGAGACTACAGAGGGACCTGGGATTGTGGAGTCCAGTGGGGATGAATTGATAATCTGTGAGGATGAGGGTGTACACACAGAAGGAGTGAGGGATCGGAGGATGAGAAAGACATCTTTTTTTTGGGGGCCCAAACAAACTAATCATTTCAGCCACAGTTGTGTGGCAGACCCTGTCACTGAAAAGATTGGTTTGTTAAAAAATGCACGTCCTATTTACACAACAAAAGGGTGGGCTGGAGGGCCAAAGGCCAATTCTATCTGCATCTCTTTTTTTGGCATTATGTGCTCTTTGGAACCTAGTTTTTCCAACTGCCATCCTGTCGGTGGCTGCAGTGCCACTCCTAGATGGGCCACGTGTTTGTGCCGCATACTTGTGTCGCTCAGCATAGTCATCCAGCTACTTGGTGCAACATTTTGGCCTAAAAACAACATTGTGAGATGTGAGGTATGCTGGATAGACTGGAAATTAGTGTAAAGTAATGTTATTGAGGTTAATAATAGCGTAGGTGCAAAAAAATTCTGTGATTATATATATACATATATATATATATATATATATATATATATATATATATATATATATGCATGTATGGTCCGGCACTCCCAAACAACCGGTAGTAGAGATGTCGGTGCCTCCGCAGCAGAATTTAGCAGTATAGCAATGTAAATGGCGCGGCACTCTTGACTGTTTCAAAGGAAACCAGATTGGAGCCAATAGCTTTATCAACGTTTCAAATTTTATTTGTCATCAGGATAAAAATACATACAACATGAGCCTTTATATAGACCCCACCATGTGCAAACAGATCCGGCCAGGGTAGTGATGCAACACGCCCCTTCCGTTACAGCAAAAGATGACGTCATCCCACCTGGGAGGCGTCAATCACCTTGATTACCATTACCATGGTAACCATGAGAAAAGTATACAGATCCCGTGAAAACTGCCATGAGAAAAAATTCATATATCAGGTAAAACTGCCCAGCAAGTATTAGGTGCTGGGTGTGGTAGAGGAAAGATGAGAAAGAAGACCCCAAAGAGTAGAAAGTATGAGTAAAAAATATATATACATAAAAAATATATACATAAAAAATATATACATAAACAATATAAAGATACAGGAGTTCCCAGCGGCAGTGAATCGGTGGTGGTCCATGAAATAACATAGTGACAGTAATGCGATACAAATGATGCAAAAGATTTACAATGGTTACAAAAATGGAGATACCGACAAATGAAACAAGCATATATACACCATAGAAAGGAAGCTATTTAACGGAAGACTGAGAGGGGCATTTGCTCGTTTAACCCACGGGGTGCCAGACAATCGAGTTGGTGGATCCACCAAACTTCTTTTTGAAGCAGAAGTTTGTTTCTATCGCCACCTCGCCGCGTGGGGGGGATGCAATCAATTATGCGGTATCTGAGGCTAGACAATGCATGTTTCTGGCAGACGAAGTGTCTAGCAACGGGTTGGTCACTTTTACCGCTATCAATGGCATTACGAATGGAGCTTCTATGCATAGCCATGCGCTCCTTGAATTTGCGCTCGGTCTTACCGATATATAATAAGCTGCAGGGGCAGATTATCATATATACCACGAACATAGAGTTACAGGTGAAGTGGTACTTGATTTTATAGGATTTACCTGAGCGGGGGTGGTTGAAAGTGTCGCCGGTCAGGAGAAACTGACAAGTGACGCATGTGCAGCGGAAGTTGCCGCAACGGTCATTAGGGAGCCAGGACGATGTGGGGCTATCAGAATGGAATTTGACGTCAGTCTTGACCAATAATTGTCTGAGGTTTGGACCTCTTTTGAAACAAGGCATAACCCTCTGTTCTTTAAATGGAAGTGATCTGTCGGACTGAAGGATAGGCCAGTGCTTTTTAATGGTGGTGGTCACCATATTGGAGGCAGTATTATAGGTGGAAACCAGGGGGAGAATGTCGGTGAGGCTGTCTTTCTTTTTGCAGGCAGTGGGTTTGAGTAAGGCCATTCTGTCGAGTCGCATGACTCGTTTTTTGCATGCCAGTAATTCAGTGAGAGTATAGCCCCGCTGTTGCAGTTTCACGATGAATTCATCCAATTGTGTATTACAAGTAAGGTCATTGCTATTAATCCGCCTATATCGGATCATCTGTGAATAAGGCAAGCTATTAATCAATTTACGGGGATGACAGCTCTGGGGTTGGAGCATGGTATTGCGGTCTGTTTTTTTTATATAAACTTTGGTAGACAGGTTGTTGCTGTGTCGGCAAATGTCGACATCTAAGAAGTGTACATTATCATGGTCGATGTCGAAGGTAAATTTAATGGGACTATCTGTAAGATTATGGGTACAGATTAAATTACTAAGTACATCCTTATCCCCTTGCCACAGAACAAACAGATCGTCGATGAAACGTTTAAATAATAAACAATGTTCATTGAAAATAGTAACTGAAAAAAACACATCAACTTCAATAGAGAACATGAAAATGTTCGCATATGTCGGCGCGACCGACGAACCCATTGCGCAGCCGCGCAGTTGGAGATAAAACGAATTATTGTATAGAAAGAAATTATGGTTGAGAATCAAGTCCATGGACAAAACAATAAATTCAATTTTGTTGGGTTCAAAGTTGCTGTGTGTTAGCAGAAAGTTCCGTAATGCAGCCAGTCCCATGGGGTGTGGGATCATGGTGTATAGGTTCGTGACATCAATAGTTGCTAAACAGCAATTGTCGGGAATCTGCATAAAAGGAACATTTTGACCGACCCTATCAGACAGATACTTTGCCCGAAATCACCTGAGGTACCCATTTTTTATACACTCCCCAAAGTTCACAAGGGGATCAATCCCCCACCTGGACGTCCCATTGTGGCAGCACAAAGATCCCTGCTGCAACCACTGGCTACGTTCATAGATGATCTTCTTCAACCACTTGTAAAAAACCAGCCCTCCTTCCTGCTGGACACTTCTGACTTTTTGACTAAATTACAACCTTTTATGCAGATTCCCGACAATTGCTGTTTAGCAACTATTGATGTCACGAACCTATACACCATGATCCCACACCCCATGGGACTGGCTGCATTACGGAACTTTCTGCTAACACACAGTAACTTTGAACCCAACAAAATTGAATTTATTGTTTTGTCCATGGACTTGATTCTCAACCATAATTTCTTTCTATACAATAATTCGTTTTATCTCCAACTGCGCGGCTGCGCAATGGGTTCGTCGGTCGCGCCGACATATGCGAACATTTTCATGTTCTCTATTGAAGTTGATGTGTTTTTTTTCAGTTACTATTTTCAATGAACATTGTTTATTATTTAAACGTTTCATCGACGATCTGTTTGTTCTGTGGCAAGGGGATAAGGATGTACTTAGTAATTTAATCTGTACCCATAATCTTACAGATAGTCCCATTAAATTTACCTTCGACATCGACCATGATAATGTACACTTCTTAGATGTCGACATTTGCCGACACAGCAACAACCTGTCTACCAAAGTTTATATAAAAAAAACAGACCGCAATACCATGCTCCAACCCCAGAGCTGTCATCCCCGTAAATTGATTAATAGCTTGCCTTATTCACAGATGATCCGATATAGGCGGATTAATAGCAATGACCTTACTTGTAATACACAATTGGATGAATTCATCGTGAAACTGCAACAGCGGGGCTATACTCTCACTGAATTACTGGCATGCAAAAAACGAGTCATGCGACTCGACAGAATGGCCTTACTCAAACCCACTGCCTGCAAAAAGAAAGACAGCCTCACCGACATTCTCCCCCTGGTTTCCACCTATAATACTGCCTCCAATATGGTGACCACCACCATTAAAAAGCACTGGCCTATCCTTCAGTCCGACAGATCACTTCCATTTAAAGAACAGAGGGTTATGCCTTGTTTCAAAAGAGGTCCAAACCTCAGACAATTATTGGTCAAGACTGACGTCAAATTCCATTCTGATAGCCCCACATCGTCCTGGCTCCCTAATGACCGTTGCGGCAACTTCCGCTGCACATGCGTCACTTGTCAGTTTCTCCTGACCGGCGACACTTTCAACCACCCCCGCTCAGGTAAATCCTATAAAATCAAGTACCACTTCACCTGTAACTCTATGTTCGTGGTATATATGATAATCTGCCCCTGCAGCTTATTATATATCGGTAAGACCGAGCGCAAATTCAAGGAGCGCATGGCTATGCATAGAAGCTCCATTCGTAATGCCATTGATAGCGGTAAAAGTGACCAACCCGTTGCTAGACACTTCGTCTGCCAGAAACATGCATTGTCTAGCCTCAGATACCGCATAATTGATTGCATCCCCCCCACGCGGCGAGGTGGCGATAGAAACAAACTTCTGCTTCAAAAAGAAGTTTGGTGGATCTACCAACTCGATTGTCTGGCACCCCGTGGGTTAAACGAGCAAATGCCCCTCTCAGTCTTCCGTTAAATAGCTTCCTTTCTATGGTGTATATATGCTTGTTTCATTTGTCGGTATCTCCATTTTTGTAACCATTGTAAATCTTTTGCATCATTTGTATCGCATTACTGTCACTATGTTATTTCATGGACCACCACCGATTCACTGCCGCTGGGAACTCCTGTATCTTTATATTGTTTATGTATATATTTTTTATGTATATATTTTTTATGTATATATATTTTTTACTCATACTTTCTACTCTTTGGGGTCTTCTTTCTCATCTTTCCTCTACCACACCCAGCACCTAATACTTGCTGGGCAGTTTTACCTGATATATGAATTTTTTCTCATGGCAGTTTTCACGGGATCTGTATACTTTTCTCATGGTTACCATGGTAATGGTAATCAAGGTGATTGACGCCTCCCAGGTGGGATGACGTCATCTTTTGCTGTAACGGAAGGGGCGTGTTGCATCACTACCCTGGCCGGATCTGTTTGCACATGGTGGGGTCTATATAAAGGCTCATGTTGTATGTATTTTTATCCTGATGACAAATAAAATTTGAAACGTTGATAAAGCTATTGGCTCCAATCTGGTTTCCTTTGAAACAGTCAAGAGTGCCGCGCCATTTACATTGCTATATATATATATATATATATATATATATATATATTTTGGAGAATCCGCACTCACGGCCAGCCCTTGTCAACTTTCGGGGTGCTCCACTTAAGTAAACATCCAATGATGTTCCCAATATAGCACAGGTGTAGAGCCAGAAACAGATCCACAAGGAGCACTCACCAATAAGATCAGTTGCACAGTTTAATGGTACTTGTTTAGGATACAAAACATCTCATTGACTGCAATACAAAGTAAGATGTTTTGTATCCTAAACAAGTACCATTAAACTGTGCAACTGATCTTATTGGTGAGTGCTCCTTGTGGATCTGTTTCTGGCTCTACACCTGTGCTATATTGGGAACATCATTGGATGTTTACTTAAGTGGATAAGTGGATCTGTTTCTGTCTCTACACCTGTGCTATATTGGGAACATCATTGGATGTTTACTTAAGTGGATAAGTGGATCTGTTTCTGGCTCTACACCTGTGCTATATATATATATATATATATATATATATATATATATATATATATATTTTTTTTTTTTAAATACAAATCCGAATCACGAAACACTAAAGGGTGGTGTTTTGGAACAGATTTAGATCCAAAACACTGCCTGAGATACAGACCCAAAACACATTTCCCGAAATGCTAAATGTGGCCGATGCTCACGACTACAATTATCACATACCAGAAGTTATTTCTGCTGTTTTGTACTCAGTTACACATCCAAAGTGTCTGCCACATGCAGTCACTATGTACAAACAATCCAGAGATGTTTCTCTAATTAGCATATTGGATGACGAGCTACTTAAAGGCATAGTACCAACAAAACAGCAATGCCCTTGTACTAAGCCTTGAATGTGCATGCGTTGCATCTCTTCTGAACATATAGTATATATACGATGCATGTCATGAATGGAGAAGCAGATCATGTGGAAAATGTATGCAAGAAGTGATTTCACAGTTCCCTGTACAAAAAAGCCATTTACAACTAAATTAATGCTCTGAAAAAGATGTAAATGTGAAACAAAGGGAGTCTGATTCAACAAAATAGAATTCCCAGGAGACGGATGAAAAGAAAAAAAAAGATAATATTTTGCACAATAAAAACCCAAGCCACAATAACAACAGACAATGAAAATCTTTGAGGAAATGAAGTATAAAAGGTGATTGGAACGTAATTTTCCACCACTTCAGCTAGTCCTTAGTTGTTTTGCAAAACAGGTACTAGACCATTAATTACCCAGCCGTAATCAGTAGGTTTCATGATTAACAACAACAACTAAAAGGAAAAATATACAAACGGCTCCATTTTTCAATGGAAAGAAGGCCTCAGATATATATCCCAGGAGTAATGTTAAAGATTCAGAAGTCGGAGCTGGGAGGGGGATATAGATAAATAATTTAGCATTGAGAATAACTAAAAAACCTGTCAGTCTGCCAGCTTTAAAGGGAAATAAAAGGGTTTACAAGAATCCTAAGAGTTTCTACAGAACCCCCAGGGCTTTAGAAAATAAATCTAGAAAAAGAAAAGAGTTCAAAAGTATTGTGCTCAAGTAGATTCTAAAGGCGCTGATTAAAATGCGAGAACAATGGAACATACATTAGCTGAAATGATGGCGCTCCATCAGGGCTTCCGTTAAATATGTATCGCTAATTTGCTGGCAACAATATAAAAGAGCATTTGGTTATCTTTGATTTTTCTCTTTCAAAGACAAATAATACTTACACTTGCAGTCAAGTTTGTATTCTTTATCCCGAACACACTTAAAGACAAATTATATATTTATGTACAGATGTACAGCTACAGTAGTGCTTATTTCTCAACGTGAAAGTGGGTAAGAGGATACAGCAACAATTCTTGGAAAAACATGGAGCTTTAACATGTTACTAGCTGACATATATTCAGAATATCCTCCAAATGAATCTTTTTGGTACATAAACTATATTTTTCAGGTTATATGGTTAAAAACAATGAACTGACTAGATATTATAAGCATGCTTGAAATATCTAGTTCGGTAATAGCGCATCGCCGTCCTCGGAGGCCATACACACAAAGCGATTCATGCTTGATCGCTTACAAATGGGACTGTAATCGCCCCGTGCGTATTATTGGTAACAATGATCTAGAAAGAAAAACCGATGGCTGAGTAAGCTGGAGGTGACATAAATCAACTTAGGTTTCTTATGCTGCAGTTGTTAACAGTTTATAGGGTCAGTCAGAGTGTGCTGCTGCTGGCAGCCAATGGGTGCAAGGGGAGGAGTAATGAGGTTAGAAGGGTCTTGTGATCTAGGAAGTCTGCCTCTCTGGGAAATTTCTCCACCCTCCCTTCCATATTTTCTGTCTCTAATTCTTCTCTTGGTGGCGGTAAAGAACGGTCATTTGTGTATATGGAATAGTGTGTAGATTAGTGGGTGCGCTCTCACCCAACATCGATTGTCATGAGCCATACTTCTTTGCAGGGAAGATGGCTGCCACCACCGACCCGGGTGGTTGGTTGGGAGTGTTGATCACCAGCGGTGTGTGAATGCTTTGGTGCCACCACCAATATTTATAGTTATAGTCAGTTGTCAAAATAAATTTGACATTCATTAGATTAAGCGAGGGCTGTATAGGCATGAGGGCATTTAAGAGCCTTGGAATTTTTGTGATTGTCCTAATGAAGTTAATTGAAGAGTTTTCTTACCCATAGAATTCAGTGATGATAGGTGTAGCCAATCAGGTGTAGAATGGGTGGTAGCTTACGCAGGGGTATATAAAGGGTATTCAGGTGATTCTGCTTCCTCTTTGAGTCTGGATTCCCACCTTCCCTCCCTTGCTTTTTTCAATTACCACCTGGCCTTTTGGCCTTCACCCAATTTGGCTTCACAAAATTAATTTCTAATTGGCGGGAAGGCGCTCTCGACCAGCGGTCAATTTTGAGGTACAGGAGATCACTGTGCGGTATTGCCACCCTCTGCCAGGATGGCTGGTGAGTCCTGCCCCCTAGGGGGGACGATGGCCACTTCCTTGAACTGTCATCACCATGCAATAGGAGGGCAGGTAAGACCGTCACAGTGCGGGCTGTGCCTTAAATTCAATGGGGGCGGTTCATCGCCCTGGTTATAAGTTGGGGAGTTGTAGTCGCCTCTACTACTAACATTTGTGACTTAGCTGGTCTCCAAGCGCTTTCCTGGCCATCCCTTTCAATAGGGTCATACCATTAATAAATACTGTTGACCTTTTAAACTTATGCAGTTGTTGTCCGTGTGATTATTTTAGTATAAGGTGTCCGTGTGATTTATTTCTAGGGGTAGTTACAGTTAAGTTAAGGTAAATGCCAATCGCAATAATCCAATAGGCGCCTTATTTGAAACGCCAGCACTTGTGTCTGTGTCTAAGTAACTTAAGTGTTAAGGGTTTTAAGCATAAGAGTACCAATGGTGAATTTAATAGCTATAACAGCAGTACAGTAGTACTGTAAGTAATAGAAAAACAACTAACTGCCCAATTTACTAGACTTCAGGAGATTTAGGGATAAATTAACTAAGCTTCCTGTGTATAGAATGAGTAGCAACTCGACTGGTTACGAACATGATCGGGTCTGTTTTGAAAAGAATATCTGTTTATTTAATAAGCTGCCGTGTTCTCAGGATACGTGTTTTCCGATGGTGAAATGATTTGCGTTTAACTGCCGAGTTTGCAGGCAGCCAAACACTGCAGGACATGAAGAACGCATAGATCTGACTGATCCACTTCTGTGTATAAAATGGGAAAGAAAGATTAAAAAATGTTGTTGTTTTTTTAAATCGCGTTGGGTCCTCCCTTCTAAGCATAACCAGCCCCGGTTCTTCCAGCCGCTGCTGGTTCCAAAAATACAGTGAAATAAAGGCCACAATGTGAAGAGAGAAGGTTTTAAAGGCCCCCGAAAAAGTCACTTAAAGTAAGAAGCTAGAACGTTTGACTTATTTCAGGAACTCAATTTATTCAGACCAACCAGAATGCAATGTATATAGTATACGAAGAGCCCAAATGAAAAGGAGACTTCTGCTGTAGCGGCGTTGTATTCAATCACAGTGGGTTGATGATTTGCACATGTGTAGTGAACGGCATGGCCTTATTTTCTTCATTCCAGGAAAGTTGTATTGCTCGGTTGGATGCGCGATGAATTCCTCCAGCGCAAAGAGCTGTTAACCAATTTCTTCGTGAAGAAAGCAAGCATGCTTCAGAAATGTATCGCAGGATGAAGGCATCTACAGAAAGTGGAGGAGGAGATAAAGCATGGCGATTCCGCAAAGCATGTAGGTCTTGTGGATGAAGCCCTTCATACGCTTTGCCAGGATACGAGGGTTGTCAGTCTATTAAAGTCATTTTGGAATACATTTTGGCCACCATGCTCGATCCTTGGTTTAAAGGCGACTGTATGTTGTGTCTCCGTTTTCGGCGGACACAAGTGCAAAGAGGAAAAAAACTTTTTCAATGTTGACCTTACCCATGTCGACCTAATGACCCTGTCGACCTAGCCCATGTTGACCTTTAGTCATGTTGACCTTACTGCATGTCGACCTATTGGTGTCGACCTAATGCTTGTCGACCTACTAGCTGGTGATCCATACCCTACTGATCCGCTCCCTCGTCTGTACATGCAAAGACTACGGAGGGATCGTTATCGACCCATGGGTGCACACCATGGCCAATGGAGCAGAGCATACACACCGGGTGATATAAAGAGCAATATCACTCATAAGTGCCAAACTGAGCGGTTTTGCTCCTTGTGGGCCAGATTCTCTAAGCTTCAAAAGTGATAAAATGGAGAGTGATAAACAGCCAGCCAATCAGCTCCTACCTGCCATGTCACAGACTGTGTTTGAAAAATCTCAGACAGGAGCTGATTGGTTTGCTGTTTATCCCTCACACAGCGCTGCGGTAAGAAGCCCATAGGCTTCTGCAGGGAATCACCAGCTTTTGCTGGCAATTCCCTTCGCAGAGCTGCCACTGCGGAGGGGGGACCGAGCATACAGAAATGCGGTAAAAACCCTGATAACAGGATTTTTACTGCATTTTTGCTTTAGAGAGTCTCCCCCTAACCAGGGGCGGATTTATGGGTCAGGCCGCCCCTAGGCACAAATTTCTGGTCGCGCCCCCATCCCCTACACTACACTAGGTAAGTGTGCTACAAGGCATCCCACTGTCAACTAGCTTACCGTTTTCCGTGTGTGATTATTGGTGGAGTAGCGGTACTCCAGTGCACAGGGACGTTAACTGTACTTCCTTGTTCGGCAGTGCTCCCCTGTGCTGTCGTCAGAAAGAGCCGGCCTGCTGTGGATGCAGTTTGCGTTACACGGCACATCGCACACAGGCACAGAGAGTGCACCCGTCCCCGGCCGGCTCCAGGTGGCTGCGCGCACACAAAGCGCGCTGCGTGTCCATTTCACCATACTCGTTAGCAGCAGAGGCACTGTGACTCGCTCAGTCAGCGCCGCCGCCGGGGCGGGTGAGCGGACAGTGACATGGACAAACAGCTGCGGCCTGCCAGACTACCAGTGTGGGCCTGGTAACCATAATTTAGCTGCCCTTAATAGGTGCCGCCCCTAGGCCCGTGCCTCATGGTCCTAGTGGCAAATCCGGCCCTGCCCCTAACGTGTACGAGGCTTATCACCACATACTTTTAAAATCAGGGGCTACAACGGCCATGCCGGTCCTAGCTGTGCATACGCTAGTCAAGGCAATCACAAAACTAGTAACTACAGCCTCGGTGGCGTATGTAGTCGGCTATTCACTACAGATAAATATTTCCTAATAATAATTTATATAGAGCACACATAGAGCCTAATCCTGAATGGATCACTAATTAGAGAATTTGCAATCCATTTGATTATTGAATGACTGCAAATAGCAAATAAATATCCTTACGCATAGCATTTGTAGAGCAGTCACAGTTTGATTTTGGGGTGTGTTTGTGGGTGTGTTTGTGGTGTGTTTTGGGTGTGTTTGTGAAAATGTGCCTAGGTGTTATTTGGGTGGGTCCTCGTCAGTGATGACCACTACTAGAATGGTTCTTTAGCAGATTAGTGGACGCCTAAAGCTGGTTACACACTTAATGATTTATCTGTCCAATCTTTCGGATGGAACCAAATATCTGGAGCATACAGTATGAGAATTGAACATTTGCTTGCAAACACTGGTAAACAGACAATGGTCACCCAGACTAATTAGTTAAAGCCGTTTGTTAAAAAATTGTTAAAAAATTTATCCAAACAATCATATTTATCTGTTTTCCAGCATTTGGGAGTAAAAGGCCCCCATACACTAGTGAGATCTGGTCCGATTTAACCCCATTCCGATGGATCGGGCCGATAAATCGGACCAAATCTCATGCTTTGACATCCTGTCTGATCCGATGCACAGTCCCGTGCGATTTGATAAATCTTATGTGCAGCCTCCGGGCGGAGAACGAAGAAAAGCAACAGGCGGGAGACGCTGCGAGCCAGACCAGAGAGGTGGGCAGGGGCAGCAGGCAGAGCACTCTCCGTTCCTCTCACTGGCTTACCGGTATCCGCTGAACGCCACCTCTATGTCCACCACCGACCTCCTCCCTCCACCTGCAGCTCCCCCGGAGTTGCATATGATAAATCCTGCTTAGCCTGCTTATCTCTATCTATATATGCTCACTGTTCTCATGAATGTCTTTATTTGCATGATTTGCTATGTACGCTATTAATTCACAGCTGCATATTTGTAGTAGAACTATGTATATAATTTTTAATTTTTTAAATGTACATTAGCATCTGCCTAAATGTGATGCTGCAAACGTTTTATCCATCTTATAAATAAAAGTTAATAATGTTGATAACCAGGACACAGGGAACCAGGAACGCTGCAGGACAAATTATGAATTTAATACTCTAACAACATGCTATGTGCCAGGGCAGATTTACATAATGATTTCCATTGGCTAGCCAAATCCCTGTGATCATGTGACTTCACCTTTAAATAACAGGAAATGAAGCTGCATGCCCAAACAGGATGATTTAGAAGGCACAGGAAGAAGAGCAGAGAGTAGCACACAGGACTGCGGACAGGGTAATATGTTGCCAGCCTCAATAATGCCCACAATTTGACATTATTTGATTGTTATGAACTTTTGGATCTCCTGATATCCTTGTGAGGATTGCATAGTGGTTGCACAGATTCTTTTGAAAACCTCAGACAGAAAGAAAAGTGTTGCTTAAGCTGGGTACACTCTGGAGCGACCGCCAATTGTTTCGACTACACTATTTCCCTTGAGCCTAGAACAAGACAAATTGAGCATACACCCACTGCAAACTAACCTATGTAGGGTGCACACCAGAACGATCATGATCGTGAGACGACCATTCAATGGTCGCACGATCAGCTGGAGCACACGATCGGCTCAGGACCTGCATCTGATCCGATTCCGTTCTGATTCCGATCTGTACCCAGTTAAAGGGGTCGTTTTCAAATCCTGACTGATTGACCTGCGGGGACGCGCATCGGATCAGAATCGGATTTAAAACATGCCAAAACATGCCCAATTTACATACAAACGGTCGAGATTGTATCAAAATTGGGGGAATTGAGGCCAAATCCTTCTGGTGCGTACCCAGCATTAGAGCTGAACATTATTTTACGTTGTTTGGGTGCTAGTGATATATTTTGCTCCTGTACACAGGAAAGGCATGACAGTGATGTCGACGTATCATTTGTCATCCGGATTTCCAAATACACTGTAAGGTAGACAGCAATTGTGGGCACAACAATGTCTATCGCCGTTATTCCGTGCAGACTCAAAAGTCAATAAGTCTACACCAGTATCTGTATTTGATGTCACGCACAGCGACATAATTATAATTGTCTGTTTTTACTGCCCTTGAAAAAACAAGACATATTTTATGTTTTACCTTTGTCACCGAGGCCAATAACCTACGTACTATTCATGCGGAGAAAGGTGCCGCTGGGGGATTCATCGTTTGGTTTATGTCTTGCATCAATGACATGTTTCCTTTGGGGGCATTAATTGAAGTTATCACCTTAATTGCCAGTTTTATGAAGGACATACAGCCTGCTGTGCACTACATGCAAACAGATTATCCTGCGTACAGTTCAGCTATTGCTGGAAATGTCTTTATTCAGCATATTATAAGGGATTGGATAATATAGTTATATTTTCGTTTACTATGAAGAGATATATAGCGCCACCGTGTTCAGTTGTGCTTTACAATTGGGAACAGACAGTAATAAAACAAGATTGGGTAAGACCAGGCAGATGAAGAGTTAATCAGCCCTGCGTGCAGGGTAACAATATACAGGGAATTATCATTCATACACAAGGATAACTGCTACATATTGCAATGGTCCTTATATTGCAGGGGCTTGGTGAGCTATATAATCCAGTCACACAGAAATGCATGGACTGCATAGACACAGCAGTAGAGAGCCTGGCCGGGCCGTGTATGGCCAAATCATGGGAGGTGTGGCCATGCACCCTTAGAATAAAATACTGAAAAATATAGCACTTTAAGCACTTTATAGCACTTTAAGCAAGGGGCAGCTTGACACTGGTTAGTGCTGTGATAACAAATGGGCTTGAATACTTATTCCAGACCCCGTACGATAATGGGACATTTTTATCCCGAAAAAATGCGCTATAATTGAATAGCCCAATAATGACCTTTTTTAGGGGAAAAAAATACATGGTCTAAATGAATACCGACCTATGGCTCCTAGAGGTTTAACCAAGTGTTTAGGCCTAAGCTGTTTTTTTTATTTACTTGGTGTTGTGTATACCCTAATGAAGGCATGTCCAACCTATGGCCCTCCAGCTGTGGTGAAACTACAAGTCCCATCATGCCTTGCCACAGTTTTGCTATTAGGGAATGCTAAAACTAAGGCATGCTGGGAGTACCTTGTCTTCACTAAATGTTGCTTGTGTGTTTGTTATATTTCGCTTATCTTATCTTAAATAACATATTCAAAGTTAAATTGTAATTGAATAATTAGGTGCACCACACCAACGACAAACCTTTTCCTCCTCCTTTTGCTCTCATTCAATTTTTTGTCTCAAGTGGTAGCACACCTCCCATATTAATCTGGATATCCAGAAAATAATTGTCTACATGTGATAATTGGGGGGGGGGGGTCCTTTTCTGTCTCTTCCTCAAAGATTCCAATGAGGATCCTGTGCGGGTAACAAACCCCTTTGCCTATGTCCTACTATCGAGGTAACCCATCAATGGTACCATAGATGGCAACCACCGATGAGTAACCCACTGATGGTCATTCCTAATCTGGATGCATATTTGGCCGATTGAAAGTTCCATATTGCGTCCAGAGAGTGTGATGTCCAGATGACAGCATACACTGGGAGAACATGGACTTAGGTCGACCTGTCATATATGGGAGGTTGTGTGGCGACACTCTGCAGTTTTTATATTTATAAAGCCAACATTTCGGGCGGTTAAGCCCTTTATCAAGACAGCCTTGATAAAGGGCTTAACCGCCCGAAATGTTGGCTTTTTCAAACTCAAGTCTCCAGACTCTTTATTGAAATTCAAAATCTGCAGAATGCTGCCATACAACATCCCCTATCTACTCCACACCAAGCTGGACTGGAGGGTACCTCAGTAGTTGCTGCATGTTATGCGAGTGCAACAAGTCGCATATATATATATATATATATATATATATATATATATATATATATATGTTATGAATTTGGGTGTTACCCACCATTGGAGTCCGGAGACAGGGACCTGAGGATGTTGGTGTGGTGCTGCAGGAGGCAGGGAGCTGGAGATCAGGCGTGAGCCCGTAGCTGGGACCGCCGGTTAGGACGGCCACAGAGAAACCTACACTGACTCTGTTGAGTCCCCCGGGCAGATGGAATACCCCTGCAGAGTGCTAGGCTTCGCCTGTAGCCGCCGCGTTCGAAAGAGCCAGTTAAGCCGGCTCTAACCCCGATGCAGCCAGGTGTTATGAGATGACAAGGGGTAAGCGATCGCCAGGGAGTATCTCAAAAGGACCGTCTAACTACCGGGCCTAATTGGGGGAGAACCCCTGACTGCCGGCACCTGGCCAAGAACGGGGAGAAGCGACCCAGTCGCAGACACAATGAGGGAAATAGGGAATCTCGGAATGAAGACACTGAGAGGCTATGATTCCCCAAAACTAGATGCAGTGGGAAAAGGGAACAACCCCTGCCTGTCAGAGGCTTGTGCGACATACAAAAATAAAGCAGAGGAAAAGACAGGTACTTATGTAATAACCAGATAATGGACCCACGGAGGGGCGCAGCCACGGCGGGCCTGAGGTATGACAGCAAATAATAATAACCAGGCTCCAAAGGAGCACTTACGTGACCCACAGGCAAGGAGGGTAATGGGAACAGGCACAGGGACAATCTGGGACAAGATGAGAATCCTGCAGACAGAACGGCTAGGGAGCTTGGACAAATAGAGAGAACTCCAGGGACAGGAACAGAAGAGATCCTGGGACCGGGTATGGGCGCTGAATGCTTGGGAAGCAAGAAGCTGAGCTGCAGAGGATATATCCTGGGATCCAAACAGGAAACCGGAACAAGGGACCAGGAAGCGTGGCTGGGAGCAAACAGAAGTTCCCTGCACAGGCAGCAGGAACTTAAACAGGAAGCTATCACTGGCACAGATCCCCAGGAGAGCATGGCTTATAAAGGCCTCAGGTGATTGAAACACCTGGTGGATCTCCAGGCTGCTCCTGATTAACGATCTAATACCTCACAGCCTGTGAATAATAGCTCAAAGAACACAGGGCTGTAATGGCAACAGACCTACCACTGGAGGCCACCAGTGAGTCAAAATGCCAAACAGAAACAGAACAGAAAACAGAACAGACAACCATTCACCTGGTTCCTGACAATATATATATATATATATATATATATATATATATATATTGTGTAGTACAAGATCGCACTCCATCCACCATAATGCAACTCCCAGGGTGTCATCCAGAATTGACAAGCAAATTCGTATGTATAGACGGAAAAAAAAGGACGCACTCTCCAGGTTTTTTTAAATGCAAGATAAAATCAGCTGTGTATTTTGATAACTCATCAAGAATAAAGTAACATGATATACTCAACGTTACGTATCGTTTCAGTCCAACTGGGGACCTTCATCAGGAGTTAAACAACATAGGCATCCAATGGTAAGGCACAGCATGGACCACACAGCAGGTTCCTACAGCAAGGAGCCACTGCTGGTCATAGTGCTATTTATACCTGCCAGGGAATGAGAAAAGGTGCCAAAATTTGAACAACAAGGGCACTTCCGCGTTCCACGGTGGCCCGCACATGACGTCACTTCCAGTTACGGAAGGCTGATATGGGAATATATCTAAAGTAACAAAGAATGAAAGTGTTGTAAATAAATGGCGCCTGGTGCTAGGCACATGTACCATATAACAACTGTACACCATCACGCAGTGCTAAACCTGCGGTGTGTGGAAACACACAGGCAAACCGGCAATACGAAACCGGAAGTGCCCGGCTAAGCGCCGGACTCCGGACTTCAAGTTAAACAAATGGGTCCCCGGAAACAATTCCTAGTGGGGAAAGTTCCGCCGAATAAGCAAGCGGACAGATAACATAGAAAGACTGTGTGCAACCCATGTCAGCGGTCATAGGAAAAACGTCTGCGCCCAACCTGATGCCCCGAATACAGGATAGATATATATATAGCAGAGGTACGTTCTTCGGCACTCCGGATAAAGTCTTTTTATGCCGCTGTGCCTTCCAGGTATGATAATATAGGCAGAACACCCACCGTTGCTCCAGAAGAGGGCGATTAATAGGCGGCACTCCACGGTCTTTTAGTAAATCAACTTATATTTGGTGCATAGAAAAATGTGTAATTCCATCAGGCAACGTTTCAAGACCTATTGTGGTCTTTTCATCAGGTGCAATACATAGCAGTTACATATGTGCTCTTGCGTTTCGTCCAGCTATGGACTTCTTCAAGGGGACCCTGCTCCCCTTGAAGAAGTCCATAGCTGGACGAAACGCGTTGGGACCATCCTCTAATCCTCTTTGCTTCTAAGCCTCTGGACTGATGTTCTGCTCCATAACGCTAAACCTAATCTGGGAAAGGACTTGAAAAAAATTTTTGGGCGAGCTAAGTACCATTTTATGGTTTTTTTAACTGAATGTGAAAAAATATTTTAGGTAAAATATATTTTATGTTCAATAGAACATCAAACCACCCACCTTTTGTCTCGGTTCCCCCATCCTACTACACTACACTTATATACTGGTAGTCTAATGCGTCGGTGTCTTAGAGCTATGTTCAGAACTATATATATATATATATATATATATATATATATATATTCTTTGTGCGGTCCGGCACTCCAATCCTGTGCCAACTGCCTGGGTGCCTGTCCCCAACGGGAATAGATAGATGCTGGAAAGAGGGACTGGCACTCCACGGTCTTTTAAAGTTGCTTTTTTATGTGCAAATAAACATGAATCCCAACGTTTCGGGGCGCAGCCCCTTTGTCAAGGTGTGGTGACACCACACCTTGACAAAGGGGCTGCGCCCCGAAACGTTGGGATTCATGTTTATTTGCACATAAAAAAGCAACTTTAAAAGACCGTGGAGTGCCAGTCCCTCTTTCCAGCATCTATATATATATATATATATATATATATATATATATATCATAGACAAGGATGAGCGTCACTCCAGGTGCATAGAAAAGTGTTTACTGTATAGTGTCTACAGTGTTTCGGGCATAGCCCGTCTTCAGGACAGGTACTTGTCCTGAAGACGGGCTATGCCCGAAACACTGTAGACACTATACAGTAAAAACTTTTCTATGCACCTGGAGTGACACTCATCGTTGTCTATGATATACATGCACTGGGTTCACCCCCAGTGACCAGCGGGCACCCAGGCAAAGTAACATCAGGAGAGCAGGAGCCAGTCTATAGTGCCGGACCTTTCTGCAAGATATATATATATATTGTAAGGATTCTGGGAGTTTCCCCGGCACCCTAACTCCGTTGCTTCTGGCTGGGTTTGACGGTTGTGTGCGGTGCTAGGCTTCACCTGGGCCCGTCTCGGCTGAAGGGCGGATTAGGTCCTCCCCACTCCGCTACAGGCAGGTCTTAGGAAAGTACAACACATCCACCAAGGCCAGGAGAGAGCAAGGGGAAGTCTAACTGGACCCTATAACCGGGGAACTCCCAGGAACCCCCTGAAAGCAATACTGCCCAATCAGAGCCCCGAAATGGCAACACTGCTAGAGAGATATTATATAAAGAAATGGGCAACAATGCTTGTGAGATGTTATATAAAGAAATGGGCAACAATGCTTGTGAGATGTTATATAAAGAAATGGGCAACAATGCTTGTGAGATGTTATATAAAGAAATGGGCAACAATGCTTTTGAGATGTTATATAAAGAAATGGGCAACAATGCTGTCTGATAAACCCAATAGCAAATGATACCAAACAACGGGAGAAAAGGCACAGGGTAAACCCTGACTTATCTGGTGAGATGATAGGAAAACCAGACAAGCCTCGGCAGACTTCTGCGACCGCTGAGTGACAGCTGGGCACCGCTACGGAACTCCAAACACAGCGGGACAAGACAGGAACGGCAAGGCAGGTAGATACAGCAAGGGAACCTCCAACCAAGACCAGGAACACGAACTGAAGCGATGGCGAACAGAACGCTATAACCGGCGTCAGACAGCAAAAGACGCCGGCTTATATTCGAAATAGCCGCCCTCTGTGGTGACATCACTTCCTGTCCGCTCTGCACAGTCTTCCCCGTGCAGGAGCGGCTGGAGCGGAAGTTTGCGATGTTGCCTAGCAACATCCCCTGCAACCTCCAGACGACGTGTGTTGGGGAATGGCCGCCATTCTAGCAGCGCAGATGCTGCTGAGGGATCAGAACGGCAGCGACGCCAGGTGCGGCGCTTAACAGTACCCCCCCTTGAGGAGGGGTCAAGGGACCCCCAACCCTGGGTTTATGGGGAAATTCTTCAAAAAATCTTTTCTTGAGAACAGGAGCGTGGAGCTCGTTGTCTGGAATCCAGGATCTCTCCTCCGGGCCATATCCTTTCCAGTGCACAAGAAACTTGAGCTGATTACGAGACACCTTAGAATCAAGGATCCTTTCAACAACAAACTCCTTGCGACCTTGCACAAGGATGGGTGCGGGTCCTTTGCGCCTGGGCTGAGCAGCCTGCTTGAGAAGAGAACAATGGAACGTATTATGGATTCTCATGGCCCGGGGCAGTTGGAGCCTAAAGGCTACTGGGTTGACTTGACTGATGATTTTAAAAGGACCGATAAATCGGGGACCCAGTTTCTGAGAGGCTTGGCGAATCTTAATGTTCCGGGTTGAAAGAAAAACCCAGTCTCCTACTCTAAAGGAGCAAGGCCTCCTGTTACGATCGGCAAATCGCTTGGCAGATGCAGAAGCCGTGAGGAGAGCCTTATGAACCTTGTCCCAGATGATCCTCTTTTGTGACAACCAAGAACCACCTCCGGGAGATCCGGAATCGAAAGAGTTGGCTCTGGGGTGTTGCCCAGAGACACAGAAAAACGGAGAAATCTTAGAAGCAGAGTGCCATGCATTATTGTATGCAAACTCTGCGAAGGGCAGATGCTCTGACCATTTGTTCTGACACTTGGAAGCATAACATCTTAAAAATTGTTCGAGGTTTTGGTTGACTCTCTCCGTCTGTCCATTCGACTGGGGATGATACCCGGAAGATGGACTGAGGTTGATGCCTAAGGCAGCACAAAGGGATCTCCAAAATCTGGCAACAAATTGTACCCCCCTATCCGAGACAATATCTGTGGGGAGCCCATGGAGACGAAAAACATGCATCAGAAATAAAGAAGCCAATCTTTGAGCGGAGGGAAGACCAACCAGGGGAACAAAATGCGCCATTTTGCTGAAGCGGTCCACAATTACCCATATGGTATCATAACCAGAGGAAACGGGCAATTCCACAATAAAATCCATAGAGATATGGGTCCATGGTCTCTCCGGACAGGGCAAGGGAAGAAGTTGACCCGCGGGAGGGGTGCGGAGGGATTTATTCCTGGCACAGACCTCGCAGGACTTGATGAAAGACTCCACATCCCCCCTCATGGATGGCCACCATACTGAACGGGAAATTAAATCCAATGTCTTGGCACAACCTGGATGACCTGCCGTCTTGGCCGTATGAAACTCAGCAAGAACTGCTCCCCGGAGTCTAGAGGGAACAAACAGTCTCCCTGGCGGGGTGAGGTCGGGTGCTTCCGCTTGTGCCCGTAAGACTTTATCAAAAAGTGTCTGTGCCATACCGACATGAACCCAAGAAGATGGAATAATGGTCTCAAGTACTGACTCCTTGTTCTGAAGACCTAAAAAACTCCTGGACAAGGCATCTGCCTTGACATTTCGGGAACCCGGCCTAAAGGTGATACGAAAATTAAAACGAGCAAAAAATAACGCCCACCTTGCCTGACGGGCATTAAGTCGCTTGGCATCCTGAAGATATGAGAGGTTTTTATGATCCGTAAAAATGGTCACCTGAAATTTGGCCCCCTCCAGCCAATGCCTCCATTCCTCCAGAGCGCACTTTATGGCCAGTAATTCTCTATTCCCCACATCGTAGTTACATTCTGCGGGAGAAAATTTGCGAGAATGGAAGGAGCAGGGATGTAATAGACCATCCTTGGGATCTACCTGTGAAAGGACAGCCCCAATGCCGATCTCAGAGGCATCTACCTCTAAAATAAAGGGACGGTCAGGATCGGGATGACGTAAGATACGTGCGGAAATAAACGCCTCCTTGAGACGACGAAAAGAGTCATGGACCTCTGTAGACCAGAGAGCGGGGTCTGCACCCTTCTTGGTGAGTGCAACGATGGGTGCGACAATATCAGAGAATGCCGGAATAAACTTGCGATAATAGTTCGCAAAGCCCAGAAACCTCTGGACAGCCTTCAGGTAAAGACAATGCGTATAAACGACCCTTGGGTAATTTGGCCTGAGGAAGGAGGTTGATGGCACAGTCATAAGGCCGATGGGGAGGTAATGTGTCTGCCTCTTTCTTGGAAAAGACATCAGAAAAAGAGACATACGGAGCAGGAAGTAGAGGATTGGCGAAACTTGAGACTCTGACAGGAAGGTGCAGACATGAATCAGCGCATGACTCACCCCACCGTAACAGTTCCCCTGTCCGCCAATCGAAAAGAGGGTTATGTACCCTTAACCAAGGTAACCCCAGTACCACAGGTGCTAAGGGACTATGAATGACAAGAAATTCAATGCTTTCAGAGTGGGTAGAACCTATGCTTAAGTCTAAAGGCACAGTGCGATGTGAAATTAGACCCTTGGGAAGGAGACTGCCATCCAAGCCAAAAACAGACAATTCAGAAGGAAGAGGGACTAATGGGATGGCAAGATCCTGAACCAAACGAGCATCAATGAAATTCCCAGCTGCTCCGCTGTCCACAAAGGCCTGGGACTCCCATCGTTGAACCCCCAGACCTAGAAACACCAACAACAGAAGGGAATTATTGGGAGAT
This sequence comes from Crinia signifera, assembly GCF_055691185.1. Classification (NCBI taxonomy): domain Eukaryota; kingdom Metazoa; phylum Chordata; class Amphibia; order Anura; family Myobatrachidae; genus Crinia; species Crinia signifera. The sequence goes on along the minus strand of NC_139226.1, from coordinate 128,325,252 downwards.
AAGCGGGACTGGCCTAAGAGGATTCCTCCCCTAACCCCTAGGCCCTGGCGTTTCCCGGACGCTCTGGACATGCGCTCACAAGGTGCCCCTTACCCCCGCAATATAAACATAACCCTAGGGAACGACGACGTGCCTTCTCCTGGTTAGATAAGCGGGACGCACCAATTTGCATTGGTTCTTCAGACCCACCCACCATCTCTCCTCCAGTCTCAGCCGGAGGATAGGAAGGCAAGTCTCGTTCAGAGCGTCTCTCTCTGATGCGCCTGTCAATGCGAACCACTAATTGCATCAATTCATCGAGAGAAGCTGCCGCCGGATATTGTACCAGGAAATCCTTGATCTGATCTGCAAGGCCAAGACGGAATTGGCTCCGCAGTGCAGGATCATTCCAAGTGGTATCTCCAGCGTAACGACGGAATTCAGAGCAATAGTCCTCTGCAGTACGGCGACCCTGCCTCAAAGCCCGAATATGAGACTCTGCAGAAGCTGCCTTATCGGGATCATCATACAGCACCCCCATAGCTGTAAAAAATGCATCCACAGTACTGAGCTCAGAACTATCTGCCCCTAATCCAAAGGCCCATGTTTGTGGATCCCCCTGAAGTAGAGAGACTATCAAGCCGACTTTCTGGGCTTCGGAGCCTGAGGAGGCAGGACGAAGACGGAAATATAATTTGCAGCTCTCCCTAAAATTGAAAAACAATCTCCTGTCGCCAGAAAAACGATCGGGTAGATTCATCTTAGGTTCTTTGACAAATTGAAGGCTAGCAGGAACTACTCTCCTAACCTCCTCCTGTGTCTCCACTCGTAGAGATAGATCCACCATCTGCTGCGTGAGGAGACGGACCTGATCAGAGAGTACTTGAGCTGGACCCCCTGCGGAGGGATCCATGATGGTAGAAAAGACAAAAGATACCTGAGCACAACAAGTGAGTGCAGGAAGATCCTCCAGCACCGCTGGGGAATCTTAGTCTTTCTTTTGGCCGGTTATAATGTAAGGATTCTGGGAGTTTCCCCGGCACCCTAACTCCGTTGCTTCTGGCTGGGTTTGACGGTTGTGTGCGGTGCTAGGCTTCACCTGGGCCCGTCTCGGCTGAAGGGCGGATTAGGTCCTCCCCACTCCGCTACAGGCAGGTCTTAGGAAAGTACAACACATCCACCAAGGCCAGGAGAGAGCAAGGGGAAGTCTAACTGGACCCTATAACCGGGGAACTCCCAGGAACCCCCTGAAAGCAATACTGCCCAATCAGAGCCCCGAAATGGCAACACTGCTAGAGAGATATTATATAAAGAAATGGGCAACAATGCTTGTGAGATGTTATATAAAGAAATGGGCAACAATGCTTGTGAGATGTTATATAAAGAAATGGGCAACAATGCTTGTGAGATGTTATATAAAGAAATGGGCAACAATGCTTGTGAGATGTTATATAAAGAAATGGGCAACAATGCTGTCTGATAAACCCAATAGCAAATGATACCAAACAACGGGAGAAAAGGCACAGGGTAAACCCTGACTTATCTGGTGAGATGATAGGAAAACCAGACAAGCCTCGGCAGACTTCTGCGACCGCTGAGTGACAGCTGGGCACCGCTACGGAACTCCAAACACAGCGGGACAAGACAGGAACGGCAAGGCAGGTAGATACAGCAAGGGAACCTCCAACCAAGACCAGGAACACGAACTGAAGCGATGGCGAACAGAACGCTATAACCGGCGTCAGACAGCAAAAGACGCCGGCTTATATTCGAAATAGCCGCCCTCTGTGGTGACATCACTTCCTGTCCGCTCTGCACAGTCTTCCCCGTGCAGGAGCGGCTGGAGCGGAAGTTTGCGATGTTGCCTAGCAACATCCCCTGCAACCTCCAGACGACGTGTGTTGGGGAATGGCCGCCATTCTAGCAGCGCAGATGCTGCTGAGGGATCAGAACGGCAGCGACGCCAGGTGCGGCGCTTAACATATATATATATATATATTGTCCGTGTGTAATGAAACACTGCCATCTGCTGGCAGCGAGTGAAACTACATCTCTTTCTCTTTCACTCATACAGAGACACAGAGGCAATCACGCATACAGAGACACAGAGGCAAACACAAGGTAGCAGACTAGCTTTCGAAGCTTTTGCTTCAAGCGGGCTTAGCTAGTAACTAACATCTGACCATACAGTATGTTGATTGAAGTTGACTGTCTTTTAGCACCGTACAGACAGTGCCATGGACATGCAAATCATTGCCTATCTGGGTAACGGCAAAGTGTCACTTCACAGATAACAATCAGCGATATCCTAAGATAATAACTTGATGATATCTTGGCTGCATCTGTAAAGTATAAATAAGAAAATGTAGTCTCTGTCTGTGGCTGCATCTGTACGGTATAAATAAGAAAATGTAGTCTCTGTCTGTGGCTGCATCTGTACGGTATAAATAAGAAAATGTAGTCTCTGTCTGTGGCTGCATCTTATTTGAATTATCTATTACAAAGAAGTAGTTCAATGTGTCTGGCCGTGAAGGAACCGTAGAAATGCAAATCATTGACTAATTTATGGATCCCATGTTGGAAAGTGGAAATAAAAAAGAATAAGCACTTAAGCAATACTTTACATGAAAGCAATGTGGCCGATGATTTATTTGTCTTGTAGGTTTAATTAAAAACAGAAATAAATAGAGAGGTAAAGTGTAAGCGAGACAAAATTTCAGGAAGGAATAATAGAAAGCGATAGAGATCATATTAGACTCTCAATGAACGGAGGTGTCTATAACGGAACAGGAGGGTCCCTTATAAAGCTGACCTGGAAATCTTTATGGCCCACAATTAATCATGTTCATATGTAGAGCAGATCCATCTAGGATTTGTGATGCTAGATAGCAGCCTGTATGCAGGGCCGGTGCCGTGGCTCACTACCGCCCTCCAGTGGCTGGCGCTCCAGGCAAATGCCTAAAGCTGCCTAGTGGTGGCGCTGTCCCTCCACTTTCTTAGGGTGGACCTGGTTTATTGGAAAACTGTGGTGGTACTGCATAACGTGGTACTGCATAATGTGGTGGCAAGGCCATATCCAGTGGGGAAGTACTGCTTGATGTATAGGCAATACAGTATGATGTTGACACGGTGCTCTATGATTGGAAGGAAATGCTATGTGGTATGGTTAGGGGCAATTTAAGAGTGGTGGGGCTATGACTCAGAGTGTTGAGATTCTGTGTAGACCCCTTCCACCGCAGTAGCAGTGTTGTAGTGTCTGGCAGCTGGCTTTGTGCCAGAGACTACTGTGCAGTGTTCCAGGAAGATGGGGCCTAATTCTGGTTTCCTTGCAAAAAATAATAATCTCTCTATAATGGACAAAACCATGTGCACTGCAGGGGGGGGCAGATGTAACATGTGCAGAGAGAGTTATATTTGGTTGAGGTTGGTACTTCAGACTGATATTATCTATATTGCAGTGTAAAAAAGCAGCCAGTATTTACCCTGCACAGAAACAATAAAACACCCATATCTAAGTTTCTCTGCACATGTTACATCAGCCCCACCTGCAGTGCAGCATGTTTTTTTGTGTTTCCCCCCTATATCCCTATAGAATGTAAGCTTGCAGCAGGGCCCTCCTACCGCCAAGTCTGTCTGTTGTTGCCCAGTTTGTCTTATCACTGTCTACTATTGTAAACTGTAACGGAATCTGCTGCGCTATATAAGACACTGTAACGGAATCTGCTGCGCTATATAAGACACTGTAACGGAATCTGCTGCGCTATATAAGACGCTGTAACGGAATCTGCTGCGCTATATAAGACACTGTAACGGAATCTGCTGCGCTATATAAGACACTGTAACGGAATCTGCTGCTCTATATAAGACGCTGTAACGGAATCTGCTGCTCTATATAAGACGCTGTAACGGAATCTGCTGCGCTATATAAGACCCTGTAACGGAATATGCTGCGCTATATAAGATACTGTAACGGAATCTGCTGCGCTATATAAGACGCTGTAACGGGATCTGCTGCGCTATATAAGAAGCTGTAACGGAATCTGCTGCGCTATATAAGAAACTGTAACGGAATCTGCTGCGCTATATAAGACACTGTAACGGACAGGGCCGGTGCTACCACTAGGCAGCTTTAGGCAGCTGCCTAGGGCGCTGGCCGCTGGAGGGCGCCGATTTTTTATCATTTAAATGAAGAAGAGCCAGAAGGCAGGAGGGGGACCTGGAGAAGAGTATCTAAGAGCTGGCGCGTCAATCAGACAGCAGCCTCCTGCCTGCCCGGCTAGCCTTCCTTCACCACACTGACCGCCCCAGCCCCAGTAGAGTCAGTGCCTCCCAGTCCCCACCAGCAGCAGTGGCCGGGGCGGAACTATTTTTTTTAAATCATTAATCTTCTGGGCACAGCGGGAGACCCGCGGCCATGACAGGCCGTAGGATCGCCAGGATCTGCCTCCCTCCTTGCGCCTGCACAGCACACGTGTCTATTGCTCTGTGCTGCTACCTGAACATACAGGGGAGCAGCACAGAGCAATAGACACGTGCGCTGTGCAGGCACAAGGAGGGAGGCAGATCCTCGCGATCCTACGGCCTGTCATGGCCGCGGGTCACCCGCTGTGCCCAGAAGATTAATGATTAAAAAAAACGCCCAGGGCTGCTGTAGATGAGGAGAAGAGAAGAGCAGTGTGGCGCCGGCCGCTGGACCGTAAGAAGAGCGGGTCCAAGCGGCAGAAGGTTGGAAAGATGAAGTGGGTGCAATGCAGAAGAGATCAGAGGACGTTGAAGAAGGCTGCTAAAACCAGAGGTCCGCACAGGAAGAGCTGCAGTGAGATGAATGCATCCTGTGGATACAAGGTTAGTAGCTACTACACACCCTCTGCTCTGACATTACCCCCAGCCTATCTCTAACTTTACATCCCCTCCCCCCATCCTAACTAACTATACATCCCCTCCATTCTAATTCTAACTATACATCCCCCCATTCTAATTCTAACTATACACCCCCTCCATTCTAACTCTTAAGTATACATCCCCTCCCCCTATCCTAAATCTAAACTGTACACCCCCATCCTACCCTAACTCTAAAGTCCCGTACACACGGAGCGATTTTAGCATATATCACTGGGGATATGGTCGCTGAGCGTGCATATCCCCATGTGCATGGGGTGACTGTCACTAGGAGAACACTCCCGCAACCAGCGTCTTTCTGCTTCAGTAACTCTGTTTTCATCAGCTGGTCACTGATGAAATCGTTCAGCGACTAAATCGCTTAGTGTGTACGGAGCTTAACTCTACACCTTCCTCCCCCTCCTAGCCTAACTCTAACTATATACTATCCTACCCAGAGTCTACCTCTTTCTATACCCCCCGCATGGCCAAATCTTAACTATACACCCCCCCTCGTAGCCGAACCTTAATTATACACCCCCCCAGTAGCCTAACCCTAACTATACATAACCCCATAGACTAACCCTATCTATACCCCCACCTGCAGCTTAACCCTACCCATCCCCCTCCCCACAGCCTAAATATAACCATATACTCCCCTCTGCAGCCTAACCATACTCCCCCCTTAGCCTATAACCCTAACCATACACATTCCATGCAGCCTATAACCCTAATAATACACACACACCCCACAGCCTATAACCCTCACCATACACAAACACACCCTATAACCCTGTGTAAGCAGCTGTGCCGGATACCCCTCTGTTGTCTATGGGTGCCCTCACGATAATGTATAAATGTTGGAAATGACTGATCAGGAAAAAGGTTATGGGGGATGAAGGGGGGGGGGGGAGAGTTGGCAGAAGTTTTGCCTAGGGTGCCAAGAACCCTTGCACCGGCCCTGGTAACGGAATCTGCTGCACTATATAAGACACTGTAACGGAATCTGCTGCACTATATAAGACACTGTAACGGAATCTCCTGCGCTATATAAGACAATGTAACGGAATCTGCTGCGCTATATAAGACACTGTAACGGAATCTGCTGTGCTATATAAGACACTGTAACGGAATCTGCTGCGTTATATAAGACACTGTGACGTAATCTGCTGCGCTATATAAGACACTGTAACGGAATCTGCTGCGCTATATAAGACACTGTAACGGAATCTGCTGCGTTATATAAGACACTGTAACGGAATCTGCTGGGCTATATAAGACACTGTAACGGAATCTGCTGCGCTATATAAGACGCTGTAACAGAATCTGCTGCGCTATATAAGACGCTGTAACGGAATCTGCTGCGCTATATAAGACACTGTAACGGAATCTGCTGCGCTATATAAGACACTGTAACGGAATCTGCTGCGCTATATAAGACACTGTAACAGAATCTGCTGCGCTATATAAGACGCTGTAACGGAATCTGTTGCGCTATATAAGACACTGTAACGGAATCTGCTGCGCTATATAAGACAATGTAACGGAATCAGCTGCGCTATATAAGACACTGTAACAGAATCTGCTGCGCTATATAAGACACTGTAACGGAATCTGCTGCGCTATATAAGACAATGTAACGAAATCTGCTGCGCTATATAAGACACTGTAACGGAATCTGCTGCGCTATATAAGAAACTGTAACGGAATCTGCTGCGCTATATAAGACGCTGTAAAGGAATCTGCTGCGCTATATAAGACGCTGTAACGGAATCTGCTGCACTATATAAGACGCTGTAAAGGAATCTGCTGCGCTATATAAGACGCTGTAACGGAATCTGCTGCGCTATATAAGACAATGTAACGGAATCTGCTGCGCTATATAAGACACTGTAACGGAATCTGCTGCGCTATATAAGACACTGTAACGGAATCTGCTGCGCTACATAAGACACTTTAAATAAATAAATTAGAGAGAATCAGAATCAGGCCCATGGTGCCCACACCTTGTTCCCGGGGACGTCTCTACTGCGCATGTGCAAACCATCAGGAAAATGACCATCGCATCATTACATATAATGCCTATACACCTAATGCTTATAGTATGTCGGATTCTCTCGGGATGTCGGCATTGGTCTTGTAAACATCGGCAACCCCACCACTGTGATTACATATGAATCCCTATATAACTACACAGACATCAGTATGGAAATCAGTATGGACAGACAGAGATAGATAGATAGATAGATAGATAGATAGATAGATAGATAGATAGATAGATACGTAACAAGCTCCTGTCAGGATTCTCACTATCGGGATGATGGCATTCTTTGGGGGGATGCTGGCATCCCCACCACTGTGACCTAGGTCAGATATAGGGGGAGATTCTCTAAACAAGAAATGCGGTAAAAACCCCGTTATCTGGGTTTTTACCGCATTTTGGGATGCTGTAAGCATCCCCCACCGGGTTAACGCGGCGGGGGGCATCGCCAGAACAATCTGGCGATGCCCCATAGAAGCCAATGGGCTTCTACCGCATCCCTCCGCCGCCCCGCATCGCCCCCTCCCCCCTCACCTGTGTCCGGGCAGCACAGAGCTGTGCTGCCCGGACCTGTGACCTCCTCCCTGCACTGATCCTCTTCCGGGTGCAGGGAGGAGGAGAGCCCGGTGCAGCAGCAGCAGCGCCGGGTGTGGGAGGGAGGGGAGAGCCGCCGGGACCTGCTGGGACCCGGCGACTCTCACCGCAAAGGACAGCTCTTAACGCAAGAGCTGTCCTTTGCCTTAATTATCGCATATGTTACAACATATGCGATAATTAAGTATGCGATGGGCGGCGAAGGGGGGCGGAGATTCTTAGAGAATCTCCCCCTAAGCCCTCAGGGGCCCCAGGCCACTGAAGACAAGATGTGACGGCTGTGTGCTGTCCAGCATGTGAGTTTGCGGTATAGTTTCTATACATCTTTATTGTAATTAAGAAGAACAATGGCTGCCAAATGTGTACCGAGAATAGTGGGATGTATACAACGGGTATGGGTCATAGGGTTGACAGCAGTAATGTCGACATGCATTGGGTTGACCAGAAGGTCGACATGAGCGAATAATGACACATGAGAAGGTTGAAAAGGGGGTTGGTTCAACATTTCATTGTGTCGACATGGGCTAGGTCAACATGGGGTTTTCACTTTTTTTTTGTATCCCGAATATCTACACAGTCGACATGGACACTAAAAAAGTGCACCGCTGCGCCCACCATGCTTCGGGCACGGTGACTCGATACCCTTGTCACACTATTTTACTCTCCCACCAGGCCTAGCAGATGGTAGGGCATGAAATACCACCTGTCGGCACATGTCGGCTTAAAATAAAGTAAAAAAGCCCATGTTGACATAATGCCAGTGTCGACCTAATGACATGTTGACCTACTGTAAGTACCGTATACAGCAGGGGCTGAAAAGGTGCCTGCTTCCCCCTTAAGAAAATGGGGAGAAATAAAGAACCTGGCTTCTTACTTTATTTTTATACCATTTTTTTTTTTTTTTTATTGTTCAATAATTTAACCAACTTTCAAATTCATGACGTGTCCAGAATGAATCACAGGAATATTAAAAATGTGTAGACGCATGAACATAAAAGAACAGTAAATTTATAAGAGCAGTTAAAATGTAAGCAACAATAAACAACAAGCTTTATATGGGGAAGCCTGGAAATGCAACATCCTGCTCCCTTCAAGACTTTAATATATTATCTGAACCAGTTTAGATTATTTTAGCTAACTTAGTAGGCTCCATATTTCCTGATATCAGAATGTAATTACTGCAATTTTACATCTCCAACCTTGTATAAAAAAATAAAAAAACACCTTAATTCTGGTATCTCACATTAAATAAAAAAGCAATAGCCAACGGTGTTTTTTAATCTGTTCTTTCATTCCCCCAACTCAGCACTTCTCTGCACTGCGAGGTTTGAAGGAAATGTATTTATATGGTGCTATGGAAAGCTATGGAAATATAAAGCAGAATGTCAGGGAAGATACAAGAAATATTTATTACCACTCAACAGAGAGCTAAAAGTGTGTTGCCCACTGTTATACCCCTTTCACACCGCACCTTACCACCTTACACCTTACCAGGTTCATGACGGTTTCTAGCCGGTTCGTCCCGGTAATTGGTGCGATGTGAATGGGGTTACCGGGTCCAGCAAACCGATAGCAACACGGCAATATGAACCGGTAAAAAAAAAAGACAGGTTGTTAACTTCTTACCGGTTTCTTTGCGGTACGAATGGGTTAATCGGGTCAAGACCCATTTCCCATTCACACCAACGGAGGAGGCAGTGCTTGGAGCAGCGCCAGCTACAAAGGTCCCCATACACTAGGGTGATGTACATGCAATTTGGGCGATTTACATGCGATTTAATTGTTAAATCCCTCATGTACTGTGCCCAGATTGTATGTACATGACAAGAGGCATACCTCCCAACTTTTGGAGGTGCCTGGTCGGGACAGATTTTTCGGGGGGTGTGGCCTATCGGGGGGCGTGGTCTACAATCGCGGCACTGCTGCGAGGCCACGCCCCCATTTTCGCCGCTCGTCGGCGCTGAATAGACGCTGTGCGCATGCGCACAGCGTCTATTCTTGGCAGGCTGGGGGGGCTCCCAACTGTCCCCCCCCACCGCGGGACAATGGCGGCCCCGGGCGGGACGCAGGAACGTCCCCGAATATCGGGACTTTCCCGCGGAAATCGGGACAGTTGGGAGGTATGCAAGAGGGGCGATGCAATGAATTTTAGAAACAAATATTGTCAGCTGAGAAGAACTAGTAAAGAACCACAGTAAGGAAGCAACATATAAATATATAACATAAATATAAAAGCAGTACAATTATTTGTGAATTATTATATATTATATATACACATGTTTGATTTATAAACTTTTTTTTTTTTACACTGTATCACAGGAATTATTGTGCTTCAGGTTATTGAATTTTTGGGGCTATATTTGGTATTTGGGGGGTGATTCTGTAGTAATCGGACGGGGCACAATTCAGCCCCGTTCCCCTCGGTGGGCATCGTTAAGCCATTCCCTAAACGGCAAACGACTGCTGCTTAGCGAGCAGTACTGAATTAGGGCCTTGGTGCGTTATTTGCTTTACTTTGTGTGCTAAGATCCAGGGCCGCCAACAGGGGGGTGCTGTGGGTACAGCTGCCCCAGGCCCCAGCCTCTGGAAGGGCCCGGGCAGATCATTTTGCCCACCGCAACACAACCCCTGACTGCTTCCGCTGTGCTGCCTACTTCTTCAATGCAGGAGACCAGCAGCCAATTAAAATGCTGCACCGGCTTCTGAGCCAATCAGAGCTTGTGTACCCTTAGCCAATCAGAGCGGCTGCCAGTACACAAGCTCTGATTGGCTCACCAGCTAGTGCTGCGTTTTAATTGCCCGCTAGCATCCTAAATTGAAGAAGTGGGACCTGCAGCAGGATTCGGTGGGGTGGGGGGGAGATGAGGGGCCCAGACTGGAAATCAGTCCCAGGCCCCAAAATTCCTAGTGGCAGCCCTACTAAGATCCTCATATTTGTTACACATATCGGTCCTGGCATAAGACAGATTCTACCCCCGTAGGTCACGTCTGAGTGCGAGGTGTATCGGCCTCATGAATTAGTAAATAGTGCTTTACTTGCGTCCACTTTCCTCACATTTGGATTTATCTATCTTCCCTTCTCTCCTACATCACACAGTGCACTTACACACTTCCCCTGCATTATTACACATTACTTTCCTATACATGAGTGGGAAAACAGTGGATAGAAATATTGCAGAACTGGTGTTTAACAACATAAACGTACGCTACATTTATCTGCTGTAATGCTGCTTAATGGGGGAAGCTCAACTACTGTTTTCTCATAAGGGGTTAACCCTTTACAGTCTCAGGAGTCATACGCTGCATCGCCTACTCCTGGAAGCTCAAGGCAGCTAATCGGTTAATCTCAAGCTTCGCTCAAATAGTCCTTATGCCTTAGAAACCCCTCCATATGCTGCACTCCATTTTATTACTTCTGCATTGCGTCAGAAGGGAAATATTCACACTGAACCACAGGGATTAAAGACTGTGAGCTCTGAAGCTATGGAGAAGTCAGCTCACATCCGTCACATACAGCTGTTTTCTGTTCTAACCCTTCACACCTGCTTTTATTTATTATTTCTTCAGCAGACAGGCCAGGACTCATTTTTGAATGTAAATAAATGGCCTGAGTATGTTGTTTTCTGATTGGTCAAAGTAAACAAGTGAACAACTATTAGGAAAATAATGGGCTGGCCGGAAGTGTCCCAGAAAGAAGACCTTATGCACCCTAGAGGTACAACCCCTTTGTCCATCAGACTACAATCATTTTGGTCAAACACTAAAAAGAAGAGTTCCTCCAGGCCTACTCCTCCACCTCAGAGGTCCTACACTTCAGTTACACTTATAGTTGCCTACCCTCCTGCATTCTGCAGGAGACTCCCTAACATAGCAGCAATCTCCCTCTCTCCCTCATTAGTCTAGCAATCTCCCTCATGTCAACTAGCCCACATTACACTGTTACATCATAGTTACCTACCCTCCTGCATTCTGCAGGAGACTCCCTGAAATAGCAGCAATCTCCCTCATAAGTCTAGCAATCTCCCTCATGTCACCTAGCCCACATTACACTGTTACATTATAGTTACCTCCCCTCCTGCATTCTGCAGGAGACTCCCTGACATAGCATTAATCTCCCTCTATCCCTGATTAGTCTAGAAATCTCCCTCATGTCACCTAGCCCACATTACACTGTTACATCATAGTTACCTACCCTCCTGCATTCTGCAGGAGACTCCCTGAAATAGCAGCAATCTCCCTCTCTCCCTCATTAGTCTAGCAATCTCCCTCATGTCACAGCCCACATTACACTGTTACATCATAGTTACCTCCCATCCTGCGTTCTGCAGGAGACTCCCTGAAATAGCAGCAATCTCCCTCATTAGTCTAGCAATCTCCCTCATGTCACCTAGCCCACGTTACACTGTTACATCATAGTTAACTCCCCTCCTGCATTCTGCAGGAGACTCCCTGACATAGCAGTAATCTCCCTCTCTCCCTGATTAGTCTAGCAATCTCCCTCATGTCACTTAGCCCACATTACACTGTTACATCATAGTTACCTCCCCTCCTGCATTCTGCAGGAGACTCCCTGACATAGCAGTAATCTCCCTCTATCCCTGATTAGTCTAGAAATCTCCCTCATGTCACCTAGCCCACATTACACTGTTACATCATAGTTACCTACCCTCCTGCATTCTGCAGGAGACTCCCTGAAATAGCAGCAAACTCCCTCTCTCCCTCATTAGTCTAGCAATCTCCCTCATGTCACAGCCCACATTACACTGTTACATCATAGTTACCTCCCATCCTGCGTTCTACAGGAGACTCCCTGAAATAGCAGCAATCTCCCTCATTAGTCTAGCAATCTCCCTCATTAGTCTAGCCCACGTTACACTGTTACATCATAGTTACCTCCCCTCCTGCATTCTGCAGGAGACTCCCTGACATAGCAGTAAACTCCCTCTCTCCCTGATTAGTCTAGCAATCTCCCTCATGTCACTTAGCCCACATTACACTGTTACATCATAGTTACCTCCCCTCCTGCGTTCTGCAGGAAACTCCTTGAAATAGCAGCAATCTCCCTCTCTCCCTCATTAGTCTAGCAATCTCCCTCATTTTACCTAGCCCACATTACACGGTTACATTTTTGTGGAAAAAAAGGAATGGGAGATAGATACATTTACATTGAATCATCAGCGCCATTTCCCAGCACTTTACCAAGTATATCATCTCTTACTAACTGCTTTGGGGCTCATCTACATTTGGATATAAGTCATTAGAAAAGATTCCTCTCAGATGTAGCAGTACACACCCACGCTTCTAGGTGCCACGTTCACAATCTCTTTTCACAATCTCTCCATATATGGAACTAGACACGCCCTTTGGGGTACCAACTATAATCTCCCTGAAACTAGCTTTCAAAAGTAGGTAAGTATAGTTACACTATCTCCTCTCCATTTTGCATGTGGTTAAGTGTTTTATCCAGTGTATGTGGTCAGTCACTTGATGTTCATGCAGCTGAGCATTTAACGATACACAGTGCACACACCGAGATACTCTATCAATGCCACCAGCAATCAGCACCAAAAATATACTGCTATGGATTGTTTGAGAAGGGCCCCAAACCGGTATCTTGCCTAGGGCCCCATGAGGTCTAAATGAGCCTCGGAAGTGCCAACTCATAGCACAGGAGGGGACGGCCGCACAATGTATACGGCCATGTGATGCATTTCTAATTTTACAGTCAGCACATGGGCCAGACTACAAAGTCTAAGTACCCGAGGCTGCAAGCCCTCAGCCCTGGTATTAAGGTGGGCATTCTCAGTGCTTCTCCGATGAGGCAATGCTTCTGTTTCTTCTAGGAAACGCACCACTGACAAGTACTGGCTTACATGGCCAGTACGGATGGTGTAATTGTTAGCATTACTGTCTCACAGCACTGAGGTCATGGGTTCTATTTTCACCATGGCTCTAACTGTGCGGAGTTTGTATATTCTCCCCATACTTGCGTGGGTTTACTCTGGGTACTCCGGTTCCCTCGCACAATCCAAAAATAAACTGGTAGGCTAATTGGCTCCCAACAAACAATTAACCTTACAATGTCTGTGCAGGGCCGTCTTTTCGTATGGGCTTAATGGGAACTTGTCCAGGGGCTCCAGGTATATAAGGTCCCAATACGGATAGCTCAGGATCCTCTTTTTCCAGGGATACCATAATTTTGAAAATCGGCCCTGGGGAACTGGAGATATCCAACTTCAAAGCAGCAGTCCACATCCGACCTGTTAATTGCATTTCCCAGTCATATTTCTCAGGTTCTCTCTGACTTAGAGGTTTTCTGAGAGTATATTCCAAAAGCTGGGACTCTCCCCTTTCTGTGAACACTAGCGGCTTGTCTCTATCATGCCGAGAACCAGAGATATCAGCCTTCCAGCAGCCGGTCCCTGCTCCAGCTCCAAATGTCTGGTGTACAGTTTTATATTTTTGTCAATGGATTGCTCTGGCTCCTGATCTCTGATACCCAAGTTCCCAGCACCTCCTGAAAGTTGGGACTCTAGGTTTTTATACTATTGAAGGATAAGGCATTATTTCCAGATAATGTCGATATCTGCAGTCAAACAAGCTGCCCTTCCAGCGGAAAATGACGAATATTAAGTCCACTCCATTATCCAACCCTCCCCTGCGTATAAAACACCCCCTACCTCCCTGGAAGTCATTTACAAGGGACCCTTCATTCAGCTCAGTGCCCCCTTCGTTAGTGTTCACCCTCCCACCACCTATTAGCAAAAGTTACTGATCCAGGTCCTACATGTTGAGTGGAAGATAGAGCAAACCCTGCCACCCGTGGGACATCAAAGCTGCTGCTGATAGCACCCCCCATCCCTAGCGGGGGAGGGAATGGGTAAGGGCCCCAGTGCATTGCTTTGCCCAGGGGCCTACACTGCTGTTAAGACGGGCTTGTGTCTGTGTGTGCGTGTACATGTGGTAGGGAATATAGATTGTAAGCTCCACTGGGGCAGGGACTGATGTGAATGTTCAACTATACTCTGTATAGCGCTGCGGAATATGTGTGCGCTATATAAGAAACTGCTAATATATAATAATTACATCATTCCTATTCTGTACAAATGAGATATTTTACAACGTGCCCACTACCTGATAAAACATGAGTGTATTCCTACTGTTCTCCTTCCAGGAAGCAGCAATGTCTCCCACATGCATGTTCCAAATACATCCTGCTGGTATTCACATCTGAAAAAATGGCGCACATGGAAGAGATGGTATTGGCTTTCATTCATAATCTGCCACAGAAAATGCCAGCTGTCCTTTGCACTTGGCATGAAAATGCCCCTTCCCATATGTTTCCATGCAATTTCTTGTGTTACTGTATCTTTCTTATACGTACTACATACCACAAACAGCCTTAAACCATTCTACTGTGCTCACTAATTGCACATATGTAGTATTGTGTTTCGCTATACATTACCCAGCGCTACCACAAATGGTATGTCAGGGTTAATCTACTGTATTTTGATACCATACATTGCCATATACAGATTTGTAGCATTCTATCTACTGCACTTATCCATACAATATGTTGGCATATGGAACACGCTCCTTCCTTTTATACTATTTATTATCATTATCGTTAATTTATACGGTGCCACAAGGGTTCCTTAGCACCTAACAATACATAAATAAGCAAAAAAAAAAATTGCAGTACAAGACAATTCAGGACAAGTAATCGGTAAATAAATGTAGCCGCTTCAGGGGACAGGACACTGAAATAACTATTAGGGTAGCAGAGATATATATGTATTCTAAGAAAAGCACATGAGGAGAGAGGGCCCTGCTCGTGAGAACATAGCTACTGGTAGCTCGTGACAGCGATCTGCGTGGCTCGACCACTGGCTGCCGCCCGCCCGTGTCTCCCTCCCTTGATTGCCACTGCCGTCGCTAGTTCCGAGGGGAGGAGAGCGCATCACGTGTCTCTCCTTCCCCTCAGTGTGTATCACTGTGACTGGACCGCCATCAGCCAATTAGAGCTCGCAGGCCGGCAGCCAATCAGGAGCTGGCCAGCGAGCTTTGACTTGCTGACGGCCCAGTCACAGGGAAGTGATAGACGCGCGCTGTGCTGTGCTGCTCTCGTGCCACTAGCAGCAGCACCAGTGGCGGATGAGGATGAGGAGCACAAAACCAGGCCAGCCAGCAACAACTGTGAGTGCTGGCCCAGTGGGGGCATACCTGGCACTACTGGGGGCATATCTGGCACAGTGGGGGCATATCTGGTACAGTGGGGGCATATCTATCACTATTGGGGGCACATCTGTCACTATTGGCCATGCCCCCATAGCGGAAAAAATCAGGGAGGTATGTATGCGGCATATTGGACATTGCAGTGTGTGGCATATTGTGTCTGGGCATTGCAGTTTGTGGCATAATGTGTCAGGGGCATTACAGTGTGTGGCATAATGTGTAAAGGGCATTATATGGTTATTAGGCAGATGTTTTTTTTTTTTTTTAGTAGCTCTTCGGGTGGTTTATTTTGCCTCGAGTAGCTCACGCCCCAAAAAAGGTTGGAGACCACTATTGTAAAGGGTAGGGGCAGACAGACAGGAGTGACACAGATGGGGTAGAAATGAGCATAAACAGAAGGGTAGGATGAGAGATGTCTGGGTTTAATGAAGAAGTTGGTCTTGATAGCCTGTTTAAAGTTTTGTAGCATGGTGGAGAGTCTGATAGGGAGGGGTAGAGAATTGCAGAGATAAGAATCCAAAATCTATGTAGGCGCCGGCGGGAGAGGAATGGGTGATGGCTTTGTAAAAGAGGAACTTGAATTGTATTTTGAAGGGAAAGGGGAGCCAGCGTAGGGCATGTAACAGAAGGAGGTGGGCATACTATTACCATAATCTTATAAAGTCAAACACAATTTATACCCGGTTATGGCGAATCATTAGATATATTCTGTAAGGACCTCAAAAAAACGGTACTCAAATATTATCAGTAAGATTGTAATCTATCATTCTTGGTTCTTTGAGATTGTTTTTGAACTCGATAATTAAAATTTACATACTTATCATTTACTTTTTAAATGCATGCAATAATATATAATACTGTTGTTCTTTCAGCCACGCTTGAGATTAGCAATGGGTGTCAGTAAGGGCTACTTTTGGGTTGTCACAGCTAATAATAAACTTCAAACATTTCTGCTTCCTGGTGAAAAGTCTGCGAAATGGTTCCTGCATTTAGTGTTTGAGGATTCCTGCAGAGCGTGCAAGCATATTTTACATAACTAAGCTTAAAAGGCTGTTAGCCAGTCCGTGAGAGAATTCCAATACTTGAGTTTTATAAGATCTTTCTGAAACCATTTATATGGTTCTTACAAGGCTGAGGCATACAGTATGTATTCCAATGTGCTCCTTGTCAGAGACATTCACTATTAAAACATGGTTTTGGCTTCACCGATATTAGTCATAGAGGGCCTAATTAGAGAAAAAGTGGTACTTACAGTATGTATTAGCCGGGCGCCCAATTTACATACGTAGGGCATCGTAGTGAAATGCAATTTTCCTATGTAATTTATTCATTGCTCTCTGGTCTTGGGTGGTGCGATGAGATCGCATCCCATGCGATCGCATCGCACCTCCCGCAAAATCGCATGCGATTGCATGTGATTTTATAGGGTGCGATGCCATTTAATGTACTATACACTTGCATGACATACAATGGGATTTAGGCACCCCCCCCAGTTTCCACGCCACCCCGAAGTGTGGCGAGCGCAGTGGAACGCATTCTCCTGACCTTTTCATACCCCCACTATCCACGTCGGTGTGGAGTTGATTTTATACAGTGTGGCGAGCGCATCGAGCCACCGAGCCCGAAGTGTGGCAAGCGGACGCAGAATACTAATACTAATGTAATGTGATTCGCGTGCGCTCGCCAAGTTTCCGGCTCGGTGGCTCGATGCGCTCGCCACACTATATGAAGTCAACTCCACGCTGACGTGGATAGTGGGGGTATGAAAAGGTCAGGAGGACGCGTTCCGCCGCCGCTCGCCACGCTTCGGGGTGGCATGGATAATGGGGGGGGTGCCTTAATCCCATTATATGTCATACAAGTGTATACCTACATTAAATGGCATCGCGCCCTATAAAATCGCATGCGATCGCATGTGATTGTGCGGGAGGTGCGATGCAATCTCATCGCACCGCCCAAGGCCAGAGAGCAGTGAATAAATTACATAGGAAAATCGCATGTGATGCAATGAGATTTTCTTACACAGAACCACCCACTCAGCTATTTGCTTAGTGAGCGCCCGGCTAATACAAACCGTACCGAAAAGAGTCGCTGCACAGACAGAAAGAAAAAAACGGTTATTAAAAAAAAACATAGCAAACACTTCCAAATAGTGATGCATTCGCGGATCCATACACAATTTTTTTTTAAAAAAAATTGGGTGTCTAAGGGGGCTGTTCAATCCAGGCAGATATTTCCAATCCTTGGATATATCAGCCATTTTCTCACAGAATAGATTGAATTTGCATTCAATCTATTCAATGACTACACAGTTTCCACGGATTGCAGAATGCAGATTCGACTATTCAAAGATCCAAATCTGCATCGGCAAGTTGAACAGGTCCTGGCTGATATTTCCAAGCATTGGAAATATCATCCAGCATTGCATACCACCTATGGCTTCCTATGATCTGCTAAAGAATTAGGCTGGAAGTAGTTGTTGATGTCAGATAGAGACCTACCCAAAAACGCCTGGGTAAGCCTGCAGTTTCACAAACACACGCAGAAAATGCCATGTTTTCTCCCCTAAATGCTGGCTTCCTGCCAATCAAACTGCTACTGCAATGCGACTGCAATGCAGACAGGTATACAGGGGGTATTCAATCCCCGCCGCTATTTCCGATGGGGAAAATAGTGGTGGGTGCCTATTCAATGCTGTCTTTTTCCGACCGAATGGGCCTGACTTTTAAAGCTGTCAGGCGTGATTTGCCGATAATGGACGTGAATTGTCGTGGTCACGGGTGGATCTTGACAATCCACAGCCGTTTACGTGGACACGCCCCCTTCTCGCTGATGGTAAGGCGGGACATTGACTCTTACCTGGAGATTTGCGGTTCAGCAAAACAAAAACGGGCCAGGGCCATGGCTGTCGATATGGACAGACAGTCGTGACCCGGGATTGAATTCCCCCCTAAATCACAATAAATGCGACCGGATTGGGAATTCCCTAAATAGCAATAAATACTGAATTAGGCCCAAAAATCTGGAATACTATACAGTTAAATAAATAGGAAAACTGAAGGGTTAAATATTCCGTCTTCTTTCTTGAAAAGCCATTGCAGTTAGAACTCATCAAACAATAGCAACAGGACCTCTATTGTACAATCATATCATCCATTTTGAAGCCACTTTAACAATACCCAAACCTCACTGATTTTCATACGAACCCTCCATGTTGGGCTGCATTCAGATACATTTTGAATCATTCCATTGTGCAATATACTGTACACATGTTTTAGAACAGGTACCATATACTCCTGTGGAACTGTGCACAGAGTATTTCATATTACATGGCTACACAGTTGTGAAACTTGGGGGCGGTCTACCTCCCGGTAGGTATAGGCATGTCAGCCATTAGCTCACCCCCATACGTCTGTTAGGATCCACCCTTTATCCCTGCTGCCTAATACCCCTCTTTTAATTTCTCCAACACCAGTTACCACCCTCCTTATCTCTTTAATTCTAGCAAGCCAACTTTTGTGGGATAAATATTACAATACAGTCAAACTCTCTGAGAAAACCCATAAACCAACTGAAACTGTTACAGGCTGCCTGCGCCTATGACCTCACTACTATAGACAAAGTAACATGGTCATTATACTGTATGTGCCTTGTCTCTTGATTCTCGATCATTGCTTTGTCATTATATTGATGTTACACAGCCATTCACACCCCGCTTCACACTCTGCAGTTGTATCCCCATAGCTTATTGCCATTGTATCACCCCTATTTATTTATTGCCACAGACACACCTAACTATATTATTGCCAAACCTTATCTCTTGCACATCTACCAACTGCTACTTGTGCACCCCAAAGAGCCTTTAACATCCTCTCAAAATACCAAGCCAAGCAGGGTCTTTTCACGACCTAGGCCCTAGCACCTGCCTCAAGTGGACACCCACTCCACCCAGAACTAAATGCCCTCTGGCCATCCATATCCTTACATCTCTTGGCACTTGCACCACATAAGGCCCTGTGCCACCTTGGCCCTCCAAACCATGTAACCCTTACAAGAACTATCCATGATACAGTGAGTACACTCCAGCACGGCTCCCACATCACAGGGCCTCTGCTTTATCCTTTCCCTCCACATCAGCAGGGTCGATACAGAAACTAAAGGTGGCCATACATCAGAAAGATATTGTACCCAATCATAAAATTTCAATTGATTGTAAGATGGATTGTATGCAGATTGTGTGCACATTGTGTGCCCAAAAACCACCAAGGACTGCCGGGGAATTGAAGGGGCATTGGACACAATCATGAGCGCAATCGATCCTAAGATCGATCTTTCTGATGTATGGCCAGCATTAGGATTGGCTAACAACTCTGCCTCTTCCTTGTCCACCTCCACCTCAGCTTCTGTCTTGGTCCACTGCCCTAACTGCCCTTAATGTCTTTTATACAGTACCTCCTTTTAGATTGTTTGTCATGTGGTTGGTCTGAATTCAACCCACTAATTCTATTCTGTTTGACTGTAATTTTAATGATCATTGGGCACATATTGCCCGAACGCCTTCATTAATTGATGCATGTTTTATTCCCTGTATGTCATTCCTGTTACAGGGCGCTGTGAAATCTTTGGCACCTTACAATAAACTCTGAAGCTGTTCACCTGTTAAATACCATATTATGTAATTATCCCCCAGTCTCTTGTGTATTCTTCACCTGAAGCTCTTTATCTTTGCCCCTGAATTTGTACCTACTTTTATCTATATGGACATGGATGGTCAAGGATGGCAGAATGAGTAGGAATGCCTGTAAGCATGCAATGCACTTCTGTATTTGTCATGAGATGACTTATTGGCTGAAGAATTAGCTTGGCTCATTAATATCTTGTTTCCAAACCCAGTGAGACAAGACCCTAATTTTTTTAAACTGATGCTGATTGGAGTTTTGACTTTCCAACTGGTGGAGATAAAATAATTACAATGTATTAATGTCCATATTGCTCCTTTTTTTTTTTTTTGACAATTTGCAGCAGTACATAGGGCAACATATGTAAGACCTCTTTAGATGTATCCCAAAAGAATCAGGTTTTCCAGAGATCAAAAAACCGTATCAGTACTATTACTATGCGTGAGGGTTTACTGTATTTTCAGAAATTATAGCTAGATTTATAATTAACCATGGGTTAGAGGCTTTGCTAAATTTAGGTATATGGTAAAATTTGATATAGATTTAAAAAGTAGTCTATGGCTACCTCTAGATCTACCGTATGGAATGGTGGGGATTAAAGTGATAAAGTTGAGGTCATTGTTATTCTTATAGCATTGTTTTACATTTCACCTATAAAATTTTCACTACAGGTTGAGTATCCCGTATCCAAAATGCTCGGGACCAGGAGAATTTTGGATAACGGATTATTCCGTATTTCGGAATATTTTAATATTTCAATGATGTATTTTGAAGTATCTTGCATTTATGCTGTATAAACACATAATATACACACAAATATATTTTATTACCACATAAAATACACACAAATATATTTTAATTGTTCAAAAAACAAGGTTTCAAATCGTGAAACAAAATGTGTGTACTATCTCAGCAGTGAATTTGAATGCCAAGCAATCATTGTCTTGCACATATATAGTGCCAGTTACATATCATGTCCCCAGTGATGCTGTTACAAATGTCCCCAGTGAGTTTCTAGCAAAAAAAAATTTTTTTTTTCACTTTCTGGAATGTCCGTATTTCGGAATAATTCGGATAACGGATATTTGGATACGGGATACTCGACCTGTATTTGCAAGAAGTGATTTCCTGTTTTGTGCTGACACCTGTCTTATTCTGACACTTGGAGATTCTCCAATCCACACTCCAATCCACCAATAGAAGGATAATGAAGGCTCGGTGTCCTCTGGGCCCCCAGGCAAATGTCCTATTTAACCCTATTGAAATAGCCCTAAATACATATATAAATATATAAAATATACAACAGTTGTGTTATATTACAATGTTACGGATATACATAAAGGGTGAAATGTTATAGGATGAGAGATTCTTGGTAAGAAATCTCCAAAATCTCCAGTTTTTTAAAGCGGCAATCATTTACACTTCAAAATCAAACTGGTTTTGCAGTGTAAATGATTGGCGCGTTAAAAAACCTGGAGATTTCTTACCTAATCTCTCACTTTATGAATCTCTCATCCTATTACATTTCACTATATATATATATATATATATATATATATATATATATATATATATATATATATATGTGTGTATATACATATACATACACATACACGTCTGGGTGTCATCCAAATGATCGCAGCTTGCACATCTCACACAGGATTTCTAAACGTAATCAGTGGCACTTGAGACTGGCAATCAGTATAAAGAACACGTCACCACAGGTATGTAACCAACGTTTCAATTACTTTATTGGTGTTTTAATCAAGGCATGGCTTCCTAAAAACACCAATAAAGGTATTGAAACGTTGCTTACATACCACGCAGTGATGTGTTCTTTATACTGATTGCCAGTCTGAAGTGGTGCTAATTATTCTTGTAAATATATATATATATATATGTATATATATATATGTATATATATATATATATATATATATATATAGATTCATTTTTTAATTAGTCTTATTGTGGTCACATTCTCTCATGCACCCTGTTTTAACCTATATTCCATAGCTTATGTTAACCATTTCCCTAGATGATTAGTGACAGGTGTGTTGGTAACTGCTCACCTATAAAAGCACAGTCTGCTGTGAGCTTCAGACCAGATAGCATGCCTGGAATCAAGCATTGATGTGATAGCTATGTGTATTGTAGCCATTTTCAGTGATAGTGTTAGGACCTGCAGAACAGTGGGGTCCCGTGAAGGGGGCTGCAGGCTTAAATGCATTGATCAATTCATGAACTAAATCTCCACTATTTATTAATATCAGTTAATTTAGTGAGTGCAGAGCCCCTACAATATACATATATTTATTTATTTTTTGTCTGTTAGCTTTTGCTTCTGCCACCAACATTGCTTTCCGAAATACCCAGTTATCTAACACACAGACACAGCACTAATGCCAGTACACAGCAACAGATGCTGTTTTAACTTTTTCTTTCAGCTGCTCTTTGTCTACCAGTTTAATGTGACAGCCGCCAACTTATATCGTATAATCAGCTATAGAAAGAAATTCTCCTTATTCATTTCTAGAGCTACACCCACATCCCCGATTCATTAATCAGTGGCCTGTATCGAAATCATTATAGGCCTTGCCTCTCTTACGCTCAGTTATCACATTGTTTTAACGTTCATTGAGGTCTATCCGGATACTGAAATGTAATCTAATTCTCTCCATTGTGGCTTTCCAATTTAGGCAGGTTTTTGGAGTTTTTTGGGTGGGGGGGGGGAGGGTGACCTGAATGATGTTTTGGAAGCAGAATCTGAGGGCTGGTGATTTTAGCGTGGATATGAGCTCAAGCGACAAGGACATCTTTTCAGAGGCCCAAATGTGCTTCCTTATCTGGAAGTAATTCCTGTTTTACAAGTAGTCTCCTGATTAGGACATCTTTTAGGTTCATTTATATGAATCTAATTGGTTTCAAACATCTTAACAACACGTTTAACTTTGTGGGCGCTGTTAAATAATGCATTTCCAAATGTGTGAGCCCCTCGGCCCCCTAATCAGTGAGGTAATTATTAAGCTATTTAGGCCCAGCTGCTGCGAATTGTGAAACTTTATGGGATAACATGAAAAGCTCCTGGATTCTCTAGCACATCATGAGACGCTGCAGCTCTGTATGGGTTAATGTACATCTCTTTCCATATAAAATGGCATATTTACATATTGTAGGTGAGCCGTGGGGTGAATTAAAATCACAGGTGTCGTTAAAACAAAGGACCAATAGGGTCATGGAGTATTTTTGGATCTGAGTGATTTTTGCATGAATAGGCATTACTGTTAAATGTACTACGATATATCCATAGAAATGCATTGTCGTGACACAAGTAAGAACAAGCCCTGCTACAGCCGGGTGCACTCTAAATGATGTATGAACCCGGCGACCTCATTAGCGACGGGACCAGGGGGATGCACAGGACAGCAGGTGGGGAGCTAGTGATATCCACCATTGCTCTGTACCCTGCATGTACTGGGGGTCAGAGGATGTTGCTGATGACATGCAGGCACACATAATATACTGGACGATATTTAGATTTTGTAATTCCGATACATCGGAATCTGCAAAATCATTTACATAATCCAGTGTGTATCCACCTTACACCCGGCTCATTTGCTTATTTTGTCACAGTTTGAGGAACAATGCAATGACTTGATGATGTTCAAGGGGATGCGTTCTTTCCTAAGTCAAATTCTCAGTCTTCCTAGTCAACAATGAAGCCCCCCCCCCCCCCTCCTGCTCTATAACTGGACAGCACGGGATTGCGTTTCACTGTACCTGGAGACAGTATGTCATTTCAATGCTACAAAGATGCAAGAATGGAAGGAAACAATTGTAAGATAACCATTGGGGTTACGATTAATTGGAGAACATGTTTAGCCAATGATGGAAATTCACACATGTAACAGTGTCGTGCTGTGGACACCACTCCTGTGTGTGTTCACATCTACACTGGAGAAATTCACCATCGGAAGAGAATTAGTAACAGTATTCATGGTTGCAAAACAATCGGCTTCCAGTGTTCATCAGATGTAGGGTTGGACCCCTGACATCTACATTCATCTGTTTGAACAGCAGCAAAAAGAATATTAAGAGGGGGCATATTGGGGGCATATTGGGGGCATATTGGAGTGTTAAAGGCACCTGACTGGACAGGTGTCGTGACTGTCCAATCAGGAGATTAAACCCCCCCATACATTACCAATGGATTGCGACAATGGACCTTATTTCTAATTGATATGGTCCGGACCAATGGTGTGTTCTGTCACTCACCCTACACAGCGGGCGGGGGGCGGAGAAGGGCAGGGGTGCCGGGCAGCCAAATTAGCATATGGGAACGCCCATGGGAACGCGCCATGAGAAACGCTGGGCGTTCTCATGCTAATGAGGCTGTGACCTGGGTGCGGGGGGTGGGCAGCTGACATAACCGGATGTCAGCTGCCCACCCTATCCTCACACAGGGCACCCACAGTTTAGAGACACCACATAGGTGTCTCTGAACTGGGAGCGCTTGAGAAATCAATCGATGGTCGCTGGCCATCGAATGATTTCTCCCCACCTGCAAATGGATAATTATGTAAATCACCCATTCACAGGCATGCGGGGGGTCGTGCTTGCGAAGGGGGTGGGGGCGGCCGGCACGGCGGGCGGCATCTGATGGAGTCGCAAGGCTACAAATTTCGCAATCTTGTGAGTCAATCAGAATAAGGTTGAATGTCCCGATCCCCCAACAGCCATGTCAGGGAACCAGTTTAAATCAGTACATAAAAGTAAAGGCTTAAATCATCATACCCCTGTAGGTGACCTAGCAATGGTGGAATATACAAAGTGACCATGTTTATATGTACAGCAATTGGATTTCTATACAAAGCCATATCAAATAAAAAAAATAGAATGTCGCAATGTAAACCCATACCTCCCTCAGCAACTGTAAAAAGGTGCGGAAATCTTTAAGCAGGCGCAACATGACCTGCTAATAAGGAGCCATAGCATCACAAAAGCTACATTTCAGCCAGCTTATACTCCCCATGGGAAGGAACGTTCCTTTACCCCTTGCTAATGACTACCCCACAAAAAGATTTCATGTAGACTCTTGGAAGTGCCTGGGTGTGTCTATTGACATCTTATGTACAAAGCTTGTTATGGCAACTAGGTAATGCACAGCATTCCTTACCCAATATGTAAGCAATAGAACTCTGTAAACTCCTGCTACATGTATCCCAATAGATGATGCATCACAGCGAGTGGTCTACCGCAGGACAATGAAAATAACTACAAATTCAACTTGCTTATCTCACATTGCAGACATTTTTTGGATATTACTGCCATGCTTTTATCATTCTATCATTACTTAAATATGCAGCCCTTTGCATTAACACAATGAAACAGTTTTTGATTGAATTTTTGATTTTTTCCAATGTCTATACTTTTTTTTTAGCAATCTTCTTTAGAAAACAAGTGATACATTTATCAAACAGTGTAAAATGTGAAGTAGAAATACTGTAGATATAGGTGGGGAGTAGGGTGGCCAATCCCGGGATCGGCGGGATCCCGGGATTTGGCCCCAAAATGTCTGGGATTTCGATCCCCGGATTGGAGCACTCCCTCAGACACTGGCCGGCTGTTCCCGACCCGGCGTGCGGCCTGCGCAGCGTGATTCGGTCATAGGTCACGCTGCGCAGGCCGCAGCACTGACCACCAACGCCAAAACCTGCTTGCCGCCGGGCCTTCCACGTCCTCCCACATCATACCCGACGCCGGAACCTGCTTACCGCTGGGCCTCCCACATCATACCCAACGCCGGAACCTGCTCGCCACCAGGCCTCCCATGTCGCACATGTCTACCCATCGCCTGCCTCTGCACTCCGGCTGCCTCCGCAGCTCAGAAAAAGTAAGTCAGTGTGGGGGCACAGGGGGCAATTTTCTTTTAGGGATGCCAATCCCGGAATCCCGGGAATACCGGGATTGAGCATTTTTCAATCCAGATTTCCGGGATTGAAAAAAGCCCCGGGATTGACTTTCCTAGTGGGTAGTGCTAATAATAATAATCAATTAATGAAAAAAACCTATAAGTATATTTGTAACTATGAATGATTAGCAGCAGTGGTTGTAATGTATTTTTCCAAAGTATTATGGGGATTAGGTGACAGATGAAGCGTGAGTCAGCTTTGCAGGGGCTGGCGATTCTATCACCAGCCCCGCCAGCCTCCAGCTGTCGCCAGGGGGCCCGCACGCAAGAGCCGCTCGCACACCCCATGGTGATGGAGCTGTCCACCAGCTCCCCTGCCACCATCGATGATCCCCATCACCGCCCGACCCCCCCCCCCCAACCCTGCCAGTCTCCCTGAAGCAGAGACGGGCAGGGTCCCGCTGCCCAGCCGCCGAGAGACTGACGGAGTTCCTCTCCGCCGGCTCTCACCAGCGGGGACGGTCTGATAAGAGCCGGGCAAGGAAAAGAGGGGCTCCATCTGTAGTAGGTACAGTATCCAAGACAGATAAAGGAACCAGTCCATTACACCTAACTTACATCTGGATAATACTAACGTGTCCCAGCACAGAGTAAGTGCGCAAAGTTGCAGGTGGTGAAATAGGTCCTGAGCTTGCGGCAAAGAAGATGGGGGAAATTTACTAAGATTATGAAAATCCGTAGTCATATTCTAAATACGAATAAATTTGACTGGCATCGCCGTCATATTTCATTTACAAATTTGTATTCTGGAGGAAAATTTACAAAGCAGTCGTATTTCACTGCTTCATATTTTCCGATGACGTATGGATTCAAATTTTTAAATACGAATTAGTATCTAGCGGCCATATATACGCTGAAGCCTGGGGCTGTCCCCAGTACCATTGGGCTGTGGGTACGGGCTGATTGTAGTGTAAAAGAAAGAATCAATTATTGTATTTTGCTGTGGAACTATGAGTTGCAGCAAGCCTCGGGCCCGATGGAACTTGTAGTTCCACAGCAATACAAATGGTAAAATAAACACTCTGACACCATAACAATAAATGATAGGTTTTATGTTACTGCGCTATTATGGTTTAGGTTTTTAGCAGCTTCAATATAATATATGGGTATTTGGAAAGGTAAAATAGAAGCGCTTTTGTGGTGAGTATAAGGAAATTATAAGAAAATTAAATTAAAATTAAAATTAACATGTGCTTGCCTGTAAAAAAGAATAGGTTAAACAATAAAAGATGCACAATAAATAGAAGCGCTTTTGTGGTGAGTATAAGGAAATTAAATTAAAATTAAAATTAACATGTGCTTGCCTTGACAAAGAGTGCAGACTCGAAACGCGTTGGTGGAACACCCACAACAGCGTGCCGCAAACAGCCGGAAACACGCTACCCGAACTTCCGGTTTCAGCGTTCTGACGGAAGACGGAGCTCGGGAAACGGAGACGCCGGAAAGATCTGCCAGTGCCTCACCAAGCCCCGCGGACAAAGACAAAGGTATCGTAGGGACAGTGTAGGCCTGTGCACCAGTGCGTGATCCCCGAAGCTACCAACTTATCCCAACCTCAAAAAAACATTTCCCTAAAAGGGCTGTAAAACATTATCCGAGCAAAAGCATCTTTTATTGTTTAACCTATTCTTTTTTACAGGCAAGCACATGTTAATTTTAATTTTAATTTAATTTCCTTATACTCACCACAAAAGCGCTTCTATTTTACCTTTCCAAATACCAGAACAATAAAACTTTATTACACTCAGAGCCCTTTCATACATATACTTACCTACCTTGACCCAGTAGATTGGTCTACCTCCGTCCGTCCATCAGCTGGTCCGATGGGAGCTGCTCCATCTGTAGGTCGAGATGGACACCGTATACATGTACTGTCAACTAATAGTGGTTGACCAATTGACTGTGGACCTTATTAGTGTCAAGCTGATGACCACCTCCCCATGTCTCATCCTACAGGGAGACTTTACCAAAGTGATTAGAAAAAGAGGATTTTTGGTCTTACATGTTAAATATGTTTTTTCTAAAGCCATGGTGGAACACTGGGACCATGGGTATTGCAGGTCCATAGACTGGGCACCAAGGAGTTAAAACTTCTGGAGTGCAGCTGAGAGAGGCTCCTCCTCCCCAATACCCATCCTGCCCCAGGCCAGTCAGTTTATTTACTTACAAAACCAAAGGAAGAGGAAAAGGAGAAGCAGACACATAAACACACATAAACAGAATAGCTTGCAGAAGACAAGGCAGATATAAAGAAACAATTCTGCAGAGGAGAGTGAAGGGTGGGCAACCATGACTTAAGACAAACAGATTTAACAGGTAAGAATAAAAATCCAGTTTTTTCCTTCAGAATATGGTTTAACACTGGGACCATGGGATGTTCCAAAGCAGTCCCTCATGGGTGGAAATACTCCCGAACTGCACTGAGGACCCCTCTGCCGAACAACATGTTGGTGGAGGTGAAGGAATCAAAGCTGTAAAATTGGATAAATGTATGCACAGGAGACTTGATAGCTATTTTGCAAAGATGCCCCTCGTGAAACCACCCAAGATGCTCCTACCGAGCGAGTAGAATGGTCCCTAACGGACACTGGAACCGGCTTACAAGAAAGGAGATAGGCCTGACGAATGGCCATCCTAATACACTGTGTAATCATTTGTTTTGAGGTTGGCCAGCCTTTCTTACGATCGTTGTACAAGACAAATAAGGAGTCTGTTTTTTTGAAGAGACTTGGTTCGCTTCACATAGAGGCGCAATGCGCACACAACATCCAACGTAACTATACCCGAGTCGTTGGGTGAAGAAATAGAAGGAAAACAGGCGGGGACAACAATCTCCTGAGACAACTTTCTGGAGATAATCCAAATGAGTACGGAGTACTGCGCGATCCGCATGGAAAACCTTAACTGACAAGTCAACCAAGTCCGAAACCCTCTGCGCAGGGGCAATAGCCAGGATAATTTTTTTTCCAGGTTAACCAAAGCAAAGCAGTCTCTGACAGAGGCTCAAACAGAGTCTTTTGTAAAACTTTTAAAACAACAATCAAGTCCCAAGGGTGAACGGGGAAAGATAAGGTGGTTGCAAGTGTAAAACACCCTGTAAGAAGGTTTTAACTGCAGAAGACTGAGCGATTCTTTTTTAAAATAAAACAAAGAGGACACTTGAACTTTTAAGGATGCCAAACTTAAACCTGCATCTAGTCCCGTCTGTAAGAAAGCCAAAAGACAAGAAAGGGAATACCGTTGAGGTGAAAAATCACATCACACCATGAAAAATAAGTTTACCACACCCTATGATAAATGCAAACAATAAAAGGCTTTCAAGCAGAGACTATGGTTTGAATAACTTGGTCTGGAAAAAACTTAAGAGCGACTGCTCAATAGCCATGCCATCAAATTCAGATGAGGAAGTTCTGGATGAAGGCAAAGGCCTGACAAATGGCCGTCCTAATCCAAAAAAGTTTTTATCAGGGCTAAAGAGCCCTGCTACTAAAAGTGTGCCCTTTTTCTGAGGCACCAAGGAAAAACTGACTTGCCTGGGGCAGGATGGGTATTGGGGAGGAGGAGTTTTAACTCCTTGGTGCCCAGTCCATGGACCTGCAATACCCATGGTCCCAGTGTTACACCATAGACTGAAACACAGAGTAGTTCTTTGTGTTACATTTATTAGAGTGCAGAAAATGTGACAGTATAAATAGATGTATACGTATTACAACGAGGTGGATAGGATTTATGAGAGGCATTGCCACCTAAGTAAATATTCTACAAAGGTGGCCAAATGACTTTAATGGTAAATACAATTTTGACTAGATTTGCTATCCAAAGCACGAAAAATAGATGTTTCCCCGCTATTTCCAGCTTATACCATAGAGTCCGGAATTCAGCAGAAATTATGCATTTTTCCCATTTTGAAGAGTCTGGAAACAGGAGAAATGTGTATGAGCCTACTATGAATCAACCCCATTATGTGCCTTTCAGACATTCCCGTGAAAGAACAAAAATCTGTTCTCCTTATTTATATTGCAACCTATTATCAAGCTAGGAATGTGCTCTCCATTGTTCTAATTAACTAATGTTGAATAATGTGCTGCAGATTGTTAAAATTGGGCAGAAACCTAATTAATATGCATGGGAAACTTGTTACCAGGAGCACAGGAAATCAACACTGTTAGCTGGGGTTCTTTACACTTTTCTAGAACATGTTGTAACCAGGCCAGTTAGCCGCCCGCCGAGTAATATGTCTGCTCCAGAAGATCCCAGATGGTGGAGCTTTCATAACACTAAATAATTGTCCTTTGAGATAGCCCTGAATGAAATACCCTACTGGAAATGAATACACAAGGCGCAGGAAGTAATCACAAACGTCATCCACTGTATTCTGCTGTTGGAATGAAAACAATAGTACACACATTTACACCACTTTTAAGTCTGATTGGCGGTAATTTGCATAAGACATTGGAGGCATCATGTTTAAAAAGAAGCCCGTTGCCTGCTTCTGTGATCCACTGCTGCATCTGGAGGTGCAACCATCTCACCAGCATCGTGACCATTGGCGCTATCCATCGGAGTAACCCAAAGATTGGAAGACAAAGTCACTGGTCTCAGCACACCCCTCCCCCATCAAAAAAAAAAAAAAAACAACAGATGACATGCTTTATTTTGAGCAATGGTCTCTCCCTCCTCTGCCAAATGGGCACAACCTGTTAATCAGGGAGCGGTTTCCCCCATGTTGCATCCATAGCAATGTGGGCTCAGGTGCAGCCAGCAAAACATTGGTCAATAGTGACCGAGGCACCTGTTTAAGGCACCTGAATGAGGCTCTCATTATAAATGTAGATAGACAATAGATGTAATTCAAGAATGTAAAGGTTTGATTTACCAAAAAGGCATGTGCCAAAGGCCATATAGTTCAGGGGGTAGCCTAAAAATAGCCTTATGTGTTTATGTTTATACTTCTTGCAGACCAATATAGAGGACGCTTCATTATATTTACATCAACGCATGAAAAAATTATTATCTAGTAATATGTTTGTCACAATAGTCTAATGGAGCCCACACACGCACCGATCCCGGCGTGCGTTGTGGGCTTAACTAGCACACATAGCATCGCATCGTATGCCTTGTGCATACGATGTGCATGCGATGCGATGCTATGCTAGAAAAAGCTAGTACAAAAAGTATGTGCAGCACATACTTTTTGTACTGTACGATGAGGTGCTGCGGGAGCGTGCACCCCATCGTACAGCATCGCACCGCCGGCAACGGTGCGTGTGTGGGCTCCTTGAGTTGTGAAATTGTATGTAAAATCGCAACAGTTGTTATATATCATAACCTGTGCATCTGAACCATCCATCTTCAAATCAATACTAGATAAAAGGCCTGATTGTGGTTGACTCGCTAAGCAACAAAAAAACCATTTGACGTTACCCGCCAGGCGAGCAAATGCCCCCCCCCCCCCCCCCCGCCGCCGCTGTCCAAACATCCCTGCCGCATTATGAATGGATGTTTTGCATATTTGGCAAATTTTCTGACCAAAATACCCTAAAAAATGGGCATCACCAAAAATAAGGATATAAGGCCAGGTTGACTCGCAAAGCAGCGTTTTTTCGCTGCTTTGCAAGCCAACCTACGGCGCCTACCGTTGCTTTTTATAAACATCCATATGCAGGCTTGCATGGGTGACCGAAATCCTTCGATGGTCACTGACCATCGAATGATTTCTGAAACAAATGCTTATCTAAGTCTCACTCCTGGGAGAAATGTACCTACCGTCCCTTCCACATGCGTGGCCAGCATTGTCCCGCATTGGGGGGGGGGGGAGTTGGAAGTCACAGCGTCTACTTCCCAGAGACAATGGGGCCGGGTGGCAGAGGGGCTGGGGGCATGGCCAGCAGCTCACAGAGCTGCCCCCGTAGCGGTAAATATGGGGGCTTGGCCTCACGGGAGTGATGAAATTTCTAGGCCACACCCCCTATCTACTAGGCCATGGGCCAAATTCCGGGCGTGTGATGCAGGGGTCCCGACTTCAAGATTTCAAAAGTTGGGAGATATTGGAGTGTGCCCGAAATTAGGACTGTGACTTTGTTAAGACACAATTGTGACGCATATGCAGTGTGACTTATACCCCTTTCAGACATGCAACCTGCCAATTACCCGGCATTTTGAGTGCCGGGTCATTTTGCCAGTTGCAGCCTGACCCACTTTCACACATAGCAGCAAATTACCGGGTTAAAAACTCAATCTGCTAATTTGCTGAATTACACAGGTAATTTGTGTAATGTGAAAGGGTCAACCCTGGGTCACAAATTCCGGGTTGACAACTCTGATAAAAAGCAGGGTTAATGTCCCGGGATTTAAGACCCAGGATGACCCTTTCACACTACAAAAATTACCGGGTAGAACTGCTTCACCTGGTTATTTGCTGTTATGTCTGAAAGGGGTATAAGAGGCATAGGGGGGTATTCAATGTCAGGGGAACGGCTGTCGAGC
The DNA here is from genome assembly GCF_055691185.1 of Crinia signifera. Classification (NCBI taxonomy): domain Eukaryota; kingdom Metazoa; phylum Chordata; class Amphibia; order Anura; family Myobatrachidae; genus Crinia; species Crinia signifera. Next base: position 128,292,389 of record NC_139226.1, on the reverse strand, counting down.
AAGCTCGACAGCCGTGCCCCTGTCCCGTTCTCGTTTTGCTCGCCTGGAGCTCGGCAGTCGGGATTCAATGTCCCGGCCGCCGAGCGGCGAGAAGGGGGAGTGGCCGCGAGTCGATGACGAAAATAGACGAGCTCCGGCCAGGAGCTCGCCTATTTCCGGCTTTTCTCGGCAGAACGAGCCCGACAGCTTGTGCTGTCTGGCTCATTTTGCGCAAAACCCCTGCTCAATGCTGTCGGGGAAGACAGCATTGAATAGGGCCCCGCAGCCATCTCCCCCGTCAGGAGATGGCTGCGGGTGCACGACACAGATTGAATACCCCCCATAGATTACACCTCTAAACCAGGCCATTAATATAAAGTCTCTACACAGAAAAATATAATCTAATTATTACAAAGAAAACACTTCCTAATTAACAAGATCTGTTCTTACATTATTTAAAATATATACATGAAGTTATACAGTGATAGCAAAAAAAAATAAAAGAGGTCATTTCAACAATTGAAGCAGCACTAAATAAGCTTTCACGGGTAAAAATAAAAAAAAAATTAATTGAATGGATGTTTTGCATAAATATCCATTCGCAGGCAAGCATACAGGGTAAAATCATTTCACGGTCGCCAACCATCAAATTATTTCCCCCTGTTCTTAAATATAAGTCAGTCTTGACTGACCTATATTTGCCCCACCTGGGTCTGAGAACTGGGCAGGCGGCTAACTTCCTGTAAAGTCAGCCGCCTTCCCCCCGGCAAGCAGATGTCTGCCCGCGTGTGCATGGGGAAGCCCAGCGTTTTTGTGGGTACACCCAGGAAACACAACAGGGGCCCTGCACATGCACATATGCAAAAATGCACATGCGCAGACTGCAAACATCGGTCCCCAGTGCACATACGACGGGAACCGTGAGGATCAGAATCAGCCCCATAAATCATCTTGTCATTTGACTCAGCAACACCAATAATTCTCTTGTCAACAACCCCCTATTCAATTATAAAAAAAGTGGGACAGGAGAGGATCAGGGAGCCCATTACAGCCTCCTGGTACAAGTAAGATTTCAGAGAGTCGTGCATTTAATGCCTAATATCTAGACTTAACCCTTTGAGTGCCAAGCAAATTTGTCAAAATAGGTGTGAAAATTACTGAGCAAACATTTTTTTAATCATCAAAATGAGCTGTAATTAGGGTGGCCAATCCCGGGATCGGGATCGGCGGGATCCCGGGATTTGGCCCCAAAATGTCCGTGATTTCAATCCCGGGATTGGACTATCCAATCCCGTGATTTCGGGATTGCACAGTCTATTGCCGGGCAGCGTCTGAGCACACGCTCAGACGCTGCCCGGCTGTTACCGACGCGGGATACGGCCGAGAGAGGTCAGACGGGGGAGAGGATTCTGGTCATTCTGCCCTGTCACTTCTGAACTCACTAGTTCCGTGACACTGACTGGAGGGGAGGGGTGGCGAGCGGGTTTCAGCGCCGGAGATACAGTGCTGTGGCCTGCGCAGCGTGACCTATGGGTCACGCTGCGCAGGCCGCAGCGCTGCACCTCCGGCACCAGAACACGCTCACGGCCACACACAGTGACAGCATTCCTCTCCGTCTGGCATCGCAGCCACCTCCTGCCCCGCTCCACCACTCATGGGGGACAGCCGCCGCAAGCCCCGCTCCACCATTCATGGGGGACAGCCGCTGCCTGCCCCGCTCCACCGCACTAAAGTAAGTGGGGGACAGGGGCGGGATGCCAATCCCGGGATCCCAGGAATCCCGGGATTGAGCATTTTTCAATCCCGATTCCCGGGATTGAAAAAATGCCCAGGGATTGGCATCCGTAGCTGTAATGTTTACCTTTATATAGGACAGTTAATATTTTTTGTATTTGAATTTATATAACAAGTGTAGGCAACGCCGGCATTTTTAGCAGATATTTTGCACATCTCTGACAGAGTTGTTTGGCACTCAAAGGGTTTAAGTCGTGATGTCGCTACTCCAAGTTTCGAAAAACCTGGCTATGCAGTTTTCCATGTTGAAAAAAGAATAAAGTTTATTGTAAAATAATTGTATCGTGGGAGGTGTTGCATCAATCCATGTCTGCAGTACAACTTATAATCAACAAGAGCCTCCTGAATATAATTCTCCAAATGTTCCAGGGCAAATTTTCTGACCAAAATACCCTAAAAAATGGGCATCACCAAAAATAAGGATATAAGGCCAGGTTGACTCGCAAAGCAGCGTTTTTTCGCTGCTTTGCAAGCCAACCTACGGCGCCTACCGTTGCTTTTTATAAACATCCATATGCAGGCTTGCATGGGTGACCGAAATCCTTCGATGGTCACTGACCATCGAATGATTTCTGAAACAAATGCTTATCTAAGTCTCACTCCTGGGAGAAATGTACCTACCGTCCCTTCCACATGCGTGGCCAGCATTGTCCCGCATTGGGGGGGGGGGGGAGTTGGAAGTCACAGCGTCTACTTCCCAGAGACAATGGGGCCGGGTGGCAGAGGGGCTGGGGGCATGGCCAGCAGCTCACAGAGCTGCCCCCGTAGCGGTAAATATGGGGGCTTGGCCTCACGGGAGTGATGAAATTTCTAGGCCACACCCCCTATCTACTAGGCCATGGGCCAAATTCCGGGCGTGTGATGCAGGGGTCCCGACTTCAAGATTTCAAAAGTTGGGAGATATTGGAGTGTGCCCGAAATTAGGACTGTGACTTTGTTAAGACACAATTGTGACGCATATGCAGTGTGACTTATACCCCTTTCAGACATGCAACCTGCCAATTACCCGGCATTTTGAGTGCCGGGTCATTTTGCCAGTTGCAGCCTGACCCACTTTCACACATAGCAGCAAATTACCGGGTTAAAAACTCAATCTGCTAATTTGCTGAATTACACAGGTAATTTGTGTAATGTGAAAGGGTCAACCCTGGGTCACAAATTCCGGGTTGACAACTCTGATAAAAAGCAGGGTTAATGTCCCGGGATTTAAGACCCAGGATGACCCTTTCACACTACAAAAATTACCGGGTAGAACTGCTTCACCTGGTTATTTGCTGTTATGTCTGAAAGGGGTATAAGAGGCATAGGGGGGTATTCAATGTCAGGGGAACGGCTGTCGAGCAAGCTCGACAGCCGTGCCCCTGTCCCGTTCTCGTTTTGCTCGCCTGGAGCTCGGCAGTCGGGATTCAATGTCCCGGCCGCCGAGCGGCGAGAAGGGGGAGTGGCCGCGAGTCGATGACGAAAATAGACGAGCTCCGGCCAGGAGCTCGCCTATTTCCGGCTTTTCTCGGCAGAACGAGCCCGACAGCTTGTGCTGTCTGGCTCATTTTGCGCAAAACCCCTGCTCAATGCTGTCGGGGAAGACAGCATTGAATAGGGCCCCGCAGCCATCTCCCCCGTCAGGAGATGGCTGCGGGTGCACGACACAGATTGAATACCCCCCATAGATTACACCTCTAAACCAGGCCATTAATATAAAGTCTCTACACAGAAAAATATAATCTAATTATTACAAAGAAAACACTTCCTAATTAACAAGATCTGTTCTTACATTATTTAAAATATATACATGAAGTTATACAGTGATAGCAAAAAAAAATAAAAGAGGTAATTTCAACAATTGAAGCAGCACTAAATAAGCTTTCACGGGTAAAAATAAAAAAAAAATTAATTGAATCCATCTGTATCTGCCTAATGACTGATTTAATGACAATATAGTTAATTAAAAATCTGTTTATATGGTAGAGGGAAAAATATATATTTTTAACACTTTCACTTCCAAAAGGACCTCAAAAGATAAACATTTTAACTATTTGCTCTTTAGTAGCAGAAGTACAATCATGATGCCCATTTGCAGCGGTGTAGCTAGGTGCCATGGTGCCCAAAGCCAGGGTATGTTTCGCACCCACTTCCCCTGTAATGAATTAGGAGCGTGGCCCACATGTGTACCCAGATCACATTGTATATGCGATCCTTAATAATCCTTAATATAAACATATTTATTATATTAACTATATAAATCCCCCACTTTCCTACTGTTATGTAACATTACATTTAGTGACTGATACCCCCACAACGCCACCATCAATGCTTATTATTATAACTATAGCCCTGCCAAATATTTACAGTATATGTGATTGTATTGTGTGCCAGCCCAGTCTGGCAGACATCACACACCTTTAGTTCTACTACTATACTACAGGCAGCAACACAGCAGTGGCACTGTATTTAATGGCGAGGCTCCACTTCAGCCTAGTCTCTGTCCTCGGACTCCTCCAAGCATGTGACACCATACGTACGGAACGTTACACGCTGGGGAGTGCAGAGGGAGGAGTACAGATGGAGAGAGTGTCCTGACTCCTGTACCGCCCGGACGTGTCTCACAGCCAATATTGTGAGCCATGACCGGGTGGCGCAGGACGGGGAGTCAGGCCAAGGAGAGTGGGAGGCTGGGCAGTACACAGCAGAGAGTGCCGGGGGACCGTTTGTGGTGAGCAGCTCTGGCGCCCTGCAACCTTTCAGCGCCCGGAGCTCGAGCTCCGCCGGCTTCACCCTCCCTTATTATTTGGGGGTATTTCTAACATACTTAGGATTTACAAGTCACAAATCTGGACATCTGCACTTCTTTACAGTGGTAGTGAACAGTGGTGTACACCCGGAGGCCAAGGAACCATTGGCCTCTGAGGCCCAGATGTCAAGGATCAGGGTTCAGGATCAGGGAGTTAGGAAGTGGTTATAGATGGATCTATCTGTGCGGTTTCCAGGCAGCTATTTGCACAGCTGCCTGCTACAGTAAAGTTATGTATCTTTAATTGATACAGACGCACTTTACGTCATAACATCACATGCGCCCAGAGGCATAGCATAGACCCATGGCACTCGGAGCGCCCCCCTACATACACAGACATATTGTGCCCAACAGGGAAAAACAAACATTGATCCGCACAGGAAAAAAAACACACAGTAAACAAAACTTTCGGTACTTGTTTGGTTTCACGGCGGCAGCGCGTGCCGCTCTAGCTATGAATATGGCAGCTTGCCAAACTGCCTTACTTCTCTAAGCTACGTTATCAGCATAGCGCCTGTTTGAATCCTGGCAGCTCGCCAGCTGCCTTACTTCTGTAATGTATGTTTTCATCGTCCTACGCTGACTCCGCGGCAGCCCAGCGCTGCTACTCCTTAGCTCCTGTGAAGCCTAGTGAGCGCCTCTCACACAGCGCTGGCGCCCGCATGATATCCTCTCTTCTGTAGAGAGGGGATCATGCAGGCGCCGGCGGAGAGGTGCTCCATCTGTGTGAGACTTAAGAGCATCTCAGACACTCCATCAATGAGACGCTCCTGCGTCTGAGTAGCGCGTGCCTCTCCTGTCCAAATAAGGGGTGCGGAGGCAATTGCGTATCATGCACAATGAAGAAGGTATTTTCCAGTCTTTAATGTTACATACTGGCAAATGCCTCCATTTGATACCCCCACACAATAAAGGAGGCATTTGCCAGTGCTCCATGTTACATAGTGGCAAATGCCTCCATTTGATACCCCCACTATCCACGCCATCCCGAAGCATGGCGAGCGCAGCGAGCCCCGTGAGGGGACACGGTATGCGTCCTCCCGACATTTTCATACCCCCATCATCCACATCGGTGTGGGGTTGAATTTATATAGTGTGGCAAGAGCAGCCACACTATATAAAATCCACTCCACTCCACGCCGATGTGGAAAGGTGGGGAGGACACATACCGCGTCCGCTTGCCACGCTTCAGGATGGTGTGGATGGTGGGGTTGTTTCAGGAACACATTCACACCTACCATATCATGCAGGAACATCTTATTGCTGGAGCATCTGAGACGCTCCTACTGTACGTCTCACACAGACGGAGCACCTCTCCGCCGGCACCCGCATGATCCCCTCTCCACAGAGGAGAGGATATCATGTGGGCACCAGCGCTGTGTGAGAGGCACTCACTAGGCTTCACAGGAGCTTAGGAGTAGCAACACTGGGCTGCCGCGGAGTCAGCGCAGGACGCTGAAAACGTACATTACAGAAGTAAGGCAGCTGCGAGCTGCCAGGATTCAAACAGGCGCTACACTGATAACGTAGCTTAGAGAAGTAAGGCAGTTTGGCAAGCTGCCAAGATTCATAGCTGCCGTGAAACTAAACAAGTACCAAACTTTTTCGCTCCTGTCCCCCGGGTGCATACCGGCGAAGAAGTGGACCGATCTTCGCCCGATGCCTTGGTGAGTATAATTTCCTTCCACAGGTACCCAAATGGATACTTCTGGAGAAGGGGACCAACCTACAGTGGACCAATAGGTAGGTAGAGTATTGTACTGTAGTGTGTGTGTGTTTGTGTGTGTATTATTTAAGTATTTTATTGTTGTAGAACGACAAGACCCAGCGGGCCCTTTTAATGCTGGCACTTGTGGTTCTCACTCCCCCAGGGTCCCTGCTAGGCCTGCCCAATATAAATAGTTTCCCTCAGCTGTGGCATTATCCTGGTGTCTGTTTGGGCCTGGTGCTTGGTCTCAAAATACAGGGGATACCTAGTCATTTTGCCCCCCCTTATTTTGGTAACCAAGAATGGCCCTTGAGCCTGGTGCTGGTTTTAGAAATTACGGGATCCTGTGTTTGATTTAACCTGTGAATTTCTAGAACCAGGACTTATGCTATCGGTAAACACGGCAAATTAGTAAATCTGTCCTATTTATGAGTCGTATTTTCTCAAAAATATGGCAGATGCTGGTAGTACGCAGTCGTACCCGACTAGAGACGGGTCATTTGCGAACGAAGCCAATCTTTTGTACAGATCGGAATGAGCCGCCAATCCCAAAAAGGTGATCCGTCGTTCTTTTACTTTCAGTTTTGTTTTTTCATTACAATGCATTTGCCTGAGCTCAGCACTGCCACCTGTGGCAGCTAAGATGTACTAACTCTGAAGACTGAGCACAGTGCTGCGACTGCAAGTGAAAGAAAGAGTAACAAGGCTGCTGCTGCTAGGGATGGCCATCGGTGCAGACGCCATTGATGGTTGCCATTGATGGCGATTCAGCACCCAGCCATCGATCAGTGTTTTACTCGGTCATGTATGTTCCTACTTGATCAGCTCACTGTTTAAAAAAAAAAGTTTATAAATACGGTTCACCAATATAGTTCATCTGGGAGATCTTTATATCCTGGTTGGATATAAAGACCTAAAGATCTCCCAGATGAACTACATTGGTGAACCGTATTGGAAAATATACCTATCTTAACAATTCTCAAATTCCTTGGGAAGTGTACAATTCTCTGTTTTATATTGACTGGTCCCCTTTTCAACTACCACCTCCAGCGGCAATAATAGGAGCGGCTCCTACCAAATCCTGGATGAAGTGGCACTAACGGCAGTGTGTACATGCTTTTAACCCTATTTTTATTTTCATTTCAATTATTTATTTATATTTACGATATTGTATGTGTACCAATAAATAAATAATAAATAAATAAATAAATATTCATAAACTCCTCATTGGCTCTAGCGCTACCTCCCCCTTTTTTTCCCTTTTCTTAGCATATTATTGGGACCCACTCAGTCCCATTGTTAGCTGCTTGATGGAGCACCCCTTACCAGCGCCCTTTTAGCTACACAGTAGCTTCCCCTTCTTTCTGAAAACAGTTATGATAGTAGCCAGTGGGGCAATTTTGTCTCAGTTGCCCGAAGGCAAGATAAATATTGTTGCTCCCCAAATATCACATTCAGTAAGGTGTCTGTCTCCACAGTGGCGTAACTAGCTTTTGGGCACCCCCCCCCCGCCGTTAAAGGGAGGGCGCCCAGCCACGCACAAACCCCCGCCCCGCCGCACCAACCCTCGCCCGCCCCGCCGCACCAACCCTCGCCCGCCCCGCCGCACCAACCCGCCGCACCAACCCCCGCCTCGCCGCCCATGCAATCCCCCCCATCCCCGCAGTCTTACCTACGCTCAGTACGCGTTGGTCCCGGCTCCCTTCTTCTGCTATGAGGACCACCACAAAATGTCCGCCCCCATGCAGCAGACAGTTTCAGAGAAAGGCATTTTGTTGTGGTCCTCATAGCAGAAGAAGGGAGCCGGGACCAGCGCGTACTGAAGACACCGACAGGTAAAGACTGCGGGGGATGGCGGCGGGGTGTAACTATAGCACTGCAGCCCCCTGCGCCCGCATATGCACAGCGCCCCCCCCCCCCCCCGCGCGGTCGCGGGGGCTGCGGTGCTATAGTTACGCCCCTGTGTCTCCAGTAAGACAGATCATGGGTGACTCCCCCTCCTAACATCAAAGATGATGTTAGGAGGGGGAGTCTGCCACAGAAGCGATATTTGAAGTGTATATGTCTTTTCGCGTCTGGGCTCACTACGAAAACAACACGACCAGGGCCAACTGAATACTGGGGCAGAATGGACTACAGGCCTATATATCAAAATAGGCCCATCAACATAACAGCCTGACGATGACCTGCCCCCTAACCTGGCCACATGCTCAAAAGTGTTAAAATTGGATTTCAATTATAATGCAATTTATCTACTTATGAATTAGGGAGACATTGGGGCGAATAGAATAGGGGGCATACAAACCCGCACAGCTCTGACCACAGGAAAAGCGTACAGTGCAAATGGTCATTCTAATTGGCCAATGTACCAGGATCCATACCCTCCAACATGACCCATTCCATTAGGTACGAAATGCTCTGCTTCTGAACATCCCTCTTAATTGATAATTGCAGTCACCTGGGATGAGCTAGCTCAGTAATGATAACAGTGTGTCAAACACCGGTGAAGGCAATCCTACATTAAGGAAGAAGTCCAGAAGCAGAGCAATTTGTACCTAATGGAATGGGTCATGTTGGAGGGTATGAGGATCATATTTGTGAAAAAGAATTGGAAATACAGTATCACTATGGATGTTTTCAAGACATTACCGGATCGTAGAGATGTATGGAAGGCTTTACTCAGCACATATCGCAAATATCTCCTGCGTATCTCATCAAATCTATAGTGCTCTGAAAGTCTCTTTTTTATGGGTGCTGGATTGTAAATATGATACATCGGCCATTTTGTTCCGTACAAATAAATGCTTTTATTTATTCAGAAGAAATGCTGGCGTGTGTAATGTGTGTAGTTATGTAAGAGTATAAATAAAAGCGAGCGGTGTCTCAGTATTTCTATTAGAGGACACTAACATATCTGTTGTATTTGACAGATGGAGGAACCGGGGGTCAAAGTCACCTACCTCTTTAACTTCAAGCTGTGTTTTAGAAAGGTGAATGTAAAATAAACCAAAATAGAATAGAACGGTAAAATAATATTTATTTATATAATCTGCTTTCATACAACCATTTACTGTGTATGTGAAAGGTCGATTTCCACTGAAACTTCCCCTTATACATTAAGTGCCGTTCAGAAATGTTCAGAAGCCCACTTTACACTGTGCATTTATGGGGTATATTTCCACTTGCACGGCATTAATATTTTATACATTTTTATAGATAAGGCATCAAGAAGATGATAAAATAGTAATGATTTATTTATACCATATAAAAAAAGGCACATTGAAAAACAGAACAAGCTTTGTGCTAAAGCCAACCAATCTTGCAAATAATGATACTTCATCCCGCCTTGGAGCGCTAAATAAGATTTGTAAAGAGCTAAACATTTCTATCGTTCTGAAATAATGACATGACCACTTGGTAAAAGTTATAATCGCGTGTTAAATAACATTGTATTTAAATATTAAATATAACAGCATCATCTCCTTGGAAACGGAAGCTGCGGCCCAAACCAGGGCTTAATGGAATAGCCTGCGAGCTCTCGGAGGTGGCTATAAGTGTAAATTGTCTGAGAAAGACAGAATTTTTAAAGCGGCAATTACAAAACTAGTGGTTTTGCCGTGTAATTGATCGCCGTTTTAAAATAAAAGCAATCACGCATCAAGTCCCATTCCTCCAGCTTCTTGAAGACATTTAGCCCTCAGGCTCTGTGAATGAGAATGAGTTTCAGTAGAAAGCCATACTTTGTCCATCCCATTTTCCCCACTTAAGCCATCCTATAAATCTTACCCATACAGTATGTCCTATCAATCTTACGCAATCTTACCCAGTGCCTGATTGACCAATAGGCTGATTAGGATGCAGCCTAGTGCACCAGGACTAGAGGGGAGGGGCTTTGCAGGTGACCACCAAGGAATAAAACGAAGGCCAAATCATCATGTAAGATGGATGTACTTCCTGTTTAATGGAATATAAACCCTGACCATACAATAAGCGTTTTACCTTTGAAAAAGTTGTCAGATGATGATGAAACGCGTCAGTAATACTATTAATCTTAGCCATATACACCAGGATGACCAACATCAGATCAGAGTTGTCGAACAATTTCCACGGCAGCTTCCCAGACACACAATAGGTCTAATGGGGATGCAGTCAAAATCCCGACAGGGTCAAAATCCCGAATGGGTCATAATCCCGACAAGGACAAAATCCTGACAAGGACAAAATCCCGACATTTAAAATACCGACAAGGACAAATACCCGACATTTAAAATCCCGACAAGGACAAAATCCCGACATTTAAAATACGACAAGGACAAATACCCGACATTTAAAATCCCGCCAAGGTCAAAATACCGACATATAGAATGTACAGGTGAAACTGTCAACATGACTTTGGGTCGACAGGTCGCGAGGTTGACATGGGTTTTTTCACTGTTTTTTGACCCGACATGTGCCGACGGGTGGTATTTCATGCCCTACCATCCACTAGGGCGTGGTGGGAGAATAAAATAGTGTGCCCGAAGCATCGCGAGGGAAGCGAGAGATGCGAGGGGCTGTGGTTCATCTCCAACCGACCTCGCGACCTGTCGATCCAAAGTCATGTTGACAGTTTCACCTGCACATTCTATATGTCGGTATTTTGACCATGTCGGGATTTTAAATGTCGGGATTTTGTCCTTGTCGGTATTATGACCCATTCGGGATTTTGACCGTTGGGATTTCATACGGAATCCGTCTGATGTGTGTCATTTCACATATTGCAGACACACACACTAGTTTTCTTCACCCCGCCCCCACCCGCAACCCTCTCTCAGGCAATTTGTGGACCCTCCCACTTCCTCCTAATGATGTACCCATGGGCAACACCCGACTCTGCCACCACATGCCTCCGGCCCGCACGATTCCGTGCAAATGGCTTTGCGACTATGCAAGTCACCGCAGCACAGGTTGCAAATTTGCCAGGTACGGAATGATTTCGAATGACCCCCATAAGCCAAGGTTTTACATATTCAGGACCTGCTCAACCATTTGGCAGCAGCCAATTTACCTTTAATAGAGGCACGATTAATGAACTTAGGGGGTGATTCTGGGCCGCGTGCTAAAGAGTCGTCGTTCGCTTCCTAGTGAGCAGCTTAAACCACCCACCGTGCAGCCGGACACCGCCGCCGCCAAATCCCCTCGGTAACATGCGAAGGGAAGTACGCGAACAACATCCCCTTGCATGCGACCGAAGGGGGGGAGAAATCGCCGACCATTGAATGATTACTCTTCTCTTCTAAACTGACTTTTCTTTCCGTCGGAGTCTGCTGAATAGGGGGCCGGCACTGATGTTATGGGGAACACCAGCACCCATAAACCGCTGGGCGTTCCACTGCTCCAACCCGATACAGTGTGGCGAGCGCAGCGGAATACATCATAAGTAATCTGTGTCCCCTCACGGGGCTCGCTGCGCTGATGTGGATAGTGGGGGTATGAACACGTCGGAGGATGCGTACCGCTTCGAGGTGGCGTGGATAGTGGGGGGGTGCGTAAAATATCATTGTATGTCATACAATCATATCATTGTATACCTAATGTAATGGCATCACACACCCTATAAAATCACATGCGATGGCATGCGATTTTGCGGGAGGTGCGATGCGATCCCCTGGGGCACACAGAGCAGTGAATAAATTACATTTAAAATCGCATTCCATGGCACGGCACTAAAATGGGCCATGCGATGCGATGCGATTTCCCTACATTTATGTATGTAGAAAATCTGGGGATCGCCGTTCCAGGAAACAAGTACCAGCAAATCTGTTATGTCAGTATAAAGTCATTAAATTTTCTAAGTAGATTTTACAGTGCTAGTTAGCTAAATTATTTATTGCTTGTTTCTCGTCACTTTGCAAAGTGAGGTTCGTTCCATATGTGTGTTTCCATATACATATATTACTAAGTAATACATGACTGCACAGTACCACTGTCAGTTATCCCTGTACATTTTCTTGTTCTCCATTTCACACATAAATAAGCATCAGGAGATGAAAACCTCCAATGTGCCCTGATTTACAGTAGGTCAGATAGTCCTGACAGTAGACTGGAGGGACTGGACAGCAAATGGGCACTGGGGGTCTGTGGAGACAATTGGTAGACTGGGACCTGCAGATAACTTGTCTGCGTCCCGTCCCACTGAAAATATCCCTCCCAAAATGGCCGCTGCCTCAACACGCATACTTGATCATTGTCTCCTTCGAGGCAGCGGCCATTTTGGGAGGGATATGTTCAAAGGCATGGGACACAGAGAATTCATTTGCAGATCCCAGTATAGCAATTGCCCCCACAGACCCCTAGCGACCCACATGCTACCTAGTGCCTCCATGGTCTGCAAGGGCTATTGTTACGCAACTGAATACAGATGACAGCCAGAGGCCTCCAGCATAAGCGTGTAAATATATTATTTTCACCTCAATAGATTCTTGCTTTCAGTTACTTGCTCTGTGCTACATTAAGTAAAGAACTCCCTAATTTACAAAACATTCCCTGTTTGATGATGCACTTTTTCTTCTCCACAGATTTGATACTCTTGGCATCAGTGGCGGCTCTTACCTCTTTGGAGGAGGGGGGCTGCCAAGAAGAGCGCCCCCTCCGCTGCCGCTACTGGTCCCCACTGCCGGTTCTCACTGGTCCCCCGATACCCTCGCAGGCAGAGGGGCTGGCCAGCAGCTCACAGAGCATGTAGTGTCAGCCCATCCTCTCCAGGAAGCTGTGTGTGGTGTGACCTGTGGGCTGGTGTACTGATAGGCTGTTTCCGTTTGACACAGTCTTCAGTGTGGGCTGCTGGCTGAGTGTGCATTCTCCTTCTTCACAGAGCTGCTGGGCATGCCCCCACTGTGGCGAAAAACAGGGGCGTTGCCTCGTGGTAGTGCCGCGAGAATAAGTCACGCCCCCTTTCCGGTAGGCCACATCCCTTCGGTGCACACCCTGTCCCGCCCCAGTGTCTCCAAATGTTGGGAGGTGTGCATCGATATCGCCCAGCGATAAATATCCAGCATTCTGGATAAATCTACTTAATCGCTGGTCAGGGCCAGTGTTCTCACGTGAGGACACTGGTCCTAATAGATGGCTCAGCACACAGCACTAACATCGCTGTGCAGCGCTGTGTGCCGAGCGATCTTTCTGAGCATTTTGAACAATCTAGCAATGCTCAGAAAATCTCCCCGTGTGTGGGCCCCTTCATTCTACAAGTTTCAATTAAAAAAATCACAATCAAGATAAACTCCATGCATTTGATTTGAAATATCTGCATCTGTGTAGTTCTTGTCTCACATAAGAGTAACTCAGTAAGTGTTACTTGTATTTAGCTCCCTTTAAATCCTTAAAGCAGCGGGGGGGGGGGGGGGGGGGGGGGCTGGGGGGAGACAATGCAAATCTTCTGAAAAACAACAATCTGCCATTTGTCATGTATTACCAAGCTACGAACAAGTAATTGCAGGGAAGGCTGTTTTGTAGACATTGTGAATACAATGCAAGGCATGCCGGATTGTTTTTTGTAATCGAACCATGTTTTCTTCATCAAAACCAGGCAATTAAGATTAGTAAAATAAAGCAATAAAAGAGGAGGACGTGAGACGCGTCTGAGGATTGCTGTTATACCTTGGATTGGGGAGCCCAGAGTGAGCCTCGGGAACTGAAGTCTACCTCACGCAGCTGACTACATTTAGCCCTGACATTTGTCTCTGGCACATTGTAAAATCTGGCAATATGCGAGGAATTCTCATCTACTTTAACCCTCTGACCTGGATAACTAGCAATGAATGAGCTTGTCTTGGATACATTATTTATTTACTGAAGATTGTGGATTTGTTCTATGTTGTAGACATTGACGTTATAACTGTTTTTAATCAAAGACTCAGTTATTAGGGGCTAGACACATAAACCTATCTGAAGGTCACTTGAAGGCAGTAGGCAGGTCCTACTTGAAAATGTAGATTGTGATTGTTTTGCTTTATGGAACGAAAGGATAAGTAACCTCTGTTCTCCATTCATAGAATAGTTTGTAAATACAACCTAACCCCTCCTTCAAGACAGTGTAGGGATTTCAAGATAAGGGGTGAAATATAAGTGAAAGCTACTAGGCCTCACAGCTAAAGTCAACCCCCTCCACACACACACACACACACACACACATACCACACACATGCCTGTTGAGGCTATTACTGATTTTATCAAGTACTAATCTGGTTTAGCAGCCATTGACAATTATGCTGCTTTCAGACTGCAAAACTGGCTTTGACCAGGTATTTTAAAACGTTTCTAAAAACGGGTTTGCCAGCTAAAACCCCTTTCACACCGCATGTCTTTAAACGGTATTTCAGTGCAGTTTTTGTCTTTAAACGGTATTTCAATGCAGTTTTTGTTCCTCCACAACACTGAACCCGTTTTAACCCATACAAAACAGTGGATGAAAAAAAAAAACGGGTCTGAAACGGGTAGGACCCTGCTTTATTACTGTTTAGAAATACCAGTTCAATAGAACCGGTAAAGTCACTCTGCACCTTTCGGACTGCACAAATTACCATTTTAAAACGGTAAAACAACCCGGCAAAATAAAGGGTAAAAAGTGCGGTCTGAAAGGGTTTCTTCTATATCACTTAAATGAAAATGTTGCAATGTTGGGTATTGTTTTGCATTAGAGCAGATGCGTGGTGGGTAGGTTCAATCTTAGCAATGGAGAGCATATGGAAACGAGCGGTGTATCCTGGAAGAGAACTGGATTGATTGTCCTGCATTACTGCTTGTTACTGGAGAGTGCATTGCTTTCTAGTGTCAACATGGCTGCAGCTACCTGATAGTAAAAGAGAAGCAGTGCGTGCCATAAGTGATTATGTTCCAGATTGTAAGAGCAAAGCCGGTAAAAGAACAGAATATCATCATGTAATGGCACTTGGTGATGGATCACGATGCATAGATGCATCATAGCGAGCAGACATGAAGGTCTAGATAAAGCGAGGGCTGCCTAAGCCAGAGCGTACTTAAGAGGCTTACATTTTTTGGGTTGGCAGGAAAGAGTTAATGACTGCTAGTGGGCTAAAGTTAGTTTCAGTTTTGTGGTCAGACTATGGGAGAGCTTAGGGGCGTGAGCTTAGGAGAGGGGTATATAGGCAGGTCCTTACAGGAAATACTTCCTCTTGCAAAAGTTTCTTCAGCATGCAGTCGTGCAGTCACAGCCCAGCAGCATCCAGTCACAGCCCAGCAGCCTGCAGTCACAGCTCTTGCAAAAGTTTCTTCAGCATGCAGTCGTGCAGTCACAGCCCAGCAGCTTTTACCCAGCTAAGTGCTTGTCTGTACACATTTTGATTTATTCCCTTGTGCCCTCTGCAGCATGTCCCGTCCCCGCCGCTCAGCTCCCCCTCCCCGGGGTTTCCTGGATGACTATCTGCCCATCCAGCCTCTTAGTATGTCTGCCCCAACCAGTCAGCCCCCCAGTGTGCCTCCCGCCTCAGGGGCTGCCCCGGCCCTGGTATCATTGCCCCCGCCCGCCCCCGGGCCCCTCAGCCGGCTCCCCCCCCCCCCCTACTGGGGTTGTGTCTCCCGCCTTGGTGCTACCGGGGCCTGATCCGGACCCACCCGGATCAGGCCCGGCCGCGGCTGGCTTTGCGGTGGCTCCGGCTCCCCCTCCCTCTCCCTTGTTCGCCGCAGCGGGCGCGCTCTCAGCGCCCGCTGCCTCGCTGCCCGTTCCCCCGCCGGCTAGGCCGGAGATCGCTGCGGAGGACGCCGCAGCGCTGAGGGGGATGCAGCCCTATGACGCGACGGACGTCACTTCCGTCCGCGCGACGGTACCCGATCCCGGCTTCTCCGGGACGGGTGTCCCCCCACTGCTCACACAGGGAGGGTAGCAGTCGGGCGCCCCGCCCTCCACACCGTCCAACATCAGTGGGCAAGAGGGAGCCGGCGCCACCACGCAGGATGGCGGCCCCCGGCTCCCGGGTGCATGGTCACCCAGGGGCGCCTCCGCCCGTCAGGCCCCGCCCCCACCCCTGTCCCCAGGTTATCAGATAAGGGGCCTCATTCAGCTCCCAGCCGGGGCCGGCCCCAGCATCTCTGGGACAGCCTTACAGCGCACTGTCCCACCCACCCATTAAACCCGGTGTTCCAGGCCCCTCCAGGGCCAGGGGACGGGTACCTCTACCCGTCCACCCCACTAAGGGGGCTACGGGCGCCACCAGCGCCCGTCCCTGCCCCGGGGTGAATACAGGCACCAGTGGCCCTCACCACCACTGCCCAGGGCACGCCGGACATTCCTGCCCTCCCCCCCCCCTGCCTCCCTCGTCCGCCCCCCGCACCACAACGTGCCCCAGCGGGCCCGGCGTGAAATGCCGCGGCCCCCGCTGCGCCAGCCCCTAGCGTGGTCCAGCTGGTGTCTGCCCAGTCCTCAGTGTCTGCCACTTTTGCAATCCCCCTACGTCCTTCACCTGCGCAGGGATACGGGCAGGGGGAGTGTTTCCAACCCAGCATGGCTGCCTGGCAGACCTACTCCTCCCAACAGCAGTCTCTCCCGGTGTCAATGACACCATCTTTTCCCCCGTCCCATTACCCGCGTCCCCCCCCCCTCATTACGGTCCCCAGCCCACTTGGTCCTTCAACTCCCAACTGGGGTCCGCGCATTCGCAGGCAACCCCGGGTTACCCCGGTTACGGTCCCCCTGGTTCCTGGCATCAGCAGAAATTTTGGCAGCAGTCCCACCCCTTTGGGCCTCCTCCTGCCGCTGCATACCCCCCTTGGGCCCCGCCGTTCAATCCCCATGTGGGAATCGGATCCGCATCAGCTTCCCCCCCCCCCATACCCCCCACGCTGCAGTCCATGGCAGGGCCGCCGCCGCGGTCCTTCGATAGCGCGTTTAATTCATCAGGTAACTTTTCATCTTTTGTCTCCTCAGAAGTTTCTTCCAAGTGGCCTGTTCCGGCCACCACTACCTTCTTACCTTCCACCATGGATCCGAGCGGGAATGTTGCTCCACCTATACCCGCGATCCTTCCCGGGGCCCAGCCGGCCCTCTTGCCTTTGCCTCCCGTGATCCCGGAGGCGACTGTCGAGGGCGTCGTGTCAGCACGTCCATCTGCCGAGGTCCAGACGTCCGGTACATCAACCGTCCTTCCTTCCCCGGTGAGGTCGGGAATGCGGCAGAAGTGCTCCCGTCAGGATCAGCCTGGATCCAGTGGAGTCTTCTGGATCTTTGCCGTCAGCCGTGTTGGATGCAGTGCCGACGCCCCCCCACCACGTGCTGTCAAGAGATAAACTGGCTTCCATGCAGGCTTCCCTCATGCATCGTCCGGCGGGAAACGGAATTCCTCCTCAAGGTATTCAGACAGTACCAGCTTTTCAAAAAAGACCCAGGATATAATCCTAGGTTTTGGTGCTGATTCATTTTTGGCGTCGCCGCCGCAGGCTTTGCTACCTGCGCAGCGGCCAGCAGGCTCCCTGACTCTTCCGTTCAGACAATGGGGACGATGGAAGTCCGCTGCAATTAGGATATATATAAGGTAGATAAGATTTGTATGTAGTGCGCCTGTGGCGCTGACCCAAAAACGCTGTTTACTCGCTGGTTTTGGAACAGCTAGTGTTCCGGAATCAGGGGTGTGAAGGACTTTCTTGCATTTTTTACCTCCGTGGGTCCTTATTAATTTCAATTCGGCCCACCTCCCCCTTCCGGGACACACGAGAGGTTTTTATCAAGTTTTCGACTTCACTTGGGTCCATTGTACTAACTTACCTTGCCGTACTAATCAATGCAATGTATAATTTCTAACGGTTAGGAACATTTTCTTTCAGGAACTTTTTCTCTCAGCCTCCCCTTCAATTAGGTTAGGGGGTTTTGTTGAGGTATAGTTCAGATTTAGTTTAGGATAGCGGACACTTAGGTAGGTCTTCGTGGGTGGCATGCGGCGGCTCTTAGAGCTCATCTAGTTAATCTCTTAAGAGCCTGGCGGTGGCGGTAGGGCGTCACGGTCCAGCGGTCACTTGTGGCATGAGAGGGCGCTGGGAGGCACTACCCCCGGGAAAGACGGCGGGGTGTCCTGCCTTTGCGGGGGGGCGCTGTGGGCACTTCGTCAGCGGAGTGTCCACACCAGCCAGAGAAGGGGTGGTGAGACTTCCCAGCGTTAGGTTGTGCCTTAGTCGGATGGGGCCGTCTCAGTCGTCCCCATGTTAATATCAGTCAGTTGGGGCGTTTAAGTCGCCGCCATTTTTGATGTGACTAGAGCTGGGCAGCCGTGACGCCTTATTGCCAGCCCTTTACGAAGAAGGGTCATACCACTTAATAAATATCCTATGACCTTTAAATCTAATTGCTTTGGTGTCCGTGTCTTTATTGTGTCAGTGTGAGTTTATTCTTTAGTTAAGCTAGCTTAAAGTGAATGTTAAGGTTCAAGCCAAATAAATGTATAGACGCCTTAGATAAAGCGAGGGCTGCCTAAGCCAGAGCGTACTTAAGAGGCTTACATTTTTTGGGTTGGCAGGAAAGAGTTAATGACTGCTAGTGGGCTAAAGTTAGTTTCAGTTTTGTGGTCAGACTATGGGAGAGCTTAGGGGCGTGAGCTTAGGAGAGGGGTATATAGGCAGGTCCTTACAGGAAATACTTCCTCTTGCAAAAGTTTCTTCAGCCCCACCCACCCTCCCTTGCCTTTGGCATTTCAATTTTTATAGTCAATTCATTGGTACATTTACCATTAGCAGAACTGGGGCGGTAGGGCGTCACGGTCCAGCGGTCACTTGTGGCATGAGAGGGCGCTGGGAGGCACTACCCCCGGGAAAGACGGCGGGGTGTCCTGCCTTTGCGGGGGGGCGCTGTGGGCACTTCGTCAGCGGAGTGTCCACACCAGCCAGAGAAGGGGTGGTGAGACTTCCCAGCGTTAGGTTGTGCCTTAGTCGGATGGGGCCGTCTCAGTCGTCCCCATGTTAATATCAGTCAGTTGGGGCGTTTAAGTCGCCGCCATTTTTGATGTGACTAGAGCTGGGCAGCCGTGACGCCTTATTGCCAGCCCTTTACGAAGAAGGGTCATACCACTTAATAAATATCCTATGACCTTTAAATCTAATTGCTTTGGTGTCCGTGTCTTTATTGTGTCAGTGTGAGTTTATTCTTTAGTTAAGCTAGCTTAAAGTGAATGTTAAGGTTCAAGCCAAATAAATGTATAGACGCCTTATAAGGGTCTATGTAAAAACTGGACCCGGACAAGACCCCGGTCCAGCGGATCGGACATCAAAATCTGCAGTCCGGAGCTTGTCTGGGGGGATGCTGTGATAGCTTTCACCAGGGACATGGAGAAGGGGAGATTACAGCCTCCCCGTGTGGTCCGGACCGTTCTGGTTTGTGCTACATGCCCGGACCATACAGGGAGGCTTTATTCTCCCCCTCCTCCACTCCCCCGACAGGACACCCCCAGGACGGTACACTTCCCGCACCGGACACTAAAAGCTCCGGGCTGCAGATTATTATGTCCAGTCCGGAGATCCGGGGTCTTGTCTGGGTCCAGTTTTTACCCATACCCGGTCTATAAGGAGACATATCACTCATTACTGCCAGCAGCACCATGGGTTGTGCTGGTGGGTACTGTATACCGTGGTTTACACTGCTTTTGTAAGGTTCCTGGCACATCTACTGGCATCTGCGATTCATCGAGGTGGTATGTAGAAAAAAAAATGAAGGGCACAGTGGATTGCATTTGTGTTGGGTAGATTGCATGATATCATATTGATGGGCATCAGGGATAGACTGCTGGGACTTCAGTCCCGGACCACAAAGGGACCCCACATGGCAGCAGTGCAGCTTGGAGAACAGCACAGGCTACCATAGAGGGACAGCGCCGGTGGCATTTTGATACTGGATCCAATAAGCAATTGGATCTTGCGGACCGGCAGCCAGTCTATGGTTGCATACTCCAGACTCATTTCCTGTGCTGCCGCTGTGGTCCCGGCCCACTTTAGTTACGTATAGTGGAGTCACCTGACGTCCTGTAGCCTTGTCTGAGAACAAACGACCACAATGGTAAGTTGGGGTGGCATTGCCAGTTGGTGTGGCAGTAGCGGGAGCGGAAGGTGAGTTGGGTGAGGTTGTGGGCCCTGCCTATTCTAGCAATTCCAGGAGGACCCGAAAATTCTGAAGGCATCCCTGGAGCCAAGCACCCTGCGATACCTGAGAACTATTTTATCTCATTTGAAGGATTTATTTTCCGAACTATGTGATTTTATGCCTTTTTTGATACTGTATGTTGTTTTTTACCTTAGCTGTATAATATTTGTCTGTGATCATTACCATAGTTTTTCTTATATTAACATCAGGTGTATCCAGGACAAAACAGTAATGTATTATAAATATGTCATTTATGATTAATTAAATAATTCACAGCCGTGATAGACGTGTCAGCCCTTGGTCTGAAACGGTTTGGGGGAAATTTTTGTGGAAACCTTAATCCAGTGGCATAAGTTGCCCGGAGGCAAGATAAATATTGGTGCCCCCCATATAGCTCAATCAGTAAGGTGTCTGTCTCCAGTAAGACATTATAATACAGGAATACAAGGTGTGACTCTTGCAAAAATGATGTTATGAGGGGGAGTAAGCCACAGAAGCGATATGGATGGCTTTCAATGAACTGATTCAAACTGGCAGGAGAGGAGAGGTGCCCCCTTGGGAGCAGTAGCCCGGCAGCAGATGACTCCATAGCCTCCCAGAGTTACACTTCTACCTCAATCCGATACCTTTCCCTGTATCACAGTGATTGCTGTTTGAACCAGCAGCTAACTGTCGAGCATTGGTTCCCTGTTCCTGCTGAGTCCGATAGCTACCTGGAGGCTACTGCTTCGCGTCATTTTAGCTCCTCCCCCCATCCACGGACCAGCAAATTGATGCTGGTGCCTGTCATGGGGGCGGGGCTTGGTGATGTCAGCCTCGCCCTGCCCCCAAAACATAGGCTCGCCCCGCCCCCCCCCTTTCACTCCTTTCCGGGCTTCTCCCGGAGAGGAGTTTTACAAAGTCGGCATGTACAGTATGATATTATGGCCAGCCTAGGTATGCAGCTTTCAGTACATAAGGGGTGTATACTCTCCTATCTCTCCACCTGAATGACCCACATAAGCAGGTTTATATATAGTATACCTCTTAATTAGGGTAACCTAATCTCTAAATGTGTGAGATTTCCATCCTGCCACAACTGCACATAATTTACATAAAACAAAATTAAGGGGCTATGCATGGATATAATTGGCCCTGTCTTTGCAAAAATTGTTCAGTGCTCTTTGCAGAAAGGAATTTTTCCTCAACCTCTAAAGGAAGCAATTGTTAGACCTCTTCTTAAAAAACCTAATTTAGATCCAGAGTGCATGACCAACTACAGACCAGTATCAAACCTTCCTTTTCTAGGAAAAGTCATTGAAAAAGTGGTTGCAAATCAACTTGAAATCCGCCTGATATCTCATGATATGTATGATCCATTCCAATCAGGATTCAGGAGAAGACATAGCACTGAAACAGCCCTGGTATATGTGCTAAACGATTTTCTGATGGCAAGAGACAGAGGTGACTGTTCAATCTTAATCCTTCTTGATCTCTCTGCAGCATTTGATACTGTGGACCATGGGCTTCTGGTTGAGCGCCTAAAAAATTTCTGTGGCCTGGATGGCACAGTACTAAGCTGGTTTAAATCATTTCTCGCTGGCAGGTCACAGAGAGTTTCATCTGGAGTATACTCATCTGCATCTGTGCCATTGCCATGCGGTGTCCCACAAGGTTCTATATTATCCCCCATGCTTTTTGCAGTGTACATGCTGCCACTGGGTGAAATAATTAGGCGCCATAGCCTTGTCTACCACTGCTATGCAGATGACACACAGCTGTACTTGTCCTTTGCTCCGGGCACTGAAAACCCAATAGCAACCCTAAATGGCTGTCTAGCTGAGCTCCAGGAATGGATGAGCGCCAGTTGGCTGAGACTGAATCCTGATAAAACAGAGGTCCTTATGATTGGACCTCAACATCAAAGGACAAGACTGCAGCACAGCCACCCAACTGGACTGACAATTGGGGGTACAAAATTACAAAACTCTGATCATGTGCGGAATCTTGGCGTGGTACTAGATGGTGGATTGACACTTAAACATCAGATATCAGCCACAATCAAATCCTCATTCTTTCATCTGAGGAACATAGCCAGAATCAAACACTTAATCCCATCTGAAGATCTGCCAAAAGTCATACATGCATTTGTATCATCTCGTTTGGATTACTGCAATGCCCTTTACCTTGGTCTACCAGCAAAAGAACTGCACCGATTACAGCTGGTACAAAACACAGCTGCCAGGCTGTTAACTAACCAGCCCCGTTCTGGCCACATAACTCCCATTCTCTACTCCCTTCACTGGCTGCCAATAAAATGGCGAATAATTTTCAAGATCAATCTACTGAGTTTCAAAGCCCTACATGACCAAGGCCCAAGGTACCTGAAGCAGCTTCTGATTCCATACTGTCCTACCCGATTACTGCGGTCTGTAGATGAAGGACTTTTAGCAGTACCTAGGATCTCCCGTAATTCATCTGGGGGTCGAGCTTTTAGCCATTCAGCTCCGACTTTATGGAACTCACTTCCCCGCACAGTTCGAGAGACCCCAACTCTAGAATGCTTTAAAAACAGACTCAAGACTTTCCTATTTACTCAAGCGTTTCCTTCAGTCCCTTAAGTATTGTTTATGAAAAGCTTTTCTGTACTTTATTGTTCCTGTACTGTATTACATTCATTCTATCTGTTAAGCGCCTTGAGTCCTATTGGAGAAAGAGCGCTATATAAATAAAATTATTATTATTATTATTATTATTATTTCTGCTGACTGTGCCTATATGGCACCACCGAAGAACATTGGGTACCTGTGGCAGAACTTGTGGACACCGTCCAGGTGTAAAAATATCATTTGGGCCCCCTTCTCCACCCCAAACCAAGTTCACAATGTGCAACACGGCTGTAGGTGACTCAGAGGGGCAGAGGGTGACAGGGAGAGGCCAGGGGAGGACAGGGAAAAACAGTGGGTGACAGGAAGAGGGTGACAGGGGCAGCAGTGGGCCCCGGTGCCCTGCACCTGCTGCACCAATGGTAGTTCTACCTTTGTCGGGCACTGAAAGGCTGCAGTCTCTCTGGACCACGTGCAGCCAGCCTGTCTCTTTCTCTCTCACTGCCCAATGTGCCATTGTAGCTACAGTACAGTATGTTGCTATACAGAGGCCAGTGGACAGAGGAGAAGTGTTATGGGTAGTGAAACTCAGACTCCCTTGTACCTACAGCTGACCAGGCCCAGTGAAGTAGTACCCAGCGCCCATTTTGGTGTTTCTGATCATGACTGGCAACATGGCTGGTTGTTACTGGGTGATTTCAGCTGGAAAGCCACCCAGTATGTATGGGCAGCGATGAGCAGTTAGCGCTGCTGCGTGCTCCTGAATCATCCCCAGCGGCCACCGCTCATCTGCTGGTATTACCAGCAGATGAGCGAGGGAGTGGGCGGCTTTCCATAGTGTCCTGCTATGGAAAGTTGTCCACCCCTGGGTAAAATCCCTGGGCAGGGAGAAAACCTCTCCATGTGTATGCACTGAGCATTTTTCGGCCCAGCGATTTTCTCCATCATCATTATCCATACACTCTGGGCATAATCGCCCAGTGTGTATGGACCTTAAAGGTGAATAGTATATTTTGTATTGTTGGGCCTACCATAATAGGCAAATACAGTATATGCGTAGCTGAAAATTTCTAATTTTATTAGCATGAAAAAAAAAATTATATTTTCCTTCTTATTTTCTATCAACATTCTACCACATCATATGCCATGTGTGTATCACATTTCTACAAAAAAAAAAAAGTTACCTATCGGTCTGTCCCCTTGTCCTAGAAATCATCTTATGTTAAAAAAAGCCTTGGTGAACTTAATACTTGATATATTTGAAACAACTCAGTACATTGTCTCTAAAACGCAACAGCCAGCCATTAAATTGCAGACACGTTGGCGTCAGATGATAGAGTGTAGTTCCGACATACCAAATTAAACAAAATCACACCAGCCCTTTTCTTTTAAACAGATTAATGGGTACTAATGACAGCATTATTCTTCATAGTTTCTATTCCTGAAAATGTAATTGTAATGCGGGAAGTTGCTTCTTTATTCGGTTGCTCAAGTCCTTAAAGCTGGCATATTGCTATTTATAAACAGCAATTTCTATCCTGTCCAGAAACATAAGATTTTGTTTACCATAGCAATTAACATTTCTAAAAGTAAGCAAATTGGCGTTACAGAGATAAATTGCCTGAAGTGCTTAGCGAAATTATCTCTGCAATATGTTGACCGTGTACGAGAATAAGCAACGTACGAAAAAAAAATAAAGGCTCGTTGCTATCAAGATGATCACTCATAACTACAGAAGGAGCACAGATTATAATACCCAGGGAGCTATTGTTTTCATGAATAACAATGTTCTCTACTAGTAAAATCAGAACGTCTATTTACTAAAAAGTACCGATTACGTTAAGCATCATCAGAACAGATTCTGTTCGGAGCATTTAACTGTGAACCACTTCATTCATATTGAGCGGCGCCCATTGATCGATAAAGGTCCCCGAGGAGTCAGGCGGAATGGTCATATCACAGCAGAGAGCCTGCTAGGGTCCTGCTATGTAATAAAATTAGTTGGGAATTGCAAGGGTTAAGTGATAGGTCCAGCAGTTGAACTATCATAAAACCGGGAGGCTAATGTTACCCGGTGAGAAGCAGAAGGGCAGGAGGCA
This sequence comes from Crinia signifera, assembly GCF_055691185.1. Taxonomy (NCBI): domain Eukaryota; kingdom Metazoa; phylum Chordata; class Amphibia; order Anura; family Myobatrachidae; genus Crinia; species Crinia signifera. The sequence goes on along the minus strand of NC_139226.1, from coordinate 128,267,323 downwards.
AACTACTTATGCCCCGCATCGGTAGGAAGTTATTTATAAGTGACCCCCTACCCTCTCCCCGGCCCGCAGCCAAACCCTGAACCTCCCATCCCACATCCTAACCCTCCCCTCCCGCAGCCTAATCCATCCCTAACATTCCTCTTAGTGCCTAAGCCCCCCCCGAGCGGCCTAACCACCCTCCGCTCCCACAGCTTAACCCTCCCCTTCCACAATCTAAACCTATCTCTCCAAAGCCTAACTATAACCCTCCCCTTAGTGCCTAGCTCACCCGTCCAGTCACTTAACTCTCCCCCCCAAAGATTGACCATAATCCCCCCAGCAGCCAAACCCTCCCCCTCCACAAACTAAACCTAACTCTCAAAAGCTTAACTATAACTCTCCCCTTAGTGCCTTAATCTACCGTCCCGTCACCTTACCCTCCCCGTCGCAGCCTGATCCAAATCCCCCTCCCCGCAGCCTAACCGTAACCCTCCCCCTAGTGCTTAATATACCCAGCAGCTTACCCTTCCCCTCCCACAGGCTTACCATAACTATCCACAGACTAACCATAACCATCCCCTTAGTGCCAAACCCTTACTCTCCCCTCCCGCAGCCTAGCCTTCCCCTCCTGCTGCCTAACAACCCCAGCAGCCTAACCATTCCCTCCCATAGGGTAATCCTAACTCTCCACAGCCTAACCGTAACCCTGCCCTTAGTACCTAACCCTGTCTCTATGCCTAACCCTATCCCGCTCCTGCCACAGCCTAACCCTAATCCTCCTCTAGTGCCTATGTTACCGGAGACATCGGTAGTTATAATGGTGATAGTGATATCTGCAGTAAGACTTCTATTGAGGAAGTGGTGCTGCATGCTGTGCCGGGAATCTGGTTGACAGTCAATAGGTAGACACCATATGGTCTACATGCATTTGGTCAACATCGTCAACCTTGCCCATGTTGACCATTTGGGGTGAACCTAGACACTCTTGACCCTTCATACCATAACCACTGTACAATGCGTCATCACGTTACACACTTTTGCTAGTACAATAGGTGTTAATAGCAGATCCACTAATATGTGTCATCTCTATTATTTGGTGATGTTCCTTTGTTTCTATACATAGATAGAACATATTTCCTCACATTGGCCATTATTTTAGTTAAATCGGACGTATACGTATTTCGGACAGGCATCGAGTGTTCTTAGAACCGCCTATCGTACGGATCGCTCACACCGTCCGAATGCGGTAAGATGCCGACCGAACGGACCACGAGTGGATGTTTAACGTGAACACCTCCTCCATCTGTGGGAACCTCCCCCATCCTCCGATGGTCGCCGACCATCGAATGATGGACAGAGTGGTCAGACAGCACCGAGTGCTCCAGACCACTCTGACATTTTTCCGTATGAAAGCAGGGATATGGGCGGGCAGCTGGCATCCGGCTATGTCAGCTGTCCGCCCCCACACGTGCGTCACGGCCGCATTACTATACATACGCCCAGGGTTTTCATGGGAACGCATATGGTAATGGGCCCAAACAGCCCTTCATGCCCCTCTCCACCCCCTGCTCGGATGGTTCCGTACGATCGTTTTCTGCACAGACCTCACTCCGTGTTCGTACGTGTAAGGCGTCCGCACATGTTCAAATACGCCTCTGCACATGCGCAAACACCAACCATCGGCTGTCCGTCCGCACTCAGAGCCATATGACAATCAAAAAAAGGGCCATTGTACTTGTACCCCGATTGACAATCCTTGATTTCCCAAAAGGTAACCAAGGCATCTGCCAGAGACCTGGCAGGTCCCAAGAGAGTCCTACTGTTTGCAGTGCATCGCAGGAACACATTCCCTCCCAAGCCAGCCCCAGCACAGCAGCAGCTGCCACTGGAATCACATGTGCGGATTGGGCCATTAGGAATATGGGACATCTCCAACCGGGCTGGCCTCTGAGCCCTGCACTCACCACAATGAGATAACACAACTGGGCCGAACTTGTCCCATTTTGTCTTCGAGCTCAGTCTATGAGTATGAGGAACTTGCTCTCCCACATTACCTCAGTAGCTGTTATTAATGTTATTGGGATCTCTACTAATATACTGTAATGTATTGGTTATCTCTGTTGGTATAATCATATCCAAATCTATATGATATAACATGATGAGTATCCTGCCATGATTAATTTACTAGGAAGCATGCGGGTGTGAATTAATAAACATCTTTGCTGCTAAATTGCACGTGGCACTATTACTGGTGTAGGGTGAATGGACACAGCCAGTATAAAATGACGTGCTCCCCTGTTAGTATGATCTGATGGGTGCATTCACTGGTATTATATGTAGGTCATCATAGCAGCTGGTATAATATACTGTATACATTTTTTTCCTGTTGGGGACCAATATGTCAGGGCCCATGTGTTTTATTCTTGTGGGGGCCAGTGTGTACCTGGTGGGGGGGGGGGGCACACATATTCTTTTCATATTGAGGTGAATGTGTAATGTGTATTGTTTTCTGTAATATATGGCGGTTACATTCACTCACCATTTACCACAAAACAAATAAACCCTTTAGTGTATTAGGGCTGCTGCTGGTGGGTTGGGAAGAAGAGGGTCACTGGCTGCTACCCTGACTATCCTGAAGGCACCAGAGACTGCCCCTGCTGCAGATAGGTCCTGCTACTGCCATATATCGGTGCAGGAGAGGAGGCACACAGCGGGTACATCCAGGGGGCAATAGGCCTGGAAAGGCTTAAGGGCCCCATACATCAGCAATTAATTGTGACAATTTTCAGATATGGAGATGATTGCCACAATTTATTTTAGATGTGTGGGCTCCCCCTTTTGGCAATCCCAATCAAAATCGCCAATCGATTGCTTAATCAGATTTTTAAACATGTTTAATATTCTGGTATTATCTGCAGATCTTTTTTATATGTGTGGGCATTCCCAATTAATCTTCTTCATCTATTTACATTGTGAACAGCTGAAATGACAATCGATTGGGCAATTTCCAGATATGAAGATGCAATCTTTAGATGAAAAAATCTGCCGATCACTGAAATAAATCTGTAATGTGTGGGCAAAGTCAGATAGATTGTAGAATCCTTTTATCTGGCCAAAAAATCCCTGGATCTGGAAATCCATTAATTGTGTTTGCTGATGTATGGGGCCCATTAATCTGATTGTCCCATCCTTTAATTAATTGGCTCCCAAAAAAACTGACAATGCCTACCCTGAAGATGGTAAAGGACTCAAGGAAACTGGTTGAGAGCAACTGTGGGGCCTGATTCATTAGTGATCGGTCCCCCAGTGTATTTGCGCATGTGCAGGGCTGCTGTGCGAATGCCCTTTGGCGACTAGCATAAGGGGCGGAGCAGGGGAAGCATTTTATGGGCATCCCCAAGAAAACGCCGGGCCAATGCCTGCTGGGGGCCGGCGGCTGACATGCGTTCGCGTCCATCCATTCGTATTGGTACGGAGGGGATTCGGCAGCGGGGGGAGGGGCGGGCCATAGCCTGTCGCTAAGCAGCGAATGACCACTGCTTAGTGAGCGGTACTGAATGGTGTTAGCTAGAGAGGTGGGCAAAAGATAAGGACAGAACCAGGGCCGGCGCCACCACTAGGCAGCTTTTGCCTAGGGCGCCGGCACCTGGAGGGCGGCAGTTCGCCCCTCACCCCCAGCATGGAGGGTTAGCGAACTGTGTAAGTTGCGGCGCCGGCGTCCCGCACCGCCGCGCGCATAGCGCTAGTTATTTTCTATTCACTGCAGGGACCCCGCCGGCTGCTGCCAGCTTTATACACAATGACAGCGCCGCAGGTACCCTCACGGCACGGACACCCCTGCCCGCTCCAGCACTGCGCCGCAAGTTTTTTACACAGGTACCACAACCACCGCCTAACCCCCCCCCCCCTCCCGGCACCGGGGCGCCCCCACCCCGACTCGCCTGGGGCGCTCCGGTGCCTTGCACCGGCCCTGGACAGAACAGTTTCAATCCAGGCCTGATTTCATACGTATATATCATACTTGGGTCTGTTACTTTCTCTCTGCCCAGAATTAGAGTCTATCTATTTTTTTAAAAATGTGTATTTCATACGTTGGTCATTATCAGTTTAAGACTCAAGCTAACGTGTCAATAAAGAAATATACGAAAGTACTTTGAATGGCAATACAGCTAGAACACTGTCGTTTTTGCTGAAGGAAAAAAAAATGATCATCTGCATCTCATTTCAGGTGAAACAATATTTCTTTAACAAAAACACTATTCAATTCAGATAGCGACATCTTGAGTGGTAAAGAGGCCAATTTTGTATTTGCGCGCAAGTCGTTCCCTATGATCTCGGCTTGTTAATCAAGCATGCTGAATATAAAATGTCTGCAGTCCTGCCAAGGAAAAGGAGGTTCCGTTATATACATTTTTGCATACAACTAGAAATACAAAGCTTTCAGACATGCAGGCTACAATTTCGGCATCGCTAATAGTCAATTTATATGAATACATTACAATATATTGCCATGTGAATACAGAACTGTGGAGTAACATTCATCGCCCCCCCGAAAGGGCCGCTCTTGTCATACGACTAAAATCTGAAATCAGGAAGGCTTATTTCAAGTGATTTATGTCTTTTGATACTGTGCAAATTATATTTATACAAAGGATTCAAAAATACCCCTTTTATAGCTCTGAAAATTATGCACTTTAAAAAATATATTCTGTTTGTGTGCCAGAATTCTATACAGCTAACAATAGCACAGCAGTCACGTTTGTATTCTGAGGTTAGATGAAAAACATGGCCTGTTGGTAAGTACTGTTTATTGTCTCCTGCGTGACAAGTGAATATAGATTTGTCAATCTATTTCTATCTGTTCATCTATCTAACTAGCTATCGGCAGATATAGACTTTATAATATCTATAAGTACACAGTTTTAGTGATTGATATTAGAAATTTAGGAACTAGGGTTGTAGTCATTGCAGTTTAAAGACAATTTCAAACAAAGAGGCGCAGTACAAGGTTCAGGGGACTTGTGGTGTACATCTGCAAAACAGGGGTGTGCAGGCAGGGGAGGCAGTGCTTCCCCTGTCATTTAAAAAAAAAAAAAATACAAGGAATATACCTATGACACATATTCTGTGTCATATAATTATTTTCTTTATATTATTTTAGTAATTTGTGACAGGTTAATTAGTATGGGAGGCACTGATAAGTGTGCCTCCCAAACAAGTGTAAGGGGATGAAGCGCTGGGGGGCGGGGCTAAGCTGTGAGCTAAAAAAGTACATTAACTACATTTTGGAAAAGCAGCATTTCTACAAGTGCTTCTTTCCAATCACAGCAGGCCCTGTCAAATAAGCTTCTGGAAGTGCCGTTTTTATTCCCTCCTCTGTCACCTGTACCCCGGCTCCCCTTTCCCCCGTCCACTGTGTCTCGGCTCCCCCTGCTCCCGGATCACCAGTTACCCCTCATTGCCACAGTCCCCAGTGGCCCTAGATCCTAAAACCAGCCTTCCTGTACCTTGGCTCCCCAAGTCCCCTGCTCTCGACTTTCCCCCAACTTCCCTGTCTCCTGTGTTTTGCGGGAAGCGGGGGGTGTCGGCAACAGCCACGGTGAATGGCAGTGCCTCTGTGTACACTGCCACCACCGCACGTCACTGCTGCAGAAACAGCAGCTGACACTGTAACGTATCATTTTGTATACAGATACAGATGCAGTGGCACATGACGCATATAATGAAAAGAGCATCCATGTATAGAGAATACTTTCAAAATACAATAAAGTTTTTCTACCAGCACAAAACCTTCAGTTCAAGATCTAGAAAATGTTATGCATTTATATATGACAAAGAAAATGCATTTAATACGGCATACTGTACATAATGGGAGAACATTATATGATACTTTTCATTTCATATGGGATTCTGTACATAACGAGTGAAAGAACATGATATTATGCTTTTCTCTGCAAATGTCTGCACAACGGGGTGTGCTAACCGGCTACTTCGCTCGTGGCTGTGTAACGTACATGTGCTGGAAATGAAATGACAAGATAACCAGAGATCGTAAACACTATTTTCAATCAATGAAGAACATGCTGGAGAGAGTGGAACCAGCAGCAGTGCTCACTTGGAGCCTTGCTTTACTTAAGTGGCTGATGATAGCAGGCGTCCAGTGATTTACATTAGCTGGAATTGCTTTAGTTCATCCCGATATCTCTTCAATAACAATTGTTTTTATTTGTACACTACCTGCACTCCATAAAGTATTTTGCCAAACAGAAAAAGAGACCCGTGTATATATATATATATATATATATATATATATATATATATATATATACACACACACTTAACATCGGCACTCACCTTTCCTAGTTTTGGGGTGCCCTATGGCTTGTGACCACATTGTTTAAACAGACAATGTAGGGGCTCTGCACACACTAAATTAACTGATAATAAATAGTGTAGATTTGGTTCATGAATTAATCAATGCATTTAAGCCTGCAGCCCCCTTCAAGGGGCCCCACTTTTCTGCAGGTCCTAACACTATCGCTGAAAATGGCTACAATACACATAGCTATGACATTAATGTTTGATTCCAGGCATGCTATCTGGTCTGAAGCTCACAGCACACTATATTATATATATATATACTCCAGAGTCCGGCACAGCCACATATAAAGATCCCAGCTGGGTGCCTACACAGAAGATAGATATACCGAAACCAGGGGTGCAGACAATGATGTTATGGCATTGAAATGTTGCTGCCTAATATAAAAGTTAAGTTTTACATTAGCTTGGAGTGCTGCACCCCTGGTTTCGGTATATATATCCAAAGAAAAAAGATGTAAGGCGCCACCTGTGTCCTGAACTGATTAATACCCTAATTGGTAGGTTAGGTGAAGACAAAGTGCAGGTATTTCCTTAATTAAAAAAGGGTGTCAGCTATCCTCTAAGAATAAACACCTTGGTAAGGGGTGTATCATAAGAAATAAAAAGCAATCGATAGAGGTGTAAGCAACTACAAATACCTGTGCAAAAAATGTGTTTTTTTTTTATCCATAAAAGAATATTTATTTTATATATATATAAAAAAGTGCACAATGGCACTATGCAGAAACAAACAGTAAGAGTATATTACATAGAAAAAAACAAGGAAAAAAATGTGATCCTTTATAAAATTGCCTACATATGATATCACTAAATAAAAAAAAAGAGTGAGATATATAAAATCGTTTTTAGAATATGTATATAAACATAACTTATCTATTTGGAGGAGTCAGCAGGCAGTAACCAACGCGTTTCGTCAATGAGACTTCATCAAGAGACTATGTCATATATATATATATAGAATAGTGACGACCTGGCACTCCTTGGATAGTAGGTAATTGCCTGGGTGCCTCTGCAATAGTATGCATGTACTTGAGCTGATAGTAACCTCTTAAGGTAAATCACCGGCGTGGCACTCCAGGACTTATGAAGAAAACAATTTTATTGTGCAACGGTTTCGGGGAGTATATCCGGTACTTGTGTGTTATCACGGCGCCCACTAAGCAATTTGTTTAGTGGGCCATTCTGCGTAGGAAAATCGCATCGCATGGGCCATTTTAAGATGTGATGTGATTTTCCTATGTAATTTATTCAGTGCTCTCTTAGCCTCAGGTGATTGCATCGCACCTCATGCAAAATCACATGACATTACATTAGCCATACAATAATATCATTGTATGACATACAATGAGGTTTTAGCCTACCCCCCCCCCCCCCCCGAAGCGTGGCGAGCGCAGCAAGCCCCGTAAGGGGTGGCAGAACGCGTCCTCTGACCTTTTCATACCCCCACTATCCATGTCGGCATGGAGTTTACCCTTATATAGTGTGGCGAGCGCAGCGAGCCACCGAGCCCGAAGCATGGCGAGCGCAGCGAGCCCCGGGAGGGGAAGCGTATTACTTGACATGGATTCCGCGTGCGGTCGCCACGCTTCGGGCTCGTATGAAAAGGCCGAAGGACGCATTCCGCTGCGCTCGCCACACTTCGGGGTGGCGTGGATAGTGAGGGGTGCCTAAAACCTCATTGTATGTCATACATCGCACACCCTATAGAATCGCATGCGATCACATGCCATTTTGCGGGAGGTGCAATGTGATGCGATACCCCGGGGCTAAGAGAGCAGTGAATAAATGACATAGGAAAATCGCATCGCATTGCACGGCCCTTAAAATGGCCCATGCGATGCGATACAATTTTCCTACGGTGCAGTACGTAAGAAACTCGGGCGCCGTGATAATACACAAGTACCGTATATCCCCTTCCTCAGACAGCATAACAAAAAATGGTACTTGTTTAGTTTCATGGCGGCCGATATATCGGACGCAATATTCGCCTATATATCCGATGCGATCCGATGCAATTTTTTACCTGTTCATAACCCCACTATCCACTACACATGGAGTTGATATTATATAGTGTGGCGAGCGCAGTAATCCGCGTCCACTCGCCACGCTTCGGGCTCGCCACACGATATAAAATCAACTCGATGCGTAGTGGATAGTGGGGTTATGAACAGGTAAAAAACTGTATCAAATCGCATCCCATCCGATATATCGGCCGCCATGAAACTAAACAAGTACCCAAAAAATCAAACATAGGGTCCTACCTTATAACTAGAGACCGGATTATATGCAACATAAAAAGCTTGAAAAATGCATGCAAATATGCAAGAAAAATACTTAAAATATGCATTAAAAAGTGTAAAAATATGCTACATTAAATAATAAAAAAAGTAATTTTTCACTTATTTATTTAAAAATCAGCATACAATTAGTTGCAAATAACCCTAAAAAATAGGCCCACAGCATCTGCAGATGTCTAGTGCTTTACACTGGATTTTTTTCTTCTTGGCTGCTACAGCATCCAAAGCTCTTCTTGCATCAACTACACGGACCCTCATCTCCAGCGCCGATGGATCAAATGTCAGCATAGCGTGTGAGGGCGCGCAGTGAAAGGATTCCTCCCTGTACCGCATACTCACTGTGACACGGCATTTCCTCCACGCCGCGTGATGTCACAACTCTTCCGCCCGCCTCCTCTGTTGCAGAAGTCTGTCTCTTGGTGTAAAGTCCCAGGCCAGGGGCAGGCAAAGGTTCAGGAGCTTCGTAATGGCATCCGCCCCGACTGACTTTTATCAACAAGGATTGGCAGCCTAGAGCAGTGTCAGACATTTCGTATATCCAAGGTTCCCCACACTGCGCACATATTGCCCCAGCCTGCACACTCTACCACTACCTGGCCAGCAGCAGCAGGGCAGAGCAGTGCTGTAACTTGCGGGTGGAAAGGGGGCAGGGCCTAAAATATGCAACCACTAGCACGCCAGAGCCCGTTGTCAAGCAGACAGGATCGCGTGGATGATATCAAGTAGTTGCTAGGCTGCCGGACGCTGTGTCTTGGAGGAGAATAGGGAGAGTGCTGTACATGAAACAAACAGTGCTGTAGTGAACTAAATATAAGACATACATACACAGGTATAAAAACACTCTACAGAGTTTTAAAACAGGTGAGAAATATAGAAAAGCTACGGTGAATAAGTGCATTAAGCAATTATAATAACTGTACACTGTGGAAAAAGTCAAAAAAACGCAATAGCTCGTTAAAAGACATCTATGTACAACAGGTACAAATCAAGGGGCATGTCACATCTGTAATGTCATATCAGCGGAGACAAGGTCAGCGACTTAGTTAGAAATAGTATATGGAATAATTTTGCGTGACAGCTATTTTTACCGGCCTACTGGTTGGGGAATGCTGTTATCCAGCAGTGCTATCATGGTGAATGTGCATACATGTGCATCATCTAGGACAGTGGTTCCCAACCTGGGGTACTAGTACCCCTGGGGGTACTCTGCAGACCAGTTGGGGGTACTTGGAAATAATATTGGTAATGGCGGAAGAAGAAAAAGTCTCCCAATGGCAAAAGAAGTCTACCATTGACATGGAGACGAACCACCTTGTGTCATTTCCGGTTCCATCTGCAGCACATCAGCGTCTCCTCGTGCTTTTGCCCAACCAGCAATCCACTCAGAGGTACCTGCAAATATCTGCCCCGCACTGACATGGGTGGAAGAAGCATTAATCCTACAGGCGTTAGCGGGAACTCTGGAGACAATACACAGCCAGCGGCCAGACAAAGACGGACCTGATTCCGGACCATATACTAGTCCACGGCTACTCCTTAATATTGGGACGCGCATACTGCTCACTTCCACTCATAAGTACTGTGGAAATTTAAAATTGAGAGGAGGGGTACTTATAAATGAAAAGCCTAATCAAGGGGTACGGAAGAAAATAAAGGTTGGGAACCACTGATCTAGGACACACGTTCGGGCTAGTGTAGTGTGTTCCACATTATTCGCTCATTGAGCCCATTGGGGGAGACAGTGTTCAATCTAAATCCATCCGTCGGTCAATCTCCGATCCAATCTCATAAAATGAACGCTTCTGCAGGGGAGATGCTGGGTGGGGGGGGGGGCGGTATCCAGGAGGGTTGCCCACCTTTCCGGAGTGCTGGGACTTGTAGTTCACCAAATATAAAACCACAGTGCTGATACACACTCTACAATATTAAGCTCTGCTATCTCATATCGAGCAATAATTGAGGTTCTCTTGGTATACTTATTGGCCAACTACATGTCAACATAACCATGCTGAAGTAGGGGAATGGCTAAACAGAGTAAGGGATACATGTATTAAAATGGGAGTTCTATTGAAGATGGCATGGCCAATCAGATTCTATTTAATATCTTCTAGAAGGTGCTAAATCAATAAGAAGCTAACTCTGATTGGATGCTATGGAGAACATCTCATCTTCAATAGAATTCCCATCTTAGTAAATGTACCCTTAAGAACCTGGCATGCATGGCCTGTCTCTGTGTATACTGTAAGGGGACTGGGCAGATAACACAAGTCAATGTATGTACTTTGTGAATTATAAATATTTTTGCATATGATAAGTCACGTTCCAGCCAATTAGATCTTAACAGCCAAGTGTTCAACTCCTAGCTTGCATGTGTTTGAAAAAATGACAGTTGGGGGCTGATTGGCTTGAGCACCATTTATAATAGGGAAAACTTTTTTTTTTTTTATTCACAATGAGTTTTTATACTCATTGTGAATCTCTTATATATTTACCTACATGTGTCAATCATTCTGGGAGTGTGTCTATAACGCAGCGGCGTAACTATAGCACCGCAGCCCCCGCCACCGCGGGGGGGCGCTGTGCATGTGGGGGCGCCGGGGGCTGCGGTGCTATAGTTAACCCCCCCCCCCCAATCCCCCGCAGACTTACCTATTGCGCTGGTACCGGCGGCTCCGTTCTTCTGCTGAGGACCACCACAAAATGGCTGCCCCCATATAGCACACAGTTCTCTGAAACTGTCTGCTGTATGGGGGCGGCCATTTTGTGGTGGTCCTCAGCAGAAGAACGGAGCCGCCGGGACCAGCGCGATAGGTAAGTCTGTGGGGGATTGGGGGGGGGGCGGTTTGCATAGGCGGCGAGGCGGCGGGGCGGCAGGGCAGGGGGGTAGGGGTGCTTGGTGGGGGGGCGCCCAAAACTTAGCTACGCCACTGCTATAACGCTGGGTGGAGTCAAGGCTCAATCAGAGCCTCTTACTCCGCCCACACACAGTCCCAGAATGACAGACAGGACTCCATGCAGCAGCTTCCTACAAACTAGCCTGCAGTGGCCGGGGATTCATTTGCACCCCACTTCCTGCAGGCAGATAAACTACTGTGCAGAGGTTGCGCCTACCCTATCTGCAGCTGGGGACACTTACAATCAGAGTCCCACTGCCACTCCCTGCAGAGAACAGACCCCGCCTGCCCCTCCTTCCCTGTCCTCATCATGCTGCCGGGGAACTTGCTAACACATAGCTGCCCCGTCCCTACAATCCCCCTATGCTCAGCAAGTCGTCGCCCCCCCCTCCCCACCCCTCTCTCCCACCACCGCTAAACAGCTTACCCGGGTACAGATGGGGCATTCGCGCAGGAAGCAGATCTTTTGGACGGATCGGATAAACGAGTGAGTGAGCCACCGCTCCCAAACAGGTGATCCGTCATTCTTTCAGTTTCGTTTTCCATTACAATGCATAGTCCTGTGCTCAGCACTGCCACCTGTGGCAGCTGAGATGTACTGACTCCAGAGACTGAGTACAGTGCTGCGACTGCAAGCGAAAAAAACAATCACAAGGCTGCTGCTGCTGCTAGGGATGGCCATCGGTGCAGACGCCATCGATGGTTGCAATCGATGGCGATTCTGCACCCAGCCATGGATTAGTGTTTTACTCGGTCATGTATGTTCTTATTTGTTCAGCTCACTGTTTAAAAAAAAAATTGTTGCTTTTACCAATTACGTCAATAAAACGCCAAATTATACTTCGTTATTATCCAATTACCCCATTTTTAAAAGTCAGCCGGTGATCTGTCTAAAAGATCTGGATCTTTGCACAGATTGATCACTTGATCCCAGCTCTTTTTAGTGACCCATTCTGCCCATCTCTATTCCCGGCCATGTATATCACTAAGCAAGTCACCGTCCAAAACCAACCGTCCCTGTCACCGTCCACCCCACTGCCGCTTAAAAGCTGACCCGGCCAGGTATGTGTGTATGTGTCCGAAACAAGTCCCCACCCAGAACCGACTGTCCCAGTCACCCCCCACCCCACTCCCGTCTCCCACTGACGCTAAACACCTACCCCGCCCTCTTATATCACTGAGCAAGTCCCCGGCCAGAACTCTCCCGACCCTGTCACCACCCATCCCACACCCCTCTCCCGCCACCACTAAACAACTGTGTCTGGAGAAAGTCCCCGCACTAACCCAGCTGTCCCAGTCATGCACCACCCGCTCCCATCTCCCACCACCACTAAACACTCAACTCCTACACCACCAGTATTTCCCCACCCACCCCTCCTGCACAAACCATATTTCACACAATAACTGCTTTCCCCGGTTAAGGGGGCGGAGCCCCATAAAATGGTGTGAAGAGCGCCCCTTGGGCGCGATGAATCACCTAGTAAAATATATTTGATAAATGGGCTCCATAACATGGCTTCTTCCAGCCAAGGAACATTAACATTCAAGGGTTTTTAATTAGGATTATATCTTAGACATCAGAAACCCGCCCTGTCTTCATCCCGCTGTGGCAAATGGGGGAGATGTGTCTTCTGAACTAATCCGCGAGAGGAAACGTCGGGGGCCGGTGGCGGGGGGGGGGATTCGCTGGGGTGGTGTCACATTGGAATTGGTAAGCTCCGAGCTTCGCAGTTTACGGAGTCAATTAGAATGACCGCCATAATTAATACAGGAGTGAATTTGGTTGGTCAGTTAGTGTACAGTGACCTTTACTAAACAAACTGAGACTGTTCTTGACTGTATTAGGAACATACTAATTGGACCAGCCTAGCATCGGCGGCCTGGCAGTACGCAGCATGAAGCAGGCAACGGTGAATGAGATATCAGCTGTGCTGCAACCTCAGTCATTTTTCAAGAATGTGCAAAAAACATAGGAAATATGTTACATTGAATGTGAAGACGTAGACACAAACAGCATGCTGACATTCTGTAATACCGATGACTTTATAATCATCCGACAATCATAGAAAAAAAGATATCCAACATGACCAACGCTGCAGGGGATTGCTCTTCTAGAAAACTAATGAATGAAGGAATGATGCAGGTTATCAGGATGTTCTGTTCCAGACAGTGCTGAAGATCAATGCATCAGACAGTTGCAAGTGCATTAGGTGACCTAATTGTCTGGAACTCCAGCAGACCCTGCGTATTCCCACAGAGCATCGATTATATGTACTGTGTGTTCCCTGGGCTAACATAAAGATTGCAGCCAATGTACAGAAGTTACACTCAATGCATGATCAGGCCTACTGTAGTCTATGACACCATATGAAGAAACTGAGATCAAATTCACAAATATTTTAAAAGGTAAAAGAAATCTATTTACGGCAACTGTTTTTCTCCAACAAAGGAACCGAAATACTCTCATGGGGCGTGTTATAGATGGCAGCCGGTATCGATTCGATATAGGCAGCCAACACAATGGCATAGCTACATATGTGGCAGACCCCACGGCGGCTTGGGGAAGCAGGGTCTGTGGTGGGCGTCGCTGGCTGAGCTGACAGGCGACCCAGGTAGCAGTGAGCACTGAGCTGGTCCCACTCTGTACATATCTAATGAGCGGGGACCCAGTGCAGTGCATATTGAATGAGCGGGTCCCCGTCCCGTGCATATGTAATGAGCAGGTCCCGTTTATTACATATGCACGGGGCGGGGACCCACTCATTAAATATGCACTGCACTGGGTCCCCGCTCATAAGATATGCACGAAGCAGGAACAGTTCAGCACTCACTGCTGCCTGGGTCGCCTTTCAGCTCAGCCAGCAGCGCCTGTAGTCCATCGCCTCGCCCCTTCTGGGGGGGTGCACCAGAATATTTTTTGGCAGGAGTGAGAAAAATTTCTAGCTATGCCACTGAGCCAACAGGTCCTGGCGAGGTTCCACATTGGCAGGCAGGGAGGGAAGGCACGTAGTGTATGTGTGTGTGTGTGGGGGGGGGGGAGTGGGGGGCCATGCTGCATTGAGCAAGCTAGGCCCTCATTCCAAGATAGTAGAAATAGACTGTTCTGCACAGTTTTTTCTACTTTTGATTCCGATGCCGTGGGGCCGCGCATTTGACATAGCGACATGCTGTCCATGGCAGTATTCTGGATGATGATGATATTCTACCACATACCTAGCAATAATTTGTCAAGCTTGTAGTCTAAGTAAATATTCTCTGTGACATATAGGGATCATTATGTTCTGTACGGGAAGAATACAGGGCTCAATGTCCATCAAAATAAAAGTGTAGAACTAACCAACAATTGGAGATTTGGTCCATTAGAGTTTATGCAGAATGAGGTCTGGTGTCGATGTAGATTAGAAACTAATAAAACAATACCCTCCACTGATTTCAATAATAAATATAAAAATAATATTATTCGCTACCTTATTGCAAATACATTTTTTTTCTGTCTCACTACAGGTCTCCCAGACAGGATGACATGTTAGTGAGGATGCTGTCATGCTGAGTTCCTTAGTACAAGACACAATGGTTGCTGGTCTGCTACTAATTCAGAGCCAGATTGATTGAGGCAGAGGTCATCTTGACATTTCCCAGAGCTTTTGAGTCATAGATCTCAAAGTCTCACAGATAATGTGTCCACAGACAGCGTGATTATTCCAGCGGAACATTTTTGAATGTCTGACTGACACTATGGGATCCTTGCAGGTGTTATTTTCTGAGTGCAAAAAAAATAAGGTCATGGATATCAGACACTAATCTGAAATGACATTACAGGTAGGGGGTCTATTATCCGGAATACATAGAACTTGGATTTTTTTTCGAATAAGAGGTTCTTCCTTGAAGCACTGTAATAGGATAGCTACGGTCCAAGAGAAGCCAACAGGAAGGCAAATAGGCTAATGACCATTTAATAACCAATCCCATTAATCTCTTTAATTAACCACTCATAAAGATAGTTCGGTATACCCATAAATATCATTTCATTTCTGTTTTAAATTCACTCAGTGTGGTAAATTCAAAAGGCAGCAATTGTCCCACGGCTGCAAATTTTTTTATTTTTTTATTTTTATTTTTTTGTGGTTTTCTATTTTTTCCCTTATTCGATTATTGTGTACAAAAACTCCCTGCATTTTTGAAAACCTGTGCAATGTCTCTTTCCTGCCTAGGGTGTTGCTGTCTGTTGTGGTGCTTCTGTTACATTCTTGTCTGTATTGAGTAGGCATGCCCGGAATTGGCCTCCCTAATAAAAGAAAAAAACGCCCTCACCATCCCCCCCAAAGCCGCCGCGCCACACATTTACCTTCATTTGCAGCGGCAGGCTGTGTGTCTGGGACCAGGATAGGAGGCAGGGGTGCAGCAGTGCAGGGTTGCCGTTGGAAGCGGCTGCTCAGATGCTGCCCGGCACTAGAGTGCGCAGGCGAATACCAACATCAGCCCGGTGCCCAATGCCTAGGGGCACCGGGACAGCCCCATGTTCAGCCTTGACAGGTAAATTCTGGAGGGGTAGACCCCTTCATTGGGGGGGGGGGTCCCCACTTCCCCAGGATCCCTGCCCAGGCTGACCGGTCAGGAGGTTAATGCTTTGGGGGACTTGTATAAAGAGTCTCCCGCCAGCTTTGGCATTACTCACAAATATTTTAAAAGGTAAAAGAAATCTATTTACGGCAACTGTTTTTCTCCAACAAAGGTCTCACGAGATCACGGTTCCCTTGGAAACGATTGACAGCGTACTGCTGGCTCGTACTCCCGGCTGGGAGGAGGCTGCGGCAGGAGGGGAATTCCTTGACAAAGGCCCTAGTGGCTGAAATGCGTTGGGACACCTCATCACCCACAGAATTCACCCTCAGACTTCAGCAATCAGCAATCCACCTCCAACGATCTCCACCCCCTTCTGCCGCAGCCTCCTCCCAGCCGGGAGTACGAGCCAGCAGTACGCTGTCAATCGTTTCCAAGGGAACCGTGATCTCGCGAGAGCGGAACCCGGAAGTCACGAGCGACAGACACTGTGGAGCCGGGTGCCGGCGCACGGCTGTGCTTCCACTCGTGCCATCAACAGCAGCTTCCACGAGGCGGCAGAACCTCTCCTACAAGGATCCGGTAAGAGCACCCTGGCTACATTTCCACAAACACAGCATTGGACAACATCCCTATTCCTCCATATCCTGTGATAAACACCGTGAATACGAGACTTTGACACAGTACCACAGGACAATTGCACCCCGCAATACTGTGAACTTGGGCATTACAAAACGCATTCCCCCATCCCCTTGCCCATACAGACCGCTGCGGTCACCCACATAGGTACATAGGTTCCTATTAAGGGACCTATGGTTTAAAGAGACCTACATAGGTCACACTTATACCTTTAAAAATAGGCCTAGTGGAGTGATACCCCGCTGGCCTATTCCTGCATCACCAGGACTCCATACATTCTCCCACTGCGACTTCACTTTTAATTAACTTTAAATAATCAATAAATTCGTTTTGAATTTTTACCCACATACCATCTCACTCTTTTCTTTTGCTTATCCATCTATACACTGCATTGGTACAACTATCATAAGCGCATCACAGGTGAGCGCAGTTTATCCATTTCTTTCTTCTATATAGTACCTCACAGGGTGTCCAGGACACACCCGATAGACTGCAGCTCCCTTAAGACTCTACATATACCTCTCCATATCTATAGGACCCACGCTAATGATAAATTTGAGCGCATATTACCTATTATTCACTACCAGTGATAAACAACCAACCAATCAGCTCCTGCCTGACATTTTTCAAAAACAGTCTGTGACATGGCAGCTGATTGGCTGTTGGGTTATGACTCTCCATTTTATCACATTTGAAGTTTAGTGCATTTGGCCCTGTATGTTTAATTGCTTATATAAAAGTGTGTCTACATAAGCAGCTAACCAACACAAGCAAATCTTTCATCATGCCACTTGCAACATACTGGTGGAGGAACATGGGACACTTGCGCCCACAGTTGCCAACCCCACTCTAGCAGGGTAGAAGGGGGCCTTTGAACCTTGTGATATTATATAAGTGATATTATATACTATAAAAAGCAAAAGTAAGTCTTAAGGTGCCCATACACATCCCGATGCGGGCGGTGCGATCTGTGCTTTGAGGTGCGCGCTCCCGCGGCACCTCATCGCACATACTTTTTCGCATCGCATTGCATGCACAAGGCATGCAATGCAATGCGATGCGTGCTATTTAAGCTCAAAACGCCCGCCCGCATCGGGACGTGTATGGGCACCTTTAATCTAGTACTGTAATTCAACCTTTACATTCCAAGACTTCCCAAGTGTGGAGAACACGGAAGGACTTACACATTGTAGCACAGACATGTTGTTATTTACCAAAATAGAAGTCTCTGTAAGAAGACTTTCTAGCTTTGGGGAATGTAAGCACAACATACTGTAAGAGGGAAATATATCCAGCTGGGTGACAGAAATACTGATTCACACCTACCTGCTGTCTTCAATCTTCTCTTGTGAGACTGTCATTTTCTCCGATTTTTCAGCAGTTTTTTTTCTATTCTGCAATGTAGAAATATATATATATGTAAGAACGGCAGATACATATCATGGAGATAGAAAGCTAGCATCTTTCTGTTGGCTTCCCATTCCACCGAGTGCCTTTCCGTGCC
This sequence comes from Crinia signifera, assembly GCF_055691185.1. Lineage (NCBI taxonomy): Eukaryota > Metazoa > Chordata > Amphibia > Anura > Myobatrachidae > Crinia > Crinia signifera. The sequence goes on along the minus strand of NC_139226.1, from coordinate 128,249,069 downwards.
GCATCTGTAAATTCACATTTTGCACAATTTATAGTCTATGAATAGATTTGTGGTAAATTCATTCTGCAGAGCGCGCCGGTGTGAGAACTTCAAGCACTGAGTTCCGCTGGTGGAACTGCACATTGTCGCCGGCAGTTGCTGAATGAAAATTTGAATGACCAATTATAAAAAGGAAAGGACCAACAAGGTATGATTGACATCACATTTGGAGGAGCATTTTAAACAGTGGGGCCGAATCAGATCGTTCGTTTGGAGCCAGGTTTGTCCCCGTCACTGATGTTCGGCGTTTGCACCTGAGCGATTATGCATATGCACAAACCCCCAAGCTGTTTGCTCCTGGAAGGGAGGGCTGGGGGCGAGCAGGGTGCAGTAGAAGGAGAACATCAAGCGTTTTATAGGGCATCAAATGATGTCAGCGCTCGCTCCGTATTCAGTGGCAAGCAGCCGGAATAAAAGTCAGTTTCGGCTGACTTTTATTACCGAAGGGGGGGAAAAATCATTAGATGGTCAGTGACCATGGAATGATTTCTCTCCCGTTCGGCCACATGCGAGGGGACGTGTTCGTGTGCACCAGTGGCGGTTTTTACCTATGGGCTGCAGCCCCCCCCGGGTAAAATCCGCCACTGTTCTCTGCCTAAGTGAAGCCAGATGCAGTCTGTGAGACTGCTCCGGCTTCACTGTGACTGGCAGTGACTTCCTATTGGAAGTCCGACCTGCCAGTCACCCAAGGCAGTCCCAATGGGAGGTGTTCCCTCCCCCGGGACACCTCTACATGGGTTGATGAGCAGCAGCCCATAAAACCAGGTTCCGCGCATACGCAGTACGAGTAGGATATTGCGCATACGCTGGACCCAGGACCCTGAATATGCCTCTGGGGACTGCTGCAAAAGCAGCCTATAGAGGCTGGGAGCCAACGCATGAGCAGTACCGAAGAAGCTACTGAGCATGAGCCAGCCCTGCGGCAGAGAGCGGGACGGCAGCTGGAACCGGGATTGGCGGCGGCAGCGGCAAAGACCACGAGCACAGAGGCGGCAGCTGAGGGGGGGGGCAGCCCCCTCCTCTGCAGAGTTAAGAGCCGCCGCTGGTGTACACATACCTTCGCATGCTAGCGAGAGGATTTGGGTTCCTGGGGGCGGGCGATCGGCCGGGAGTCACAAGGATAGATACTGTAATCTTTATTGCATTAATTCCACCAGAATGCAAAGGTTCCTGGTGTGCTGTATGATACGGTGACCCAGCAGTTTGGCCAGGGGTCGGGAGGATGGAAAATGTGAAAAAGAAAAAGAGTGGATATGTGTGGACTGTACCTTGGGGATTAGATAGGAATGGTATATGAAGGTTAAGTGGCTGGTTCTGGAATTTGATAAGCTTGTCTGAAGAGGTGAGTTTTCAGGGAACGCTTGTAGGGTAGGAGACTGGAGGAGAGTCTTATTGTGCTTGGGAGGGCATTCCACAGAGTGGGTGCAGCCCGAAGAAAGTCCTGCAATCGGGAATGTGAGCGAGTAATGAGTGTGGATGAGAGACGCAGATCTTGTGAGGAGCGTAGAGGTCGGGTTTTAAGATATTTTGAGATAAGAGAAGAGATGTTCATTGGAGCAATACTGTATTGCTTTGTTGGTTAAGTATTCACTGCCGTAACGCACAGTAAATTGAATATTTAATTTTCAAGGGCCATCCTGTCCATGGTGATAAATAGCCCTCATAACGAGCGTGCCCATTAGATGCAGCCCTGTCCTCATATATACAATCACACAAATAGACAGTGTCTGCTCACCCCCTAAAATACTCTGGGTTGCTACAGATTTGATTGGCTACACAATGTTTCATTCTGTTCCATTTCATACCCCAAAAACACAGATGTTCCTGAAATCAACAAAAACTGTGATCTGATCCAACCATAGATCAAATTTAAATTTACTATGCAGCTCGTCATTGGGGTGAAATCCTTGTTGGGCGTGGCTGAAAATTTGAGCAAAACTTGTCTGGCAGAAGGGCACACCCTCACTGAGGAGGAGGATTTCAGTGCAGTAAGTGGCAGAAGGGTTTATTACTGAGCTCATGGGGCAAATGTATTAAGCATCAGTTTTGCTGGGGTTCTAAGACCCCTACACATCAACTGCAAATTGAGACACTAAAACAACTGAATTTACTAGTTAGAGGTTCTTATGGGAATTTGTAAACTACCTTTGATATCCATCTGTTTTATTATAGTTTTTTAGTGTTTTAAAACAGAAAAAAAAATGTTTTATGGTGTTTCAGCAAACCACAATAAAACTGCCATAAACCACTGTATAACCACCATATATACCGGGTGAGATTTAATAGGATGAGAGATTCAGAAAGTGAGAGATTTGGTAAGAACTCTCCAGTTTTTTTAAAGCGGCAATCATTTACACTGCAAAACCAGTTTGATTTTGCCGTGTAAATGATTGCCGCTTTAAAAAACTGGAGATTTCTTACCAAATCTCTCACTTTCTGAATCTCTCTTCCTATTAAATCTCACCCAATGTATCCGGCCTATCAGGGGTAAATTCAGTTAGCCGCGGCACTTACCAAGCAGTGGCATGTGGCGAGGTCAATGGATGGGGAGGCATTGCTAATATCACAGCCAGATTTACACACCTAAAAATGACTAGAGTAACCCAACTATGACTATACAAATAATTAGAACAATATATAAAGATTACTGTACTATATAAAACAGCACAAAAATGATATTATAATAGATATTCTCTTTGTATTTTTTCTGTTCTATTTATATAGTCAATACTGGAGTATACTGGAGTATGATAAGTATGGCACTGCCTCCCCAGTACCCGGACCATAAATCACTGTTACCAAGGACTTTATCATTTAACAAAATGAAAAAATAAATTTACCAAAAATATGAATAAAATAGTGTTTCCCCATAGGAGAATTATTAATGTTATGTGCAGTACATAAGGATTGTTCTCATGATGGGCCTGATTCAGACTCAAGAACAGACAAGCCTGCCTCTCTTACCATATGGCTTCATAGCTGAGCTGTCAACGTCTCTGTACGAAGCTACTTCCAGCAACACGCCGGCGACACTCCTGGAACCCTCCAATTGTATGCAACCTCCCTGTGCATCTTTTTTTGTCACTGTTAAATCCCAACCAATGCCCAGGAGCATCCCTTAGATTTCTGTTACCGTCCATCTAAATTTCATGTGTTCTTCCCTATGGAAGCACCATTGGGAAGATCTGCGCGATGCAACTCAGATGCATGCTCAAAAGAAAAGCATTTACTGTTGACATGAATATCAGCATAGCCCCCAGAATTCTATTGCAGTTCCTCTCCTTCTGATTGGCCAGATAGCTGAAGCAGAATGCTCTGCGAGCTCGTTTGCTTGTCAAATCCAACATTTTTGTTCTTGCAGGTGTGCAGGGGTTTCGAAACTCGATGCTTAGAAAAGATGTGGTTTCTATACTGATATGGTAAAAACATTGATAGCCAAAGTTCTATTCTGTTCTAAAGTGTAATTTCTCTGCAATTATGAGTCAGGCGTGAGCTCAGTAAATCTGCAGTATGCAATCCTGCTGGTAAACAGCAGCAGAACTGTCAGGATTACAAACCCGACACTTAGTTAATTCTCCCCTATGTCTGTAATTTATGTGACAGTGAAGATTACGTCTGTAATTAATGTCTGGCAATAAGGTTTATGCATGTGCAATTTATAACTGCCAGTGGCGGAAGGGTATTTTTGTTCAGTGCATGGCGGACATCTCAAACTATTCAATATATTCGGACAGTAGTTTTAGTGGAAGGATTCACTTTTTATTAAATAGCTTTTATCTCCAGTGGCATAGCTACCGTACGGCAGCCACCGTGGCTGCTTGGGGGAGCAAGCGCCAGCGGGGCACCGCCGGTGCTCATCAGGGCACACTGCTCAGAGCCGCCCCCCCTTAACCCTCCGCATGCCGCCGCCGCCACATTCCTGCCTGGTCTGGCACCGCAGATATCCTCCTGTCGTGTAATAAAAAATTAGCCCCCTAGCCTCCTAATAGCAGACAATTTTTTAGGAATGTTAGAGGAGGTGGCGGCCTCCTCTAGCATCCTTAAAAACTGTCTGCTATTACGGGGAAGCCATTTTGTAGTGTCATTTTTCATAACTGCAGGAGACGGAGCCAGGAGGATATCTGCGGTGCCAGGACCAGGAATGCGGCGGCTGCATGCGGAGGGGTAAGGTGGGTCTTAACTTTACTTGGGGGGGGCGGCGATGTTAATTTCGGCGTGGGGGGGGCGCAAAAATATTAGTTACGCCACTGTTTATCTCTAATACTCTCTTAAAATTTGGTTCTAAAAAAAACCCACTTTTTTCAGTATTCCTGTAGTAAACTGATTTGCCATCTACAAAACATGACATATACAGTATTTGCTTATATGGTACTTCATTTGATACTGTTAAGAAACTTCTGTTAAGTTGTTGTTGGTCTTTGTCCATGCTGGAGTAAAAAAAAAGCTACATCCTTTATAACCAGGGTTGCCTACTTTTAAAGTCTCCTCTCACGGAGAAGCCCAGAGAGGAAACTGTCAGCAGCACTTCGGGGGGTGGAGCTTGATGCAGACTTTATAATGCCCCGCCCCCGGTACTGTAAATCCAGCAATTCATGGTTCTTCGAGGAGGGGGCAGGGCTAAATGACGCGATTTGTATATTTAGCCGAGCCTCTTTCCCCCAAAAAGCTGCAAATTGCGGTCATTTACCACTGAAGCCAGGTACATTCAGGGGGTTCCAGCGGTATCTGGGAGGGTTGCCAAAGTAGGGAAGTATGGAGGTGAGGTCTTAGACGTTCCACAGCCGCCACCTGCATTAAGTACAACAAAGATCCTCATAGACATCCTTGATTTTTTGATAGGTAGTCTTGGTGCCCCCCCCCCCCCCCAGATCCCGGCGCCCTAGGCAGCTGCCTTAAGCTGCCTAATGGTAGAGCCGGCTCTGGGTAGGTTTCTTGGCTCCCAACAAAATGAATCCTAAAATGTCTGTGTATGCGAGTGGTAGGGAATATAGAACATCATTTTTTCCCCTGTATTTCGGATTCATCGCAGGGTCAAAGAGCTCAGGGATGGTTACACACGTGTGTGGGGGAAAGTGGGGGTGACAAGATGATTTGATAGACCACAATGGCCATTTGCGGCCGTGTTCTATCGATGGTCTATTCATTAGTTAGTAAAGCCAAATTCAGCAGAGCTTACCGTTCGGAGCAGAGTTTTATTGTTGTCCCCATGAAAACTCTTGGTGCTCCCCTGGGTACGCAGCTGGGCCAATGCCTTCCAGGGTCACATGACATTAGTAAATCCCCTGTAATCATCAGACTCCAACAGAAATAAAAGTCAGTTTAGACCGATTTTTTTTTTTTGAGAAGGGGAGAGACAGTGGCGTAGCTTGAAATTTTTCTCCCCCTTGCCCAAAAAAATTCCGGTCGTCCCCCCCCCCCCTCCCCCCCCCAAGAAGGGGAGAGGCGATGGACTACGGTCGCCGCTGGCTGAGCTGACAGGCGACTCAGCCAGCAGTGAACGCTGAGCTGGTACCGCTCATGCATATCTAATGAGCGGAGACCCAGCACAGTGCATATTTAATGAGCGGGTACTCGACCCTCTCATTACATATGCATGGGGTGGGGACCTGCTCATTCAAAATGCACTGCACTGGGTCCGCGCTCATTAGATATGTATAGGGCACGACCAGCTCAGCGCTCACTGCTGCCTGGGTCACTTGTCAGTTCAGCCAGCGGCGCCCACCACAAACCCTGCTGGTGCTGCTCCCCCAAGCTGCCGCAGGGTCTGCCACATATGTAGCTATGCCACTGGGGAGAGAGTTCTCCCTTCAGCTGCATGCGAGGGGCTATGTCTGCTTACATCCTCTCATATGTTATCAGAGGGGGCCGGGTGTTAGGCCGGTGTAAAGCTACTCGCTAAGCAGCAAACGATTGCTGCTTAGCGAGCAGTACAGAAGCAGGCCCTTAATCTGCTGGCATAAGAACTATGTTTCGCACGTATTGGAATAAAGTTTCTCTCTAAACATCTTAAGACAAAGCAACTCAAGCGTTTATATATAAGCATTGCCTACAACCTGCAGGCTACTAAGCCACCTCTAGCTCTGGAGCTTCTTAGCCGCGGTTGACAGACCATGATGACAAGAAATTCTCAAGGTTCACAAGAGTACAGATCTGTAGCAGACTGAGATAACATGGCTATGATTGAAGGCAATGGAGTCAAGGATGATCGCTGAAATTCAATGAATGTATCAAGTGTATCATTGATGTTTCTGTCTGGTTATGTAATGCTCTATTTATTTCTGTTATCTTTTTCTCACTTACTCTGAAGGGAAGTTAAGGCAGTAAACAATGTCTTCTGTAAGTTTTAAAGGATTTATAAAAATGTAAGACTACTGTAGGTACTTGGTCTCCAGATTTTGCTCCCCCCTGCCAAAAAGTTTGTTGCCCCCCCCCCCCCCCTTCCAGGCTCCTCTCCAGCGTGTTTCCCCACCGTGTGACGTGATTACGTCTCACACATAACAGAGAAGCTGAAGCAGGAGAGAGGAAGAGAGACCAGCAGACACTGCTGCTTCCCTTGGCTCCGACGCATCCCAGGCCGCCCCAGCACGCCCATCCGCCCGCCAATCCTGTACACAGTAGCCAATAGCCGGCTCTGTGTACATTAAATTGAATCAGTGGGGAAATTTGCCATCTCTGCCATGGCCCCACCCGCGATGCAGCTGACTCGCCTCTGGTGCTCAGTCAGTGGGCAGCGGCAGGCAGCAGCATGTCAGTGCATCGAGCGGGTGCCGGCGCCCACACAGACCCTGCTGCTGCTTGCTCCCCCAAGCGGCTGCTGGGACTGCCTTACAGTAGTTATGCCACTGGTCTCCAGCTGTTCTGTTTTGGTCCTAAGACATCATGGTGAGTGACTTCTGACTGAGTTGGACCTGCTGTGAATGTCTGTGATATAATTAGACTGTAAGATCCATATGTGAATGTATATCCCTGTTGGTGGGATAGTAATAGAAAATCATTAGGCGCCCATGACTCATTGTGACATACTTTTACCTTAACTTAATCTAGCTTAACTAAAGTAATTAACACGGACACCAATAATCACACGGACCATAAATAACGGACCGGACAGCCAAGTGCTACGTTTAAAAGGTCCATAATCATTTATTGTTCGTGACCATGTTAACTAAATTTGGTTGTTGAAATTTAAACTAGATTCCCTAACTTTAAACTAAAATGGAGGATGGCAGAAAGCAAGTCGCTACCAAACGCCAGCCCAGTCAACTTGATAACAAAAAACTCAAAGACTCCAGGAGGGGCTCACCACCCCCTCCTACCTGCATAACCTGCATTGTGCAGGACTCACCACCCTTTAACCTGGCAGAGCAAATGGACGCTCCGGCATGGGAACGCGCCTTGTCCACCCGCATGGGAAGGACACATCCGCCATCCTACAAAAAGGGGGTGCCCCATGATGACTACTTATGCCTTTCTTTGACCGCTGGCTGGTAGCAACTTCCCACCAATTTGAGCTAAAAACTGTCAAAGCTTAAAGTGAAAGTACATTGCAGAAGCCGTCATTTTGATGGACTTTTTGTACTGATAATAATAATAATAACAACAACAACAACAATGCTGTTGAAGGCAAGAACTTTATTTTCATGTGTTGGGTTCTTACAGACACAAATGTTTTCCCTACATAAACCTCTGCTCAATAGAAAAGCAGAACAGGCTGAGTAATTATCACCCCCTGGGAACATCACGTGGGGCCCGGCAGGGGCCAGGAGCAGTTGTGGTGGAGGAGAAATGCTCACTCTGGTACATTTTCAATTACTGTCTCTCCGAGGCCATGACTCCCACACACACCCTGCATCTCCCTTGCCTCTGTATGTCTGGGCAGCACTGTCCTCCACTCAGTGCTTAGACACTTGTAACTACTGTACTTAGAGAATTCCCAGAAATTGAAGGCACTTCTGTAGAAATGTTTATGTCAGTTTTGCATAATATGTAGCTCATGCTCACAACTAATGTGGGGTACACACCACGACGACCCGCTCACGATGCACATTGTGAGCGGGTCGTCAGTGTTTCTTCAGACCTGCTCACGATGGTGCGGGGGGAGGCACGACCCGCTCACGATGTGCACCGTGAGCGGGTCCGATCCGATGGCGACCCGCACCCGGCTGTATGGTCGTTCTTCAGATCTGCAGGTAGGATTTGAATAACGACCGACCGACCCGCGGGGCCGCGCATCGGATCAGTATCGGTCCACACCAGGACAGAAAAGGGCCCAATCACCACACAATCTACATCAAATTGGTCGGAATTGGATCTAGATTGATGGGATCGGACCCTTGTTGTCCTGGTGTGTACCCAGCATAAGGCCTGATTCCCTGTTCTGCTGATCAGTGACAGTAATGATTGGCGATCCATCAGGGAAATCAGCAAAAATGCCCAGAGTCCTACAGGGGGCCTGGCTGGCAGCCAAGTCTTAGCCTGCAGTAAACGCATGTACAATACAAGTGCTTCCATTATAGTTGTGTCAGGTGTGCGTAGCTGTCATACACACTGTGACAGCTACATACACCTGACACAACTATACTGGGATCACTTGTACTGTACAACACTCCAGTCAGCGCTACCTGCCCTTGATCCAGTCCCTATGCATGTGGTGGGTAAGAGGCAGCACATACCAGCACCACTCACCATCTTCTGGCGGCTGGTGCACTTCTGCCGAATTCCGTGGTCTGACATATCACTGGGGCCGGGTAAAGAGGCAGCCGCAGCATGTAGCCCAGAGAATGAGGTGAGTCGCGACCTCACCACGCGCCGTCCGTCCACACTACACTCTATCTGCCACCGCGGGGCTGCCTCTGCAGACAAAGACTCGCAAGATGATGACATCATCATCTCGCGAAAGCATCTGTAGGCACAGGCAACTCCCCAGCGGCAGCAGGTCAGGAGCGTGCACACAATGGGGAGGCTGTGGTGGCTTTTAAAGTCACCCAGATTCTGGGAGAATCCCGGAATCCGGGAGACAGGAAAAGCCTCCTGTAGGGTTGCCACCGATTCCGGGAGAATCCTACCTCCAACCCAGGCATAGGCAGAATGGGTAATTGTCCCAATATTGGCACCCCCTACGCTAACAGAAGTTAGTGGCGGTCAAATATATAATACAATATAATAAAAACTACCTCTGTTGGGGTTCCAGAAAAATGACTCAAAGATTCTTGTAGTCCTAAAACAATGGCCCTCATTAAGGTTGGTTCACTCCCCTACGCGTTCATACAGGGGAGTGATGTTGTGTTACTGCACATGCGCATAAACTTTTATGTGCATGTGCAGCCACTTTGTGCATGCGTGCGCGGCAAATTGATTACTCAACAACCTGTTCACACGCAGCAGTGCAGATGGAGGGCACGGGGGCGGCGGACATGGGCTGCATCTATGGGTATTCCCATGAAAACACTTGGCTTTCCCATGGTGATTTGCTGGTGACACGAGTGCCAGGGGCGCACAGCTGACATCTGGTAACGTCAGGGGTGTCTAGCTGACGTCACCGGATGTCAGCTGGCCATACAGGGGCTCTGCAGATCTGTCAGCAGAGACCGCGGTGGGTGGGCGGCAATTAGATGACCCGCAAAACTTTGCGGTTCAATCAGAATGACCTCCTATGTGTGAACAACCTTGGGGTCCCAACTACTGCTAAATATACAGGTTGAGTATCCCGTATCCAAAATGCTCGGGACCAGGAGAATTTTGGATAACGGATTATTCCGTATTTCGGAATATTTTAATATTTCAATGATGTATTTTGAAGTATCTTGCATGTATGCTGTATAAACACATAATATACACACAAATATATTTTATTACCACATAAAATACACACAAATATATTTTAATTGTTCAAAAAACAAGGTTTCAAAACGTGAAACAAAATGTGTGTACTATCTCAGCACTGAATTTGAATGCCAAGCAATCATTGTCTTGCACATATATAGTGCCAGTTACATTTCATGTCCCCAGTGATGCTGTTACAAATGTCCCCAGTGAGTTTTTAGCAAAAAAAAAATTTTTTTTTTCACTTTCTGGAATGTCCGTATTTCGGAATAATTCGGATAACGGATACTCGGATACGGGATACTCGACCTGTACTATATAAACATATTGCACTACAATAGGTTTCACATGCCCTAAAACAGCAGTTCTTAAACTGTGGGTCCTGACCCCAAAGTGGGTCACGACCATCTTAGCATGGGGTCGCGACTCCTTGTTGCTGACCATTAAGGTGACTTCTCTGATCTCTTAGTCAGTGAACCAAGATGTCTTAAAAACCAGTAGAATTGTATGTTATTCAGACTCATCATATCACTGGTGTAGATATCTGTGGGGTCAAAGTTCAGCCTAACTGTCATTATCTGCCTCCCCATTTCATCAACTGCCTCCCTGCCATATCCAAAGCCTTCAAAGCAGGTTCAAAACTTTAACAGTCCCATGAATATGTTAAAAAGCAGCTGCAGGACAGAGACTCTGAAAGGAGCTCGTCTCTGCAATTGTGTACGAAATTGTGTATCATATATAGCAACAGATCACTTCACTTCTGTTTTGTGCCGCTGCAGTGCTTCCATACATGTGTTGGCCATTCTGTGGTAACTTGCTGGGGCCCTGTAATCATTTTTATTGTTTGATGGGGTCCCAGAGCAAAATAGTTTGATTTCCTGCCCTAAAACATATAATTGACCTCTAGAAAGGCCGTTTATAATTGCTGAGGTCAAGCACATTGCAGAAAGTTTAAGTTCTCCAACTCTTCAAAATATATATCGCTCTTAAAGGGGATTTTTAGGCAAACTATTACCACTTACCTAGGGGACCTAATGTTCCTTTACGAATTCAGTAAGCAGTTACATTTAGTAATCAAAACATTGAACTAACTATTAAAGTTAGGTTAAACAGCTTTAAGTGAAGTAAACACACAGTTTTCACATTACGGGGCACATTAAAAACCCATAAATCTTCCCTGTTGGCAAAACTTTGGGGCAATCTGCTTTTTGTAGCTATTCATTGCCTTTGTGGCATGGTAACGGATCAGTCCTCATTGAAGATACTGACACGTTGGCTGTCAGTCCTTGACAGTTTGCTAAATAACAATAGCTGAAAAGCAGCAACGCATTTCTCTTCCATGTCAAGTCTCTATACATAAAGAAAACGCCAAGACACATAATTAGTAATGCTTCCAGTAAGTCATTATTGGCCATTGCAAGTGATTCATGAATGATCCTTTTCTAACGCGGAAAAATGCACAAGTGCAGCGCAAATACCTTTTTTTCTTTTGTGGCATTATGCAGCTGTTGTATTTTGGTTTGCACCTGTTTTATGGGTTGTGCATGGGTTATTGTGACATTTCATGAGATGAGTTGATTGTGGTGTTCCGTACTGAATATTGATTAGCAGAAAACGCGATTACAGTGATTTCAAGGGTAAAAGAACGTTGGGAGGTGTGAAGAGATTAGTGAACACACTGTGGTCCGTGGTGGTAGCGTTCTACAATATTTGTCCCGTTAACTGACACAAGCTTCCTCCCAATGATAAATCTTCCCGGTTGGCTCAACAATGCTCACAAGTGAAAGACATCATTTCGGGGAGGGAGAATCAATGCAATAATAAGATGTCAAGAGCTGGAAGTGGACACACTGCTATGTTAGAAGAAAATCAGAACACTGAGAAGCGTCTTTGATAAACTTTGCAGTGTAGAAGTATTTGTGTCTGGAGGTGTCAAAGGATAGAACATGCTTTGGAGAACCAGAACAATAATAATTATAAAAAAGAAAGAAAAACAAGCAGCTTTTTATTTAAGTTATTTCCATGTGCGATGTACACAGCAATGCTTTAGTGCAGACCTAGTATTTACCATAGGCTGCTTAGCTGTACACCTGCCCCAAGGTCTTAGGTCAGAGACCATGGGGCTAATGGACCAAGCAACTCCTAAGGGGCACAGAACCAGCAGAATCCATTCTGTAGGCCTCATTATTTTGTCCCATGAACTAAAGCTCAGAGACTTCACTAAGGGGATTCCAGGGGTTGGATTCCAGTTGATGGTACCTGAGTGGTTAAATATAGCCAGGATCAGAGACATAGATAAAAAAAGTGCAGGACACAGGTAGGTAGTCAGGAAAATTCTGCTGGTAGCTAAGGAAATATCCAACCACATGGTCAGAAACAAAGCCAGTGAAATCAGACATGAAGTGGAAGTCAGCCGAAGCCAAGGGTCACTTCCCAGTAGGTCAAGGAAACCAGGAACAGTTGAATTGGACGACACATACAATTTTTAGGTAAGAGTGATGCGGTGTATCAGTCTTGTATACATCCAGGTTGCAGGGGATTGGCTACAGCCAGAAAGTGTGCAGATAGCAGGCACATTCACGATGGCTCAGTTGTTCTGAACAAGAGCGTGAATAAACAGCTGCTCCTGTCGATTAACCGGTAGGACTACTGGGTTTTTCTTATGAGATACTGATACTACTCCCCTCTTCCCGAGTTCTGAGCAGGAATGATCAAGTACTGGTTTATCGGGGTACAAAGAAAGGAAATCCTTCAGTAAATAATACATATTTTCATCTTGCTGTAATCCCTTTCCAGGAAGCCGGGCATTGTGTGTCGTCATCCTGAATACAAGAATTCTGTTTTTCTCTTATACTGAAGAATCGTTATAAGAGTGTGCCGCCTTAGTCCTCAAACTACAGGGCCTGTTTGTTATCTGAGGTGATTGGCTCAGGTTCAACAGAACTATTTGATATCATACAGGCAGCACCAGAGACTGATCTGGATAATGACATAACCTCAGGAGGATCAACATTGTTATATTAAGCAAATTTCCAGTTTGGCAACCTTTTGAAATTTTGGTAAATTCTTTAGGAGACTGGAAGGATATAGCAGACAAAATGGAGGCTGGACGAATCAGGGAGGCACAGATACGTGGGATATGCAATAAAATACTGGCTGTGGACTGCATAGGTTGAGTGGACACAATCTGACTGTATATAAGCAGCATTGCACACAGCATAAGTCAGCATTTTCACTTCCTTCAAAAACTCAATGTAGACATCAACAGAGGCCACTGGAGAACCACGATCTTCTATTACTACAAGAGTTTTGACTGACTGCAAGCTGCTTTTGGGGACGAAGCACCACTTCATGCTTAATTTCATGAGGGGAGATGGTCCCTGTAAGGCGAGGGACGATCCAACTGAACTGTGTCCATCATCACTGAGGACAACATAGCAATCATGGTTGAGGTGGCCTGTGGCCCAGTTAGAAAGGAGATTTGCATTTCGTTGGTATCTATCCACTTCATACTACATAAAAAGCTTGGTCTGATCAAGGTTTCTGCATGCACAATAGTTGCCCCATCAGCTGACCTGGTGCCAAAAACTGATGGTAGTCACACAAACTAGTCTGGGATTTCATCAGTGGTAATGAATCCTGGATCTACAGTTGAGACCAAACAACAGTCTAACCAGGGGACCACAGATGGGGCTGACGAGACATTGGAGCACACAGGCTGAGCCACGGAGGGGGACAGAGCTGAGCAGTGTGTGCAGGCACCTGGTCGGTGGACATCTAGCCCGGGAGCCAGTGCAGAGGTGCCAGGGAGCAACGGCAGCAGGATGGGGGGGCAGGAGGTAGCGTATCGGCACAGGGAGCGGGTGAAGAAGAGCCCCAGGAAGGTTGCACTGGGCAGGTGGACTGACATCATAATGTCCGATATGTCATGACATCACACGTTGGACCTCCCCCCGGTGGACCCTTACCCTCCCAGTCCAACATTATTCCTACAATAATGTGGTGACCAGGGTGCTGCAAGTGCCTGCAAGCCTTACAGATTGTGCGCTTATGCCAAGATTATTATCATTAGAAACTTGCTACAACAATTCTTAAAAAAAAAAAAAACAACTATTGTTTTCTTCTCTTAAATACAAACATTCTCCCCTTTTCATGCTTCATTTCTCCCTTTAGCTAATGGAAGAAAAAAAATATCCATGCTAGTAAAATAAGCCTTTTTGCTGTTATACAAAGAAGCAGAAATAGTGACTTCTTTGTACTCATTCAGTCAATTATCTCTTTTTTGACACCTGCCAACTGCTGTGGTGATGTGTCTCCTGTTTATTATCTTAATAATCCTTTGTAGGTAACAGGACAAAAAAACAACAACCATGTTGTTTCACACAGACTTTCTTCAAAGCACAATTTTTTATTTCCATGAAGACACATGCTTTTTGATATGTAGTCGGGAGGGGGCATTGTTATAAATAATTGTGAGAGCTACATATAGAGCTGCACGAAGACATATTTTATTCAGTGGAATGCCACTTTCCACAAATATATGTTCATTCCAACCTGAAAAATAATAAGAGATGCAGCAATACTGCTTACCTTTTCTGTATTCTCCAAAACACTAAGAACCTTGGCTGATGGTGGGCCAAATAGGATATCTTCAAAAACAGCTTGGCCCATTTCGACTCTCTTGTTAGGAGGGGTTAAAGAGCCGTCTTCCTCATTTATGGAGATCTTTGGGTATTGTACTGTAGAGAACACAAAAAAATGCCCAAAAATAGATCAGGTATCTGTTTCACAATTGTATGATCAAAGTATGTCTTCTTCTAAAATGTTAACTAAGGAATTTGGGTAAAAACTTGTACAGCTTACGCCTATGGCCAAGTTACTTATACACCAAATAACATAAACAGCAGGGTGATATTTGGAACTAGTAGGGCTGCCTAGGCCAATGAACGAGTGCATTTGTCTTCTAAGGGGTAGATGTATGAAGCAGTCATAAGGGAGAAGTGAGCCAGAGGAGAAGTGGCCCATGGCAACCAATCAGTACTCAAGTAACTTATATGATTTGCATAATATAAAATTATACAGAGCAGCTGATTGGTTGCCATGGGCCACTTCTCCTCTGGCTCACTTCTCTTCCCTTATCACTGCAAATAATGGAGCTGAGCTGCTTAAGGCTCAGGTCAGTTGGCTAAAACATTAGAATAATTATGTGTCCTATAACGGATTGTCTCTCATCTTTCTACTACACCAAGCTACTGAAACAGAGGCTATTTTAGGGTTTTTCCTCTCACAATTCCATTATTTCGAAGTGTAATGGTGGACATCCTACAAGGTGGGCCTTGGGCAAATTTGCCACAAGGGTTCTGCAGCGCCTAGCAATACATAAATGGCAAAAACAAACAATTAAATAACGAATTACTGTACAATGCAATTTAAGACAAGTACATGGTAAATAAAGACAGTTGCATCAGGGGACAGGACACTGAGCAATTATTAGGGTGGCAGAAATATATGTACCGTATATATTTTAAGAAAAGCACATGAGGAGAGAGGGCCCTGCTAGTGAAAGCTTACATTCTAAAGGGGAGGGGCAGTCAAGAGTTACACAGAAGGTGTAGAAGTGAGCAAATATTTCTTATTAAAAATTTGGAGTGGAGCTAGTGTTTTAATACACGTAAGTGCGCTAATGATATATCAGTAAGCATGTGTTGCCCAATGTACTTTTACTTTGGCCTAAAGTGCAATAAAAGTAATACTGCATAAAATCTGTCTGTTCATCCTGAATGGATCTGTGTCCAAACTGACCTAATGGAGGTGCCCAGTTGAATGGATTTGGACCCTTGGATCTCAAGGTAAAGATTCAATAACTTAGGAGCAAGTGGAGTCAATTGATGACCACACACTTACAAGTTCATTCCCATCAAAACAGTTTCAATACTGCCCCATTAGGTGATAAGAGCCACATTAATGGCAAAATTGTAGTTAAAATAACTCTGTATATAAAATTGTACTTACAGCTACTGTATGAGAGGCATAAATAGGTTGTCAATTCCTATATGATAGAAGGCGTCATAGAAGATTCCAATTGTTCAAAAATTGATACTGATGCCTTAAGTTGCAATGAATGATGTAATTCTATTTAAATAAGTGAGGTTTAGATATCTGGATACTGCAACTGCCTGTACAATGACTTCATCAATTTTGTCCTCTCTTTTGAGATTTTCCAGCTCCTGATGCAGAGATGTGTTGTTATAGCATTAGGATCCCATTGCCATTGTTAATGGCAGGCAAAGCGATAAGCAAACATCTTGAACAAAAGCGTGAAGCACCACCATATTGGCCAGACGGTAGTACGCACCCTTGGTGTTGGTACGTCCCACCATTCTAGTTACAGCTCTGTCAGTATATTGTACAATAGGATCCATTCTACTTAGCATTTGAATACATCTTTAGGTACTTGTTTCCTAGAACGGCGACAATCGCGGCCATCGTGTACCTTTAAGTTAAGGTACACGATGGCCGCGATGGACCCGATTTCCTTTGAAATCAGGTCTATTTTGCCGTCAAAGGGAAAATCGCGGGCATCGCGTCGGTCGGGACCATTAACATTGGCCCCGACGCGACCGACGCGATGCCCCCGATTTTGCCATAGGCTTCAATGTTTAAATATTTTTTAACATTGAAATCTGGAGCATTGCGTCGGTCTTGTGCCATTATAATGGCACAAGATGAGATGGACTTGATTAAGTCCATCTCACATATTAAAAAATGTGAAATGGGCCAATATGACCCATTTCACATTATATATGGCCCCGTCGTCACCCCACAATTGACGTGAACCCGAAGCGTTGTGAGCGCAGCGAGCTCGCGAGGGGCGGCGGTGGGCGTCCTCCGACCTTTTCATTGCCCTACTATCCACGTCGGCGTGGAGTTGAGAATATATAGTGTGGCGAGCGCAGCGAGCCACCGAGCCCGAAGCGTGGCGAGCCCCGCGAGGGGACGCATATACCTGTGAAGTTATACGCGTACGCTCGCCCCGCTTCGGGCTCGCCACACTATATATTCTCAACTCCACGCCGACGTGGATAGTAGGGGAATGAAAAGGTCGGAGGACGCCCACCGCCGCCCCTCGCGGGCTCGCTGCGCTCGCCACGCTTCGGGTTCACGTCAATCGTGGGGTGGGGTTTACGCTGTAAAATTGGGGGTCTAGGGAATATTTTACATTGAATCCAATGTAAAATCGGGTCCCAGGGACCCTATCCACATTTGATTCAATAAAAAAATCGGGTCGGTTGCATCGCATGCGACCAAATCGCATGCGATGCGATCGACGAGATTTTTCCGACACGACCACCCCGATGGAAATCGGGGTGGCCATGCTAGGAAACAAGTACCCATCTTTATTTATCATATACTTTCATTCCCATTTGTTTTATTAACATATAAAGCAATTTGTTAAGATAACATCGACTGCTCGAATACAAGCGTGAAAGCTGTAAAAACTAAAATGCTTATGAGGGGAGATCACAACCCATCGCTGATCATATTGTCACTGTAGACAGCAAATGCAAGGAACCATGCTAACAAAAACACCCATGGGCAGGTGGGTGAGATGCTAGTCCAGTAGAAGGTGTCTACATTAAAGTGTACATACATAGACAATAGAAAATTGTAATAAATAGACAGACAAGGAGTATAAAAAATGAGGGGTAGATTGATGAATCAGTGATAACGGAGAAGTGATAACGTGCCTGGAACTTTATCACCGGCCAATCAGCTGCTAACTCTCCCTTTTTAAACCCAGCCTGTAACTTAACAGTCAGAAGCTGATTGGCCGGTGATAAAGTACCAGGCACTTTAACACTTCTCTTACCTAATAACTGCTTCATACATCTACTCCAATATTAGAACAATTGTTGGACATAAATGTGTGCCCACCTACCACGGCTGGGTGACCTCAGCAGGTGGCATCCACCTTACAAAAGTGCTCACAAAGGAGGTGATTCAGGACTGCTTGCTAAGCAGCTGTCATTTGGTGCTTAGTGAGCGGCTTAAAGGCATCCGGCCGAATGCCTTTGGTAACATATGAAGGGAATTAGATGAACACATCCCCTTGCATGTGGCGGGCAGAGAGAGAAATCATTCGGTGGTCCCTGGCCATTGAATTGTTTCTCTCCCCTTCGGAAATAAAAGTCAGTCTAAACTAACTTTTATTTCCATCAGAATCTGACGAAGAGGGGGCAGGGGTGCCCGCTATGATCAGGGAATGCCATGCCTGCAGGGCCGGTGCGAGCTGTCCCGGCACCCTAGGCAAATCTTCCCCCGCCGCCCCCCCCCCCTCCCCTCAACATAGCCGGGGAGTGGGACTCCCACCCCCTGGCTTTCTTCAGAGGCTGCTGGAGCAGAGCCCTCTCTCCACCCGGCACTTCTCATCCGTGCCGCGCAGATAGCGCCGTGGCTATCTGCGGGTGAGCTTACACCCACCCGCCTGACCTAGGTGTAAGCTCATCCACAGATAGCCACGGCGCTGACCAGCACAGGGGGGGGGTTGCGGGCACCACCTGCCGATGGCATCAACGGGCGGGCCCCACGGGTGGGCAGGTGTAAGCTCACCTGTTCCCGCAGAGAGCCGCTGACTAGAACGGGGGGGGGGGAGTTTGCCAGCACCACCCGCCGATCACTTCAATGGGCGGGCTCCACAGGACGGGTGGCTGTAAGCTCACCTGTTCCTTTCCTGCTGTTAATTGGCATTAACTTTCGTTTCTGCGAGGAGTCCTCGGGCGGGAGCGCTGCTGCAGCTCAGTACCACCCTCCAGTGGCCGGCGCCCTAGGCAAATGCCTAAGGCTGCCTAGTGGTGGCGCCGGCCCTGCGTGCCTGCATTCCTAAGAGAATAGGCAACATTTTCATGGGGACGCCCATAAAACGTTGGGTATTTCCCGGCTCCGGACAGTGTCCACCCCTGCCCGCCCCCACTGGAGCAAATGTCTCAGTGAACCTGTTTGCTACCCGGGGTCTGCACAAATACATACGTATGCACAGAGAACAGGGCTGAATTCCTCCCCGTCCGATCGTTATAGAAACACCCCCAAAGTCTGCTGCATTTTACCAACTTGACTCCAGTGGAAATGATCAGATTACGTTACAAACTGAATTGTGCTATTTCTATGTGAATAGCAGAGTAGTATTTTATAAAAAGCAGAATTTAGAAATATATGATACTGTTATCATTACAATAACAATTCCTTCGGGCAGTTAACAGATTTACAACATGGTGGTATAAAGCTATGTGAAAAATGTAGAGGCATGTCATTATTTGATAAAGAAATTATTTTTTCGAAGTATTAGTTTATGACAGTCATACAAAAGAATGTAAAAAATGAGCTTTATCGAGGAACTTTCAGCACCAAGCACTGGAGAGGCGAGGGAATCCCCATGGACCAGTCATTCCAAATAGTGCATTGTGTCAGACCACTGGTATCTCTGATGCTATCAGATTATGTAAGAAACTTCCTCATATGGGGAATATAATCTGGATAAAACTATTTTATTCGTTTATTTAACGCCAATAAATGTCTGATTGGCTGCTTCCAATACTGAAAGCCCAAGTTCCTCTAAAACATTACAGAGCTGTGTGCTGGTAATTAACAAATGTACAGATGTAGCCTGTCTAATCCTTGCCGGGCGCCCGCCAGATCCCTTTCACTGCCGAGCGCCGGCGATAGAGCGTCCCAGTATCACGGCGGCTGGGCAGCGTCTCCCTGCCCATCTCTGCTTCAGGGAGATGCTGCCCAGTTAGGGGGGGGGCGGGGTGGCGAGGGGGACCGGCGGTGACGGCGGATGAGGCGGCGGGAACTGGCGGCAGGCTCTGTTGCCATGGGGTGTGCGAGTGTCTCGTGCGCGTGCACCCCTGGCGATAGAATCGCCAGCCCCGGCAAGGATGTAGCCGGCTACATCTGTAGTTTGTGTGTTCTGGGCTGCTGAGATCAAATATATGGTCTGATCTGCTTTATTTTGTATGTATGCAAGGGAAATAGGTGCTGTACATTGGTCTTTATTCTGGTTGACTCACTCTTGCGCAAATTCGCTCCCTTGCGAGTCATCCAGCATCCGTCCTGCAAATGGTGGTACACCTGCCCCCCTTCGCACGCTGACTAGTCCAGACCATTAGCACATATGCATGTAGAAATTTAGGGAATTGGGCGGGCAGCTGTCATCCGGTTATGTCAGCTGTCCGCCCCCTGCACGTGCGTCAAGACCACATTAGCATATGTAAGCCCAGCATTTTCTTGGGAACGTCCATGAAATGCTGGGCATTCACATATGCTAATGGGCCTGCCCGACACCCCACACCCCTTCCCACCCCCCTTGCTCGAAAGGCAGCGAGCTTGCACTCGGTGAACAGATTTTGCGCCAAGTTCACAGAAATGCTGCTGCACATGTGCAAAACATTGGTCCCCCTTGCCAATTTGTGCAAGAGTGAGTCAACCAGAATAAGGGACTTTGAGTACGGTCTACCAAAATGGGGTCTACTTTACTCTGTATTGGGGACTAGTCATAATTCAAGAGGCTATTAACTGTGGATTGGCCCTTTTCTCCACCGTAAATAGCCCTAGACAATTTGATACCCTAGGAATGATTTTGTTTGGAGCCGCCAATATGATAGCTATGTTTATTGTAATAATTTTGAGCGATAGTGTTAGGACCTGCAGAAAAGTGGGGTCCTGTGAAGGGAGCTGCAGGCTTAAATGCATTGATCAATACATGAACTAAAACAATGTGGTAACAAGCCATAGGGCACCCCAAAACTAGGAAAGGTGAGTGCCGATGTTTAGTGTATTACATATATATGATATATTGTGAGATCTTGGCTGCGAGGCAGGTAGGCTCAAACGAAATAGGTTGCAGCAAGACAGGGTTTTATTAATAAGCAAATGAACAGGAGGCTTATCAGCAGGGCAGCCGAGAGGAATTCCGGACCCCGATAACATTTTGGTGGGTGTGGCCTAAGTGTGGGAGGTGGTGCCTCCCCCGCTCTTGGGCCATGCCCCAAATTTTTTAGAGGGAGGTGAAAGAAAACTCTTTTTAAACTCAGCAGTAGCAGCAGCAACACACACCTACAGCATGTGCTGTGCTGACAGCAGGCTCAGCATGAGCTCTCACGCTGTCAGTGAGACACTCATGCTGAACCTGCTGTCAGCACAGCACATGCTGTAGATGTGTGTGCTGCTGTTGCTGCCCAGGAGGGACGGAGGGGGAAGGGATGGGTGGACCAGGGCCCCTGCCGGGCACCTCTAGCAAGCCCGGGTAATTAGTACAACTTTTTCAAACAATGTTTTTTAGTGAAAATAAAGTGCATCAACGTTTCGAGGTTCAGGACCCCGAAACAGGACCCCCCGAAACGTTGATGCACTGTATTTCACCAAAAAACATAATTTGAAAAAGTCTTCTGAGTGCCGCCTCGTCTGTCCCATACATTGGTAAGAGGAATATTATAGCGCCGAGCGCTTTCGGGAATTATCCCTTCTTCAGGGCACAAATCACACCGGAGAAAGGCTTTTCTCCAGTGTGATTTGTGCCCTGAAGAAGGGATAATTACCGAAAGCGTTTGGCGCTATAATACACAGTTTTTTTCATCACAGTGGCTGTTTATTTATTTGAGTGCCTCCCACCCTTTGGAATTCTACCTGCATTTTTACAGGGAAGGCACCTTGCTTGGATCTTTAGGTGAGTGCCGGCATACAGTGGACTTGTGTATATATATATATATATATATATATATATATATATATATATATATATATATATATATATATGATATGTGCACCCCTTCCATTGCAAAATACTTTGTTCAAGATGCGTGCTTACAGTATTTTGCTATGTACCAAACTCTGAACTCCATTTGTGTCCATTGCCGTGCTGATGTGGCCATTGCTATGGATAAGGATACGTTATCAGTCGGAGCCAGAAACAAAAAATCAGGTGAAGACAAGGAATGGGTGAAAGTTGTCTCAACCAGCCAGCCCTTCAAGCAAGCACGTAGCTAAAAGGCACCCTGATATTAACAGAGGGAACCCTTCTGCATCCCTCTATCATCAGCAGAGATGGGAAGACTGCTATTAAACAGACCATAAGCACCCTCTTACAGCATACTTGTTGCAGTATATGATTGTGAACTTTAAGGCATTCACAGCTGAAAAGAACCTCAAATTACACTACTTGGTTTTATACGTTAAAAATCCATCTTTCTCCATGAAAGGTCTTTATTTTCTAATTGCTATACATTAGACGAGAGTTAAGCATTTTACAACTACAAGGACATTCCATCTCAGCATTAGCTTTAGCTGAGGTAGCACTAGAAATGCCCTGGGCAATGAATAGGAACCAAATTGCTGGCAGCATAATTGTAATTTCTTAATGCACTCTAAAGTCCAAGGAGATGTTACAGATTCTTTCTAGTCAGTAATAAACGGAAGAGGTTGCAGCGCATTATAATGGCTAGTACTGTACTACTATTAACAATAGCGTTGGCTTAATTACAAAATATGGAACATGCATTTCAAGAGACAATATTGTCCAATGTGTAAAGTATTCATAGAGAAGTGAGTATGATAGACGAACAGTACTTATCATTTGTTATTCTGAGTACATTTATATTTAGCACGTTTGGAAGTAAATATGTTAATAATAAAAACCACTACGTACAATTTGAATAAAGAAAACAGCTAACACGATCCAGACTACAATATAACACCATACAGCTAATAAAAAACACAAAGATACAAGCTCTCATAATTCCACTTATACCGTGTTTTCACTGCGAGTGAGAAATACACGGCTTTTACCCGGCATTAAAATCCTGGGGACTGCAGGGACGGACCCCCGTTCTCACTGCAAGGCAAATTCCCGGGTGAAGAAGTTCTACCCGGTAATTCGCCTTTTAAAATGGGGTTTTATGCAGTGAGAATGGGTCAACCCGTGTCTGCATACCCGGATCTCAAACACGGGTAAAAAGAAGGGTTTTACCCGTGTATGAGATCCGGGTATGCAACCCGTTCACACTGCAAAAAAGCCAGTGTTAAAAGGCAAATTTCCGGGTCGACATGCTAGACCCGGGAATTTGCCTGCAGTGAGAACGGGGTATTAATAGTAGGGAAAGGCATAGAACCACTTTACCTAAAACAAAAAAAGAGAATACTTGGCTATTTAGATCACTGATAGGCAACCTGATTGGACCGCCAACTTAACTCAATACATTATATTGACCGATCTGTAATAATATCAGCAAATGTAACAATATACTGTATAACAAATACAGTATGACCATAGGCGTGCGCAGCCCATTTTCTTAGGGGGTGCACCATTGGATGGGGCGTGTCCATCATGCCTACTGGGCGTGTACATTACCGCCTACTGGGCGTGTCCATCTCGGCCTACTGTGCATAAATGCAAACTAAATAGAAGGTGACTTATTTATGTACATGGACTTTTCCACCCACACGTACCAGAAACAGGGTCAGTGGGCACCGCAGGCACACTGTAAAAATGTAAACTGTAATGCCCATTACACATAATGCTACACACTGTAATGCCCATTACACATAATGCCACGCACAGTAATGCCCATTCCACATAATGCCATGCACAGTAATGTCGATTACACATTATGCCAGGGCTTGACAATTTTTTGGTAAAATAGGGACAATAGTGACAGTACGCGCCGAAGGCATGCGCCAAAAATTTACACCATAATGCCTATTACATGTCACACATCCATTACATAGTATACCACATGCCCTAATGCCCATTACATGTTATACCACACACTGTAATGCCCATTACATGTTGCGCCTCACATTGTGATGCTCATTACACGTTACGCCTCACACTGTGATGTCCATTACGCCTCACACCGTAATGCCAATTACCTATTAGACCACACACTAATGCCAATTACCTATTACGCCCCACACTGTAATGCCATTTACCTATTACGCCACACAATGTAATGCCAATTACATATTATGCCCCACACCGAATTACCTATTACACATTATGCCACATGCTGTGATGCCCATTACACATTATTCCACACACAGCAATGCCCATTACACATTATGCCATGCACCAAATGTATATAGTGTAAACATGTATACATTACATATTATAATCACACACCATATTGCTCATTACACATTATTCCACACACCATAATGCCCCTTACATATTATGCCATATAAGTACGCTTACCTACATGCTCGTTGTCAGGAATTACATGTTCGATGCCAGGGTTTAAATTCTTCTTTGCAGGGTTTACATGCTCCTTGACATGGCCGTGGGGGGGGGGGGGGGGGTTTGCATGCTCATTGCCACAGGGACTACATGCTTGTTGCCAGTGGTAGTTGCATGCTCATTGCCAGGAGGGATTACATGCTCGCTGCCCAGGGGGAATACATGCTCGTTGCCTGGGGGATTACATGCTCGATGTCTGGGGGGATTACATGCTTATTGCCCACATATAATGCCCCCCTTAGTTCTGTATACATAATGCCCCCGTAGTGCCACACACATAATGCCCTCCATAGTGCCACATGCATAATGCCACCCATAGTGTCACATGCATAATGCCCCCTGTAGTGCCACACTTATAATGCTCCCTGTAGTACCATACACATAATGCTAATCCTTTCATGTCACAAACAATGCCCCAATAGTGCCATAGACATACTGCACCCCATAGTGACACACACATAATGCCCCTGTAGTAGTGCCACATGCATAATTCCCCCTGTAGTGCCAGTGCCACACACATAATGCTCCCATATTGCCACGCAATGTAATGCCCCCATAGTGCTATATACACAGCTCTGTCCCATATACAGAGTGGCGTGTATATGGGACAGAGCTGCCCTGAGCCTGCTGAGGGAGGGGAGAGCACTGCCACGGGGAGCAAGTAAGCTGCTGCTGTCAGGCAGCGGAGGGAAGGAGGTGTCGGGTGGACAGCCCTCCCGCTGCCCGACGAAGGGAGGAAAAGGCTGCTGCTGCCGACCGGGCGGAGGAGCGATGTAGGTGCCGGGCGGAGGGGGGAAGGAGACGCAGACCGGGTGATAGCATCCGGCCGGCTTTTTAAAAGTGAAGGAGGCGGCGCGGCAGCAGCGAGGGGGGCGTCATTAGGAGGTGCCTGTGCACCCCTGGCACCCCCCGTGCGCACGCCTATGAGTATGACATCACAGCTGGAAGGAGATGGGAATCACAAGTGAAAGATACAGTAAGAGTGCCACCAGCGCACTTAGGACCTCAAATTTTACCCCATACTAGCCAACCCTAAAGCAACCTGGCTGCAGCCAATATAGTGGTACTTGTTTCCTAGCACGGCGCCCACTACAGCATTTGCGTAGTGGGCTATTCTGTGTAGGGAAATCGCATCGCATGCCATTATTGTATGGCATGTGATGCGATGCGATTTGATGCGATTTTTGTATGTAATGTATTGACTGCTCTCTGTCAGTGAATACATTAAAAAGATAGGTTGCGATCAAAAAATCGCATCCCATCGCATAGCATGCCATTATTGTATGCCATGTGATGCGATGGGGTGCGATAAAAAATGTTGCAGGACATGCGATGCCATGCGATGCGATATAGTGGGGTGCAATGAGGATAGAAAAAATTACATTAAAAAAGCCGCTCTAATGGCCCATGCGATGCGATGCGATTTCCCTACGGTGCCGTACGTAGGAAATCTGGGTGCCGTGCTAGGAAACAAGTACCAATATAGTTAACAATGTCGGCCGTGGGTGACCGATACGGTGCGTACACACTGAATGATATACAGTAGTCTGCCGCTATCATTCACCGATGGCCTGCTGAACATGCTATATAGCCAAATTGACCTGCATGTTCAGTAGACAGACACCAAACATCATTAAGAACACATGGAAGAGCATGTTAAACGATATGGCTCAGAAAGGGCCCCCCCTCCCCGATGCCCACACCTTTTCAGCTCCTCCCCGCCACCGCGGGGGCTGTGTGGCTATACACCACTGCCTCCACATACAGTCATTGGGCGGTATTCAATGAGCCTGATTCGCCATGTTTTTATGGCGAATTTGTGCTGTTTGGCGAATTTTTGACAAAAACGGTGAATCACCCTATTCAATGACCACATGGCGAATACATTTGAAGGTTTTTTTTGCCATGATTCACCGAGTAGCAATCGCTATCTTTTTATGGAGAAGTGGAATGTGAACTTTTAAAATAAAGTGTTTTGTTTTTTACATTTGGTGTCAAAAAATCAGGAATTTTATTCTAAAGAGGGGCATGCTATTTTTATTCATGTGCTGTAATCACATGAATATATATTTAATTAAAAATATATATATATTATTTTTTTTTTTACACAGCAGCCAGCAGGGGGCGCCGGAGCCGAGCCGCTCATTACATATTCATATATTCACTGCACCCGATCGTTACGATCGGGTATAGTGAATATAGCGGTCCCCTGCTGGCACCCCCGGGGGGCAGCCTGTGCTGCCTGGCACCCGGGGAGCCCACCTCCCCCCCACAAACGTTCTGGGGCAGGCAGAGAGACTTCCATCTCTCTGCCTGCCACCGTCCTCAGGCTCCCTGCGGCATTCGCCGCAGGAGCTCATATTCGCCGGTCAGGGGCAGCGAGCCCCTGACACGTTGAATACCGGAGCCGGCGAGGCTCCGGAACGTGGCGAATGTGCACCGAATCCTAAAAAGGATTCGCTGCACCTCGCAGGTATTCTCATTGAATACCGCCCATTGTCCTTATTAATTCTACTATTCTTATACCCTACTCTGATTGGCATCATTCTCATTCTCAAACTTCAAGTAATGTTTACTATTGTTATTGTTTAATATTTTGCATTATAAGCTTTTTTTGACCCTGTAACCTCTTTATTCGTGTCATTAATATATTGGCGTTGTAGCTTAATGGATCGTGTCGCTATTTTGTCTACCGAATGTTATTTAAAAAAACTGCAGATAACAAAACCTCGCTCCTAAACCATTCTGCTTGTTATAGTGGCTACTACTATGTAACAGCATATAATAAAGTACCACATTGTTAATGATACATTCACTTCCACTTAATCTGAATGGAAATTAGTGCATCATTAACTGTGTGTTATGCCAATTAAGATAATGTCACAAAAGTACCTTAATTGGACTATTATTTTTTAATGACTCTGTAATTTAGTCTCTCTCTCTTGATATTTATGTGGCAGTTTTAACAATTAATAAGATTGCTGAGTATTTATTATTGTGATTTTCAATAAATCCTGTTATAAAAGTTAAAAAGTTCCCCCCAAGACTATGTTAGCTACAGTTTTAAAGAAGCAGCTAAACTGTAGCGTTTCGGGGGGGACATGCGTTTAAGGGGGGACATGCACAACATGTATAAATATATTAGGGGCCAATATAAGGAACTGCTAGACAGGAATCTAGGACGCGAGGGCACGAGTTTAAATTTGAAGAAAAAAGATTTTGTTCATCTAGAACAGTGGTTCCCAACCTGGGGTACTAGTACCAGTTGGGGGTACTTGAAAATAATATTGGTAATGGCGGAAGATGAAAAAAAGTATTTCGATGGCAGAAGAAGACCCATTGCCATGGAGAAGAACCATGTTTTGTCACTTACGGTTCTGTCTTCAGCATCATCAGTGCCTCCTGGTGCTTTACCTGACCAATCCACGGGGAGCTTCCCAAGTTGCCCTCAGACATCACCAATTATCTGCCCTGTGCTGACACAGGTGGAGGAAGCAGCAGCATTAATCCTACTGGTGTTAGTGGGAACCCTGGAGACAATACACAAACGGCGGCCAGACACAATTCCTGTCCGTTACTCCTTAATATAAGGACATGCATAAGGATACATACGCATACCGCTCACTTCCTCTCCACTTGTAAGTACTGTCTATATTTCAAATTGAGAGGGGGTACTCTTCAATAAAAAGCCTAATCAAGGGGTACGGGAGAGAAAAAAAGGTTGGAAACCGCTGATCTAGAAGAAAAATTTTCTTTACAGTCAGAGCAGTCAAACTTTGGAACTCTCTTCCTGAAGAAGTGGTGACGGCAGACACTATAACTACGTTTAAAATAAGATTGGATAAAAATGTATTGGTTAAAAACATCCATGGGTACGAATAAGTAACATAATCTGTCTTTAAAATATCAGAACATACTATACAACAAGGGATAAGCTACTATAACCATAGGTTTAACTAGATGGACGCAAGTCTTTATTCAGCCTCACCTACTATGCAACTATGTAACTATGTGCAAGGTCCACATCTATCTCTAGTCCCCAAAGAATTTCTGCCCCCAATCACCTGATTCCACAAATGTTACAACACTGTCAGAAGAGGGGAGCCAATAGGAAACTATCACAGCAGAAGTGGAATCAAGGAGCCATATAGAATTGGTGACAATTAGATATAGCATATTGAAACAGGACAGGCTGTTGGGTTGGAAGTGAAGCAGATGTTGGAAATGGCAGAGGTAAGAATGAAGTTAACCTTTTGCAGTCCAAATGTATTTTTGCAATTCAAACAGTCTGGTTGAAATGTTGAAATTAATTGTAATTAGTTTTTTATTTATTCAAAAATGGTCTACATTGAATGTTGAAGGATGTTAATGTTCTTATTCTTATACCATTGGATCTACTACTAGCGCTAGGGCTGTTGAGCATTACTAGACGTTGGACTTGAAAGGGTTAAGGTGCCTACATTTTGTTTGTTATTAAAAATATCCACATGCGGTTCTGTTTGTAGCTACCGTATTAATCTCACATCTTGGGGGAAATGCAGATAAGAACATGAGTATGATGCAATTCTGTGCATGATAGTAAGGACATATATTGGTCTGTGCATCTATGTGACAGGACCACGCTTCCAAAAGTCGTTCATACATTAGCAGAAGGTGAATTTTGCTGTTCGTTCAGTGGGCATGCTGCTGTAAGGATAGATGGGAGGAAATGTGTCACATGACAGTCCATTATCCAGACTAGTGTACGTATGTGTATACCTATGGACTTATGTTCTAACATAAGCCAAATACGGGGTGTTCCTGTAATTCAAGCATATTTGAAAGAAACAGTATTATGCCAGGGAAAACCATACCTTTTGCACATAGTCAGGGGCAGGTATAAACACTGGAGATGGCAGTAGTCGCCACCAGAACACCCAGCTGCCCCAACAGCCATGCCAAGCTCAGGTGCTTTAAAGGGGGCTTGGGCAATACATGGAGGTGTGGCCAGCCTCCCCCAAAGTAACTATTTGTCAAAAAGCTTCTGAGTGGCTGAAAAGTGGAGCACAGGCTGTACAGTGAAAGGGGGTGCAGAGTGAGGAGCAAGGGGCAGCGGGGCAAAGTTTTTGGAAAGAAGGGTGGCTGGTACGATTTACCCCCCCCCCCCCCCCCCCCACACACACACACACACACACACACACACACACACACACATCAGGCAGAGAGAGAGAGCACTGCTTCTGCAGCTGCCCCTTTCTCCAGCGCAGCACCCGCTGTCCCTGTCTACAGTGGCAAAGGGGGGGAGAGTGCAGGACTCCAGCCCATCCAGCAGGCCAAGGTACAGAGTCAGGGACACATTAAGAGAGCAGGTGGGCCCGTGTGAAGGCCCTAATTGGGCCCTCTCCGGTGGTGCAGTAGACTCTGGCATTGTGGAGACTGTGGTGCCCAGCACCTGTTCTGCGTTCCTGAGAACACCTGTATTACGCATGCGCAAATCAGCAGTAAGTGTCCGCAGCAGCCACGTTCTCATTGATTTTTTGCCACTGCTGGACCAATGGAGAAGTATGATTAAATGGGTGCAGTGTACCCCTTATAGATATGCCAGCAATGATTGCCGCTTTTAAAAAAAACGGGAGATTTCTTACCAAATCTCTCGCTTTCTGAATCTCTCATCCTGTTACATTTCACCCTATAGATCTATCAACTGGGATTATCAGTTCCGGTAATTATCATTTGCAGCCAGCACCTGAAAAGAAGGATTTCATATCACCACAATCAGTTGCAGTAAGGCACATTTATTTTCTCAGATGCACCACTGGCAATTCACTGGGACGTCAGCACATGTGCAGGCTGGAGACCCTGTCGGGGGGAGGGGGGGGGGTGTCACCACCTTCAATTTGCCTCCGGATGCCTGGTATGAATTTATGCCCACTGGTGCCAACTATGATGACATTGTCAGAAATCTAGCTATTTTTGTAGAAATGTTCCTGTTCTTCAGCAATGAATCTCCTTTTTGTTCTGCATGTTAGTTGTAGAGAGTTTTTTTTTAACCATCTATTTTTATACTATAATAATATAATATTAATAATGCAAAAAAGGACACTATTGTCACATTCAGCATTACATTATGGGGATTGTAGTTTACCGACATCTGCTGAAGACTGCATTGTGGGCATCTTGCAGATATGCATACTCTAACGAAGCCCCAGGAATATATTTCAAAAGGTAACTATGCATTTTTGGCATGGCTGGAGATTGTTGTGTTTCGCTGAATGTAAAAAGACAAGTACAGACGTCACGCTGTGCCCACTTTCCAATTACCATCCTCCAACATTAAATGTTTACATGTCTATCCCAGTTGGGGAATATATGATTCATTTGTCTCTTCTTTCTATGTTTTTAGAAATTTCAATACCCCTGTCAAATCAACAATACAAGTATCTTTTTGATCTTCCGGCGTAGGCTGTGGGCGATCTCTGCACTTTCTATATAATTTAAGAGACAGACAAAGAATAACAAGGCTTCAGAGACTCCTATGACAGATATGTACTTTTCAATATCTAGAACACACAGGCAGATAGACTAATTACTGGATGCTGCTCTGCTATTTTTCTGTCATTTAGAGTTGCAACTTAATAGTAATTGTTATGTAAATCTTTATAAAAGTAATCCAGACAGTTTTGCATTGTGTAAATATGGATTTGGCGTTACATTTGCTGCCATGATTTGTGGTAGACTCTAAAGCTGCACAATTCTAACAGTAGCAGTCCCTTGATGTAAAAGGCGGTGCTCCAAGGCAAGTGTGGTACATGAAATA
Organism: Crinia signifera; assembly: GCF_055691185.1. Lineage (NCBI taxonomy): Eukaryota > Metazoa > Chordata > Amphibia > Anura > Myobatrachidae > Crinia > Crinia signifera. Next base: position 128,218,128 of record NC_139226.1, on the reverse strand, counting down.
TGCAAAAACAGAGTGCAATGTAATAGTGTGAGATTTTCTGTAAACATTACCAAAAATTGCAAACAAATAGACCAGGTCCAGGCTGGCGAGTTTGACAGAACCATTGTTTACAAGTAAAAAAAAAACGAAAAAAAAAAAAAAAAACACAGCGTGGTGTCCCCCTCGCCAGCATAAAAAAATATCAATACTTGAAGACAGTTTTGGAGGGGCTGAGCAAGTTCTGGAGGAGAAAATGTCCTTTCTGCAGCTCCGTGGAGAGTATAATTTCTCCTCCTGCGCAGATTTCCAGGCCACCTACACAATACCAGCCATGGATAACCAAGGGCCTTATTTTGGTTCATTCTTTCTGACAAAATCCTTCTTAGATGGACAAAACCATGTGCACTGCAGGGGGGGCAGATGTAACATGTGCAGAGAGAATTAGATTTGGGTGAGTAATTTTGTTTCTCTGCAGGGTAAATACTGACTGCTTTATTTTTACACTGCAATATAGATCTCACTTTGAAGTAAAACCCCACCCAAATCTAATTCTCTCTGCACCTGTTACATCTGCCCCACCTGCAGTGCACATGGTTTTGCCCATCTAAGAAGGATTTTGTCAGAAAGAATGAACCAAAATAAGGCCCCAAATGAGGTAAGAGAAGAAGATGGTAAGAATGACATCCACATACTGTACTTCTCCTTCGCCATCATTCCTCAAACTTCCATTACAATTTTTTTCCTATAAAGTGTAAGCTCTGAGGCAGAACCCAGCTTCCTCTTGTTTCCTGTCTCCCATTCTCCCTTTCTTGTCTATACCCTAGATTTTCCCTCAACTTCCTACTGTATTACCCAATGGCACTATGGCCTTTATTCAGATCTGATTGCAGTACAAATTTGTTTGGAAAATGGGCAAAACCATGTGCACTGCAGGTGGGGCAGATGTAACATGTGCAGAGAGAGTTAAATTTGGGTGGGGTGTGTTGAAACTGAAATCTAAATTGCAGTGTAAAAATAATGCAGCCAGTATTTACATAGAAACAAAATAACTCTCACAAATCTAACTCTCTCTGCACATGTTACATCTGCCCCACCTGCAGTGCACATAGTTTTGTCCATTTTCCAAACAAATTTGTACTGCGATCAGATCTGAATAAAGGCCTATATGACACTTCGTGTATGCTTCCTGCTTTCAGCAACCCCAGATATTGTTTTATTTAATGTTTGTAATTCTTATTGACAACCTAGTACTGTAATAATATTTGCTATACTATACATCAGTAAAAAGATTGACCAAGCACTTCAGGTTCAAATAGAATAAGCCCTCATTTCAAAGTTCATAGTTCAAATAAACAAGCCTTCAATTCATATGAACACTAAGGGTCAGGTGTATCAAGCTTCAAAAAGTGATACATAGGAGAGTGATAAACAACCAACCAATCAGCTCCTACCTGTCATTTTTCAAACCCAGCCTGTGGCATGGCAGTTAGAAGCTTGATACATCCCTATTAAGCTTGGTTGTGATGATGATCACAACTGTGTGGCTAGGGTGGCCAATCCCGGGATCGGGACCGGCGGGATCCCGGGATTTGGCCCTAAAAATGCGGGGATTTGAATCCCGGGATTGGATCTTCTAATCCCGGGATTGCGGGATTGTCCTGCGCATGCGCAAATCTAATGTCGGGCAGCGCTGAGACCAGCTCAGACGCTGCCCGGCTTCTCCCAAACCCCGGCGTGCTGCTCTGCGGCTGCGTGCAGCGTGACCTGATGTCAGAGGTCACGCTGCGCAGCCTGTCTGCGGCTCCGTGCCCGCCCACCGCCCGGTACCCGTGCCGCCTTCACTGCCGCCCGGCTACTCCAAGTCCGCCTCCAGTCCACTGCTGCCTGGCTCCCGCACATCTGCAGGCCTCCAGACCACCCGCGCACGGCCCCCAATGAAAAGCCGGCCTCTGAACATCACTGCCCGGCTCCCGCAGCAATGGCCGGGTGAGTTAGACTGGGTTTGGGGGGGACTAAAGTTTGTCATTCTATTGACAAACTCAATCCCGGGTATCCCGGGAATCCCGGGATTAGGCATTTTTCAATCCCGAATCCCGGGATTGAAAAATAGCCCCGGGATTGGCATCCCTATGTGTGGCCCACGCAATACTCTGCAAGCTGACAACATAAAACAACAACAAGCTGTATAATAGTTTCATTTAGTTCTTTCAAGAAAAGAAAAACAGGAAAACTTAAATGAAAGCACGTAGGGTAAAACAAATGGGCACTAATTTGACACCAGCAGAAAAACCTGCCATGACGGCTGATCACAATATCTTCCCATTCATGCCATCCGCAGTGTATAAGTAGTGCTCATGAATTAGAATCGAACTACAAGAGCGAAGATTAGTTTGTGTTATTTGGAACAATGAATCAGCGGCTATATTGTTTCCCTGCACACTCAAACAAAGCAGCAGCAAATAATTACAATCCACAATGTCCAGACGCATCAGTAACAACACTTCAACAGGAAAGCACATGTTAGATGCCATAGTCCGTCTAAAATTAAATCCCATTGGGTTTAACAACAGATTCCAATTAAAACAATATGCTGCAATTATCCATGGCCATTTCAGTCACAGTCTGTAATTTGAATGCTAGACACTGGGCTTTGTTCTCTCTCTTTCAGACACGTATATGTCTGTTGTTTGGCTTGTCACATGAATAGATGCAATATGGAGAAAGGGCTCCGAAGGCTGATATTGTATTCTCCTACTTCTTCACAGACATGATGGTAATTTAGCATGGCGATGTATGCTAAGGAAACTGCCAATTCCCCTCTTCTTTTCATTTTCTCCAAGGCTTAGGGGCAAGGTTCAAGGCAAAGTCACCTAGGTGTAATCTCCTCTGTCCATGATCTGTTAGCGACATACCGCGGATGGATGATGAATGGATAAGTAATGCAGCTATTGTACTTCAGACCAATTTTTTATTTCAATCATACATGTACATTAAAGGTCAACGCCATGGTTTGTGTTGGCTCTGCTGCAGCATCCCAAGGTTGAAGACCATTTTTAAAAGATACATACAATACAACACAAAATGAGGCATAAAAAGAAATGAGAGGAAAAAAGGATACATTTACAGTGGACCAAGCTGAGATGACTCCATAGTGGACCAAGCTGGGAAGGCACCACAGTGGATCAAGCTGAGATGACTCCACAGTGGATGAAGCTTGGATGACTCCACAGTGGACCAAGCTGGGAAGGCACCACAGTGGATCAAGCTGGGATGACTCCACAGTGGACCAAGCTGAGAGGACCCAAAGTGGACCAAGCTGGGATGACACCACGGTAGACCAAGCTTGGATGACTCCACAGTGGACCAAGCTGGGAAGGTACCACAGTGGATCAAGCTGGGATGACTCCACAGTGGACCAAGCTGGGAAGGCACTACAGTGAACCAAGCTGAGATGACTCTTAATGAACCAAGCTGGGATGACTCCACAGTGGACCAAGCTGGGATGACTTCACAGTGGACCCATCTGGGAGGACTCCACAGTGGACCAATTTGGGATGACTCCTCCGTGGACCAAGCAAGGATGAGTCCACCGTAAGTCAAGCTGTGATGGTTCCACAGTGGACCAAGCTGGTATAGCTAAACAGCAGTCCAATCTGGGATGGCTCCACAGCAGACCAAGCTGGAAGGCATGCAAAGAGGGCTGGGATGGATGTAGAGTGGGTTGAATTGGGATGGATTGATTCCAGCAATAGAAAACATCTTTCCAATACAGTACTGGAGGGCTGGTATAATATGCAATCATGAGGATGATGATCTGCAACACTATCCACTGCTTCTGATGGCTGATTTCACCTAATTAGTGTGGCGTCTACAGTATACGTAATTGCGGCTGTCTTTCTGAATTACTTAACAGACAATTATTTCCCTTTGGTCTACTGCAGAAAAGAAGATTTCCATTTGTTTTTACAGGGAAAACAACAGAAGTGGAAATGTTCATATTAATTTAAATGCAATATTTAAAATACAACTTACACATTAATTAATAAATGTCAAGACAAGATTCTCTTTCATGCAAATGACATTACATTACATTATTATGTCAAGTACAAATAGGCTAACATGAGTTTAGCTTTTACTATTAACACTATCAAGCCAGATCTCTATGCTATCATGGTGCAGATGGATACACTTTTTTGCAATCCATTAGAATAAATACATACAAAAGTACACTTTCTTTTAGCGAATTCAGGTCGTACAACTACAGTATAAATGAACCAATCCTCTATGGTTTCTATGATACACAACTTCTGTTACATACTATTTTGTAATTCAACTGACACATATTGATATACTGTATTTTTTTATAGCATCTCACACTCAAAAACAGAACCAGAGCCGGCCCTAGCCTAAATGATGCCCTAGGCAAGATTTTGGCTGGTGCCCTCTAGCACCGCCACTAGTTCCGCCTCTGACCCTGCTCCCTTTTCCCAGCACCATCAACCTTCATCATAGCAGTCATCATTTTGGTGCTCCTACCCGCAATATTTGAAATAGAAACAGCGCACACATTTGGTGCGCAGCCCAAACAGGGGTGTGTTCCTGCTGAGAAGGGGCGTGGCCACACAATAGTACCCCCAATTCAAATTATGCCACACAGTAGTGCAACTTTATTCACTTTATATCAGTGGTTCCCAACTGGGGGTACTAGTACCCCAGGGGGTACTCTGCAGAGCAGTTGGGGGTACTTGAAAATAATATTGGTAATGGCGGAAGATGAAAAAAAGTCTTTTGATGGCAGAAGAAGACCCATTGCTATGGAGAAGAACCATGTTGTGTCACTTATGGTTCTGTCTTCAGCGTCATCAGCGTCTCATTGTGCTTTTGCCTGACCAGCAATCCAATGGGAGCTACTAGTACTGCCCTCAGACATCAGCGATCACACAGGTGGAAGAAGCAGCGGCATTAATCCTACAGGTGTTAGTGGGAACCCTGGAGACAATACACAACCAGTGGCCAGACACAGAAGGGTACGATTCCTGTCCGCTACTCCTTAATATAAGGACATGCATAAGGATACGCATACTGCTCACTTCCACTCCACGCATAAGTACTGTCTATATTTTAAATTGAGAGGTGGGGGTACTCATCAATGAAAAGCCTAATCAAGGGGTACGGGAGAGAAAAAAGGTTGGGAACCACTGCTTTATATCATGCGATGGTGTCCCTTATTCACGTTACATCACACAGTAGTACCACTTTACCTTATGTACATTACTCACATTATATGATGCGATGGTGTCCCTTATTCACGTTACATCACACAGTAGTACCACTTTACCTTATGTACATTACTCCTCACATTATTCACATTATACCCTTAAAAAAAAATCCTGAGAAAATATTGTATTTTAAGCACCTCCATGGCCACACTGCAACCACTGTGCTGGGCAGAGGAGAAGAGCTGCAGATGCTGCTGTCACTTAAGGGGAGGGGGCCCGGGGCCACCACTGGGCCCTTCCATCAGACTTTGGCCTGGGTAATTTGTAACCCCTACCCCTTTCTCTCGCCACCCCTGATAATACCACACAGTAATGCCCCTTACACATGACACACATTATTAATGTCCTTATAACCATAATGCCCCTTACACATTATGCCAACCTCTATTAATGCCCTTCATACACATAATGACACACATAATGCCCCTTACACATTTTGCACATTATTAATGCCCTTATACACATGACACACATAATGCATGTTACACATATGTCGCACATTATTAATGCATTTATACATGACACACATAATGCCCCTTACACATATGCCGAACACTATTGCACAACCATCCCACCCGCAGACAGCACTCGCACAGCCACTAACACTCTGACCTCTACCTCTGCTTGGATACAGATGTTTCCTGATACATCTTGCCTCATTAGGCCATGCAGCTCCTGGCCAGTTATGCTAACGTTGGGTGCCTTTTTTGCTGAAAATTCATCTGACCAGCATACACAAGGAGCTTCCAATGATTAAAATGATATGCGGCATGCCTATATTCTGTGTGCGACTGTGGCTGTACCGGCATACGGAATGCTATGTTACAGTGGTTTCCATGAATACACTCTTTCATATGCAGATACAGCCTCACTCGCATGCAGAATATAGGCATGCTGCATATCATTTTAATCAGCAGAAGCTGCTGATGCCCCAAGACATTCCAAATGCCCTAGGCAATTGCCTAGTTTGCCTATGCCTAAGGCCGGCTCTGAACAGAACCCAACGAAAATAGAAACCCCAAAAAATGTCACGATTTCAGAAGTAATTCAAATATTTTTTTCCAGAGAACCAACGCTTCGCATCATCAAAAATGCCTAACTGTAAAGCATTCATTACTGTCAACAAAAAAAGGACCGACTTGCACACACTTTCCTGGCTAACGCATTTCACACACATGCACACACACAAATCAATTTAATAAGCTGATTCTAGAACCACCCACATGACCTTCATAAACCTCTCCTATCCTATCAGTGGCGTAACTAGAAATTTTGCTCCCCCAAGCCAAATAAGATTTCTGCCCCCCCCCCCTCTCTCCCCCTCACCACTCCATCCCCCCTGTCCCCCCTTCACCTCTGTCTCCTTGCCCCCTCTTCTCCTGTCTATCCCCTGTCCTCCCTGCACCACTGTATGGTACGCAAATATAGATAGAAAACATTATAAAACACTTTATTTAAATTGCTGCCATTATTTACCTTACTTGATTGGGCAGACAGCAGGACGGGGCTGGTGGCAGGTAGCTGAGAGGCAGTGGGGCGGGCAGAGGAGGTAAAGTGCCGCGCTAGTACCTGTCTGTCTCATCCATATATAAGCTGCATAGAGCGGCAGCCGCTGGAGAGCGAGCACTGTGGGGTGGGGGCTGCTCCCCGGTGGACGCTGTCACAGCCGCCGGCGCAGTGAAGTTGCAGCCTGCGCCGGGAGTATCTGGCACAGGCACGATGGCTGCAACTTCAATGAGCCGGCGGCTGTGACAGCGTCCACCGGGGAGCAGCCCCCACCCCACCACACAGTGCTCGCCTCGCTCTCCAGCGCCTGCCGCTCTATACAGTAAGAGATGCACAGGGGGAGCGGCGGCCACAACAGTGTAAGGACAGCGGGGCAGGCTGTGCGGAAGCCGGGGGATTGCCAGGCAGGAAGAAAGGGAGGGGAGCTCTCTGGCTAGCTGTGTGAGGATACTCATTGACCCGCCTGTGGTCTGCCCCATGGGCAGGTCATGGGGCGGGTCAATGAGCGTCCTCACACAGACAGCCAGAGACGAAGAAAACGGAAGTTTAAGTATTGGGTGCTGCAGCTGAAAGAACTGCTGGCTACGGCTCCATGACCCTGCGCCCTGGGGGCGCCGGCTCCCCCCCACCATTGCCGGGGCTGCGGAGCCGTAGCTACGCCACTGTATCCTATTATATCCCCAATGTAAAGTCCAAACATATCCTTCCTTTCTTTCTTTGTTACTCATCTTTCTATCTTCCTGATCCCTGGCCAACATTGCTGGGTCACCATTGTATACATCCCACCAAGAACCTTTGCAATCTGGAGGACTACTGAGCATTAGAGAACACCTATCCTTGTATGTTTATTTATTTATTGTTATTTATTACCAGTTATGTATATATCGCACACATGTTCCACAGCACCTTACAGAAAATATTTGAACATTCACATCAGTCCCTGCCCCAGCGGAGCTTACAATCTATATTTCCTACAACAATTTCCTACAGGCACACACGGACATTCTAGGGTTCACATTTGTTGGGAACAAATTGACCTACCAGTATATTTTTGGTAGATTAAGGCTTATTTCCCTATAGATCATAAACTTGTGACTAGGGCCTTCCTACAGTTTTGACTGTCTTTAACTACCCAGTTTGTTTTATCACTGTTTTTATTTATTTTTTTATTTTCTGCACTTTATAAGAAACTGTTAATATATCATAGAATTATAGCATTGCCTATATACCATAATAGCAGCAAAGTTTAATATGAAAAGAAAAAAACTGTGCTGCCGTTTCCTACCGGATTAACAAAATCAAGTTTTTTAGCCATTAAAATGATTATTCATAATCATTTAAAAATGTAATATAGACATTGACGATAGGATGACACAAGCAATAAGTCAACAGATGAAAAGGTTTGCAAAAGTTTTTTTCATTCAGATAACTTGCTCATACTTTAAGATCCATGTAGACTAATTGGGGGTCCATGTCAAAAGATGTCGACATAGACACAAATATCCCTGCAACCTTTTCAAGTGTTGACCTTTTCCACATGAACATTTTGCTTGGATACACCTGCCTGGCTTACACTCATACCTCCCAACATTTGGCTCCACGGCCGTGAGACACATGCAAAATTTGGGGGTGTGGCTTACCAGAAAGGGGGTGTGGCTTACAACTGCCTTCATTCAGCTATGCCAGGCACCTGTTTTGATGCTGTGGGGTCATGGCCTAGAGGCGCTGTGAGCTTCTCGCCATGCCCCCAGCCCCTCTGGCTGCGTCAATAGATGTTCATCGCTGCTCATCAGCCGACAGTGGGGACTTTCAACTGGACAGTGCCGTCCCCGAGTGGGACGCGGGAACATCCACAAAAACCATGACGTTCCCACGGAAAGCGGGCACGTTGGGAGGTATGCTTACACTTATCAATATGAACATAGATTTCTAACTGGTCGGACGCTGATTGGTCGGCTGCCTGGAGCCCGAGGCTGCACTGTGCCCCCGGGGTAACTCGGGGGTGCCTGATTTGCACTGGTGATGTCCAGCACCATGCACTGAATGGCACTTGCACCGCGCACTTCCCTCTAGGTTAGGCTACACGTCCTTACCTCGTCCTTTTGGATGGGGTAGGACAATTTTTTACACCCCCACCCCGGCCTTCTGGCTAGGGCCTCTTTTTATTTCTTTCTTTGATTTGCACTTTTGAGCACTTCACGTTTTTCGTTAGTTTGTCACGTTTTTTTGATTTGGGTAGTGCGGCTGTCCCTAACGGGCCTTCCGTTCCCCAAACGTGGCTGGGACTCTTCACCTTTTGGGGAGAGTCCCGGTCCCCTCGAGGGCAACCCCGAGCCGCAAGGCGGAGGGAAGCCTAAGCGGGTCTCTCCAAACCTTCGGGTGCGGAGGACCCACCGTCCAAAACCCTTCCGGGGGTGGAGGAAACGCGGGTCCCTCTGAGCTTCGGCGAAGAGGACCCACCGATCCCTTTTTTCCCTTCCTCGGCCTTATGGTTGAGGGGGGTTAGGGGAACCATGGGGCCTTTCTCCTTTGGGAGAGGGTCCAAACGTTCGTACGGCTGCCCCCTTTGCACGTGTTTAGGCACAGCACTGGTGGTGGTGGGAGCACACCTCGGGCTCCCTGAGTTTCTTCAAACTCATAGATTTCTAACATTGCTTATACCTGAAAGACAGAACAGTTTAAAACATAAAACATCCTTTCAAAGTCAAACTCCAAAGTCCATTTATTCATTTATTAAATTTTTCTTCTAAAATAACGATTAGCTAAATTGGTACTTGTGTATTATAGCGGCGCCCATCGCATACCAAAAGGCATGCGATGGTATGCGATATCGCGCGATGTTGTACAATGTCATACAATTTTAAAATTGTATGACATTGTATATGGCATACAATGCCATACAATGCGATGCGATGTGATTAAAAGTTGTATAAGCACCCTAATGGGTGCTTACAATGTAAAATGCACCCCCACACCACCCCCCACTATAAACGTGAACCCGAAGCGTGGCGAGCGCAGCGAGCCCACGAGGGGCGGCGGTACGCGTCCTACGACCTTTTCATACCCCCACTATCCACGTCGGCGTGAAGTTGAGAATAGAAAGTGTGGCAAGCGCAGCGAGCCACCAAGCCCGAAGTGTGGCGAGCGCAGCGGATACCTGTGAAGCCCGCGAGGGGACGCGGATACCTGTGAAGGTATCCGCGTCCCCTCGCCACGCTTCGGGCTCGGTGGCTCGCTGCGCTCACCACACTTTCTATTCTCAACTCCACGCCGACCTGGATAGTGGGGGTATGAAAAGGTCGTAGGACGCGTACCGCCGACCCTCGCGGGCTCGCTGCGCTCGCCACGCTTCAGGTTTACGTTTATAGTGGGTGGGTGGCGTGGGGGTGCATTTAACATTGTAAGCACCCATGTGGGTTCTTAAAAGCACCCTTTATGGTGCTTATACAATTTTTCATCGTATAGGGGGCAAAAATCGCGTCGCATCGCATGCCATCGGGTGTATGGCATGCGATAAAAACATCGTACGACCAACATCGGGGGCGCCGCTATAATACACAAGTACCGCTAAATTTTATCAGATGGCTTGAAGTTTACTTTCCCGTAGAATTTCCTTTAAAAAAAATATAAAGAATGTTTGACCAAACGACCAACCGGTCTGTATTTATCTGCATTTGGAGACCACCTTTCTGTCCTGCGATATATTCTGCACTGACTGCAAGTGCCCGGAAATATTTCCCCTACCTCACGCATTAGTTGACTTTATTTTTCCATTCTTTCCAATCATATGTGACCTGATTAGATTCTAATTTATTAGGATTGCTTTTAGAAGCAAGCTAATAAACCTCTTGCCAGTCAGACAAAAGCAGAATTGTATTATCGTCATTTGATTTCTGTACACGTAAACATTTTCTACCTGGAAATCCTGAAGAGCGAGGTCTGGATAATATATTGAATCATCAGCTTGAGGCACAAAAGAAATTCACCAGGCTGAAAACAGCACAAATTGCGATATATTTCTCCTTCCTATCAGATTGTGCCAGAAGGCACCTATGTAATGGTCTGAAAATCTCATTTTTATAAGGCTGTGTTATATCATACATGCACTAAACACATTTACATTTTGTGCTCCAGCTCAGCTATTTTCAGGGGTAAGATTAATACATTTTAAAAAAAATCCTACATTTTAGGCCATATTTGGTACAATCTATTTGGGATGATTCATTTTCATCAAATAATTTCCTAGTTTGCGCGCAAGCTAAACATATCATGGTAATAAAAGCTAGAATAACTGACCAGCATAAGGTTCTAACAGGCATAGGAGGTGATTCAGTTTGGTTTGCAAAAGCATGGACAAAACCATGTGCACTGCAGGTGGGGCTGATGTAACATGTGCAGAGAGAGTTACATTTGGGGGAGTTATTTTGTTTCTGTGCAGAGTAAATACTGGCTGCGGTACTTGTGTAGTTTCACGGCGCCTATATCGGCCGATATATCAGATGCGATATCGGCCGCTATATCAATGCCATCCGATGCGATTTTGTACCTGTTCATAACCCCACTATCCACTACGCATGGAGTTGATTTTATATAGTGTGGCGAGCGCAGTAGGATTTTACGGTACTTGTGTACTAGCACGGCGCCCATCGCATCGCAGATCATAAGGCATGCAATGGTATGCGATGTATACCATCGAATTGTATGGCATTGTATGCCATTGTATCGCATATACAATGGTATGCGATTTAAAATTGTATAAGCACCCTAATGGGGGCTTACAATGTTAAATGCACCCCCACGCCACCCCCACTATGAACGTGAACCCTGAAGCGTGGCGAGCGCAGCGAGCCCGCGAGGGGCGGCGGTACGCGTCCTACGACCTTTTCATACCCCCACTATCCACGTCGGTATGGAGTTGATTTTATATAGTGTGGCGAGCCCGAAGCGTGGCGAGCGCAGCGCGCCCCGCGAAGGGCCGCGGAATACATGTAACGTTATACGCGTCCCCTCGCGGGGCACGCTGCGCTCGCCACGCTTCCGGCTCGGTGGCACGCTGCGCTCGCCACACTATATAAAATCAACTCCACGCCGACGTGGATAGTGGGGGAATGAAAAGGTTGTAGGACGCGTACCGCCGCCCCTCGCCACGCTTCGGGTTCACATTCATAGTGGGGGTGGAGTGGGGGTGCATTTAACATTGTAAGCCCCCATTAGGGTGCTTATACAATTAAACATCGTATAGGGGGCTTATAAAATTTTAAATCGCATTGCAGTGCATCGGGTGTATGGCATGCGATGCGATTATATGTCGTGTGACCAAATATCGTGGGCACCATGCTAGTACACAAGTACCGATTTTACGCCCGTGCTTGCGTTTATTAAACTGTCATACTGTACTGTATGTGATTTTTCATAAATGTGCTATATTCTTTTAAACTATTGTGCATTTGTGCTGCTGCTCTGTCTCAGCTTATATGTAAATGTAAAGGTAATGTATTGGAGCAAAGAACAATCACCCATTATCTCCCAAATGATGGAAAATAGACAAAACAATTGTTTATATATTTTTATAAAATCAAAACAGATTTAATTCATTTGTCTGAATGACCATTGTGTGGTTTTCAGTATTTGGGAGCAAATGGCTGATTGTCCTTTGCTCCCATACATTACCAGATTTTTGTTCCCACCAGGAAGATTGGACAGATAAATCTTTAAGTGTGTACCCAGCTTATGTTTAGCCAGACAGCTCACTGCAGCTTCTGGCCAGTACTGGTTAAAATAATATTGTGCGCTGTGAGGTTATCATAATTGGCTATAAATGGCTTAAAAGGAATATTACTGAAGTTAATAATACTGTACAAAAAAGGCCCAAATTACGTGATTTTAGCGGTCTTTTTTTGAGCATTTAAAAAAGACTACAAATCCAAAGTCAAAACTTGAGACGGTGGTTTTGCATAATTAGAACCAAAATACAAAATAAATTGGTACTTGCGTATTATCACAGTGCCCACGATGTGCCTCGTAGGGCATCTTATCGCATTGCATTGCATGCCATATAGCGGCATACGATGCATGCGATGCGATGGTATCCGATTTTAAATTTTACAAGCACCCTGATGGGTCCTTACAATGTTAAATGCCCCCCCAGTATCAACGCCAACCCGAAGCGTGGCGAGCGCAGCGAGCCCGCGAGAGGCGGCGGTACGCGTCCTCCGACCTTTTCATACCCCCACTATCCACGTCGGTGTGGAGTTGACTTTAGATAGTGTGGCGAGCGCAGCGAGCCACCGAGCCCGAAGCGTGGCGTGCGCAGCGAGGGGCCGCGGAATACATGTAAAGTAATACACGTTCGCTTGCCACGCTTCGGGCTCGGTGGCTCGCTGCGCTCACCACACTATCTAAAATCAACTCCACGCCGATGTGGATAGTGGGGGTATGAAAAGGTCACTGCGCTCGCCACGCTTCGGGTTGGCGTTGATACTGGGGGTGGCGTTGACAATGAGGGGGCATTTAACATTGTAAGGACCCATCAGGGTGCTTGTACAATTACAAATCGGATGCCATTGCATCGCATGCCATTGGATGGCATACAAGGCGATATTTTATTGTACAATATCGCGTCGCATCGCATACCATTGTATACCATATTTAGTGGTATGGTTTACGATGTGATGGGTGCTGTAATAATACACAAGCACCAATAAATTCAAAATAAAAATCAAAACATGGGAATCGGCGCACATCTTTACTAAAAAGTGGAGAACTTGCACATTTAAACCAATGATCTAGCATCCGTCAAGTTATAGAATATACTGGATTAATGTTGGATAGGAACGGATTAGGGGGCCGATTCAAACTCCATCAGATGGGACCAAATTCGGCCCTGTTTGGCAATGGCAAAGGGGGGCCAGCATTCAGCGGGGTGGCACTGACCTGTCCGATAGGCTGCGAGCATATGCAGCCCTGCAAGCAAGTCTGAATCAGTGCTATGAGAAACTGCTCCTCTCTGGAAGGTTCGACATTTCCCCATGTGCGTTACTGCAATACTCTTCTAATCAGGATCTGGTTGTCATATCCAGCTGTGTGTCAGCTCCTTGTCTTCTCCAACATTTACATTTGATTATAGAAGCTGGTCAGCCGAGGACCCACTAATTTGAACAAACAGTATTGAATAAAACAGTATGTCTCAGGGGCAAGACCCATCTGAAATAATACCATATGGAAAGGGTTGGGGGATTCCAAAAAGCAACATTGATCTGTAGTAAAGGTTATATATTCATTTCACTTACGGATTTCATATATTTAGTGTTTTCTACTATTTCATACTAAAATAGGACTTCTTAGTTCCTAGCGCACCTCCTCCCCGCCCTCCAATAAAAGGTTTTTCTAAACCTTTTAAATCACTCTTCATTTTCAAATTGTAAAATGCATAAGTGCATTCACACATACAGTACTGTAATGCTGCTTTCCCACTGCAGACCAGTTTAAAGTACTGGTAATCTTAAAATGGTATCTAAAACGGTATTAGCATTCCCACTGCAGCAGATTACCGTTTTAAATACCATTTAAGTACCATTCCCATTGCAGTGAACCGTGTAAAATGTAGAGTGCCTAACCCCCCCCCCCCCAGTGTAAAGAGTGCCTAATCCCTCCCCCCCGCCCCCAAGTGTAAAGAGTGCCTAACCCCCGTACCTGCCTGTGCCCCCACCTCCCCTTCTACTTACCTGCACGATGATGCAGGGCAGTGGGGAGGCAGCGGGGGTCCATGCAGGGTCCAGGCAGTCCCAGTGCCTGATGAGAACTAGTAGTTCTCACTTTGTGCATATGTAATGAGTGCACGTGCATACTAAGGAGTCGCTCATTACATATGCGCATATGTAATGAGTGGCTCTTTATTATGCACGTGCACTCATTACACATGCACAAAGTGAGAACTACTAGGTCTCATCAGGCACTGGGACTGCCTGGAGGCTAAATAACGTTTAAGAGGCATTCCCACTGCCTCTTAAACGTTATTTTAAGGTGTAGGACTCTGCTTTAAAAACGGGTTGAAATACCATTTAACTTTAAACGGTATTTCAACTCTGTCACTTTCCCACTGCAGCCTTAAAACGGTAAATTGCGCTGAAAATCGGCAATTTACCGGTTTTTAGCTGCAGTGGGAAAGGGGCATAATATATACTTTTCAGAAGACAGAATCTTTAACAATAAAAATAAATAATAAACTTGCTAAACTCCTAGAGAATCACAGTCACTAAATTACTTGTTAAATCCTGTCATGTCTGTTTTAATGAGAACAATTATGACATGATCAGCAAGATAAAGGTCGTACTGTTACCGTAGGGAGTGAAAGGCAGCAGGATGACAGGACTTAAAGCCAAGAGAGGCCAGACAGATTTCTCAGCAAGCAAAATGTCAATTAATTATCTTTTTACAACTATCTCAATTACACTGCACTAATCAGCTGTGTAGGACATCAAGGTGCAAGTCGGGGGAAGGGAACCCCTAAGAATAAGTAGATCTCACCAAGAGAATGAATTAACCGTATCGTAAAATACCGGAATGTGATTCTTAATAATAGGTTGTAAATAGATATTCTGTTTATAACCTGGTCTGTGCGCTGTAATATTTTTTCCCATCGAGAAACCATTTCTCTTTTCTTAATAATGTGTTATGGGTCCTGAGGGTAATACATAGAGTATAATAGATTTCAGTCTTTAAAAGGTGACCAGACACACCGCATTAGTCTTTAAAGCCAGACTCAATTAGCCAGAAAGCCACTTATGCAAAAGAAAAGATAAAAAGATTACAATTTAATACAAGTACTGTATAGCCGAGAATTTAGCACGGTGTAGACATCACCTGTAATTATGTAATGATCTCAATTAATGTAGTACATTGGAATTTAGAGGTTAGACAATGGAAAGTTAAACATAATTGCTGAATATTTGCAATTTAGAAGATAAATGGAGAATGGAAATAACTGGGGATAAAGCAAAGTCAAATAAAAAAGCTTGTCTTCATTTGAACTTCATTTAACTACAAGATGAAAGACGGTATAGAAGGAAATTAGCATAGCTAGGAAATCACGTACTGTAATGTACTAGACACAAGTTTGATTGCTTTAATATAAAGACCAGATTTGTTTTAAATTTAAATATTTAGGGGGCTGTTTATTCTTGAGGGATGGATTGCCCCTGAAAAATAAGTATCCAATGCAACTATCCACACAATCTCTATCAGCGCTACCATAATTGACTACATAATTGACTACTCTCCTAGATCTGCCAATAAAAAGTGACCTTCCCAGCTCTCAAGAACGGTAGTAAAATCGTCTTACATCCCAGAAGCCCCCGGGCTCAGCCACCCACTTTGTAAGTAAAGTAAGCAGTTCAGGCAGCCAATGAGGCAAGTCTGGCTGAATTGCATCATCCATGCCACACCCCCAGCTGTATGTCGGTAATGTCAGCAAAATATAGCAGGATTGTAGCTACAATTATGTGTCTGAGCTGACACAACCGCCACCTTACCACCCCCAACTGAGCCATCCTGGCTGCTGTCTCCTGAAGACAACAGCCAGGTAGTTGGTAAGTATGCTTACTATATGTAACTGTGAAAAACGTGCACTGCCAAGTCTGACTCTGCAGCATTAGTACACATGCATGCAGAGGTAGAACTACCATTAGTGCAGCAGGTGCAGTGCACTGAGGTCCCTAAGGACGAAGGGGTCTACTGCTGCCCCAGTCAACCTCTGTTTCCCCCCTTTCACCCTTTGCAGCTCCCTGTCACCCACTGCCCTGTTAGATATTGTGAACTTGGATTGGGGTGGAGGAAGGGGGCCCAAATTTTTTGGGGGCACACCATTCATAAACAAAGATGTCTTCATGCTACTGAGGGATCCGAACAGGGGTGGTGGGAGCCAATCTTAACAACCCTCCTTCCAATAGGAGGGAATCTTAACAACCCGGACCTCCTTCCAATAGGAGGGAGTGAGCCTCTGGCAACTAACACTACCGTTTCTAAGTTTTCAGAGTTTGCTAGGTGGTCACATGGTGCCCTTTAATAATGAATGGGCGTGTTGCTTAAAACATGCAGCTCTAGTGTTTTCGTAAGTATCCATCAGTGATGACGAGTAGGCCTCTTATGCACCATTTATGTATGGGCAGTGTGTTGTGATACTGAAGTGGTCATCCCCTTGAATGCAAGGCCTTAACAAAGTAGCCTTTAATTTACTCCAGTTATAGATTGGGTTATTCACATATAAATAAAGTTTCATGATATATTTCATACAAATTACATTTTTTATGGCATTGGGCCATGGTTCACAAACTCTAAGCCAAAGCAGACAGCTCAATCTTAAAACATAAGCAGTGCCACCGGTGGAAGCACAGTTTGTAGGACATCCTGTACTGTTCAGCAATTTTAGATTATAGAGGATACTGCACTCACATATTTTCCTAACAAGTTCTGTCACTATCAAAAATACTGAGGCCATAGGTTAAATAAAAGTTGACCTCTAACACATTTAATAATTTAGAGATGTGTAGTTTGATTTTCAACAAAACTTAAACTTCTGGGTTTCGGAGTATTTCCGAGTCCCAGCTCAGTATTTCAACAGGCTCTGATCCAAAAATGTAGCCAATGGCATCATCCATGATCCCAGCATCAGATATTGCATGCTCTGGTTCGATAAAAGACCCCTCCTCGTGGTTCTGGAGCCCTTTCACACAGAACGGCGGTCCATTAGCATATGGGAGCGCCCAGCGTTTCATGTGCGTTCCCATGAGAAAGCTGGGCGTTCTCATGCTTATGGGCTGATTACACGGGTGCGGAGGACTGGCAGCTGACATCATTGGATGTCAGCTGCCCGCCCTCTTCCCTCAGAATGCGCACGCAGAGCACGCAGTGCTCAGAGCAACCGTAGATCTGAGCGCACATTCCACATCTTTCGATGGTCGCCGACCAACGAATGATGTGGGCGTTCCCCCGCCGGCTGTGAATGGATGTTTATGTAAACCATCCATTCGCATGCCGTGAAAACGTACGCGCCATGCAAATGGTGGCCCGGCGTACCACCATCCGCAAGGTGGGATCTGGTTGACTCGCAAGGATGCAAATTCGCATCTGAGCGAATCAACCAGAATAACCACCAGTATACAACAGTTGTTTGCCCCTCAAGTCCCCTCAATACATAATAAGCCACAGAACAGTGCTTGTAATACACAAAGGGTGTAATTCAATCCCAGACACTATTTCCGCCTGTGGAAATAGCGACTGTCGCCTATTCAATGCTGCTGTTTCCGACACCTTTGAAGGCAGATTACGACAAAACAGTTTCGACTTTAAAACAAGTCGGATCTGTTTTGTTGGAAATGGCTGCAGATTGTCAAATTCACGTCCGTTTTTCAACAATCCACGCCCAACATTGAATTCTGGCTGTCGAGTTACGGTGAAGCTGAGCGAAAACAGATTGAATACCCCCATAGTATACAACTGTACAAGAATATGACTGACATTAGATGGGCATCTGCAGGAATACTGGGCATGAGATAATGTGACATGGTCTATCCGGGAATCCTGGTAGCTAGTCTCATTCAGCATGTCTGGCCTGCTTTGCTCCTGCTGTTGTTGGAAAGTGTACATTTATGCTCTGCTGTAAGAGCCCTTCTTGCAGTATGAACAGAAAGTAGAGTGACCGTTACACAGCACAGCAGCTCTCCTTGGTTCCATCCTGCCAAGCAGCTCTCCATTGTAGAAAGCCCAGTGCAGTCCATTCTGCTCAAGGACCTGGTAGCGAGCCTGGCATGTGATGGCAGAATAGACTAAGGAAGCAGCATTAAAGCAGTGCTGAAACATTAAGGAGAGCTGCCAAGGCTACCTCCAATCACTGAATGGGGGTTGGTCATCATTTGTATAACTATTGCTGGATACTACAATCATGAAGAGTGGAGTGGACAAAACTGTGACTGTTACTAAATAATTTAAGCTACTGTGACTATATTTAAGGGCAGTGGGATATTGTATCACCCTCAGAATTACAGGCTGCAATGTGATTAAGGGCTACTGTGCGGCTAATAAATGTAATTAATTAATTAAGAGCTACTGTGGCTTTGAATAAGGGAAGTGGGATACTGTGTCACATTCAAACTATGTCATCAGTGAAGGGCTGTGGGCTGTAGTGTCATTAAGGGCTATTGTGACTGTGATATAAAGCAGTGGTATACTGTATTACCCACATAATGTGTGATCATTGAAGAACTGTGGGCTGCAGCACTTCAACTGTGTCAGGAAAATCATCACTATAAGGGAAAAAAAAAAACTACAGATATGCCCAAGTACATCGTGGCTGCGTTGCGCATAAAGTGCGCTATGCAAATTGCGCATGGATCGCGCCTGCTCCTTGCGCTATTGTCCCGTTATAGATCGCATTATAACGTAACGTAATCTTGCAAATGTAACCTGCAGTTACACTCATTGACCACCAGATGTCACTTTTCCCAAACAGTACAGCGCATGCGTAAAAATCTCATCTACAAAACAGTGGCTGCCACGACTTTACACTACGGATTTTGTCCTTACTTTACGGACAGAGTTTTTGTATTTTATTCGCAGAAGCAGCTACGTACGGTCATTTATGTAATTGGTACAGAAGCCATGCTAACCTTTGCTATTGCTGGATGACTACTTAAAACATTATTTGAGGACCTACAGTATCATACTTTACACTACGGATTCTGTCCTTACTTTACGGACAGAGTTTTTGTATTTTATTCGCAGCCGCAGTGACGTATGGTCATGTATGTAATTGGTGCAGAAGCCATGCTAACCTTTGCTATTGCTATAATCACAGGCAACAGTGGCCTAGCGGGTAGAGGCACAGCTTCACTATGTCAGTATCAGTAGTTCGATCCTCAGTTGGTTCCAACATATTTTCATTTTTTAAACATACTTTTTTTTTTTTTTTAAACCAATACAGGTACAGTAGTTACAGTATTTGGTGCTTATCAAATGCTTTCGGACTTTTCCACAAATACAAATTCACAATGGCAGGCCGCCATGTACACGATAGTTAATACCCATACATACTGCGCTACAGAGAATGTTTTTTTTCGCAAAATAGATTTAGCTTTTCAGGTAAAAGTCCTTGCTTTGAGGACCGTGTTTCGGGATTAAATTCGCTTCTCCAGCTTTTCAAGGCTACACATGTCCCTGGTTCAGAGTGCTACTGTGTGAACATAGAAGCCATGCTAACCTTGGCTAAACAGCCACGACTTTTCACTAAGGATTTTGTCCTTACTTTATGGACAGAGTGTTTGTATTTATTCGCAGAAGCAGCTACATTCGGTCATTTATGTAATTGGTACAGAAGCCATACTAACCTTTGCTATTGCTGGATGACTACTTAAAACATTATTTGAGGACCTACAGTATCATACTTTACACTACAGATTTTGTCCTTACTTTACGGACAGAGTTTTTGTATTTTATTCGCAGCCGCAGTGACGTACTGTATGGTCATGTACTGTATGTAATTGGTGCAGAAGCCATGCAAACCATCTGCTATTGCTATAATCACAGGCAACGGTGGCCTAGCGGGTAGAGGCACAGCTTTACTATCTCAGTATCAGTAGTTCGATCCTCAGTTGGTTACAATATATTTTCATTTTTTAAACATACTTTTTTTTTTTTTTAAACCAATACAGGTACTGTAGTTACAGTATTTGGTGCTTATGAAATTCTTTCGGACTTTTCCACAAACAAAAATTCACAATGGCAGGCCGCCATGTACACGATAGTTAATACCCATACATACTGCGCTACAGAGAACGTTTTTTTTCGCAACAATAGATTTCTCCAAACTCAGACACAGACCAACACCTCAGACAATAAGATGTTGATTGCAGTCATACAAAATACAGTTAATTGCAGTCTGCCTTTTTGTTTCACTGCTCGGGTTTCCTTTTGTTTCACTGCTAATTGTACATAATTCAAATGCACCTATCAGCTTTTACCCGTGAAGGTTTTCCTTTGTCTCTGCCAGCATAAATTCAGCTACAGACGCTAAAATTGTCAAACTATCCAGTTTGTTTTTCTGCATCTAAACCGTGTAGAATTGCTATGGATCGTCTCTTCATCTCTTGCCTGTATACAAGCACGAGATTGTACCTGTACACCTGGACTATTCATTCTGCTGAATCCAAAGTCAAGTTGTTGCTGCGTTCCTGTTTCTACCAAGCTTTACCATCATACTGCCTTCCTCAAGAACATTACAGTATCTTCTCGCTGGAGCAGTAAGTACATTTGTACATTTTGACTGATTGCTGCATTACAGTATACAGTACAGTAAGCAGCCAGGCTCCTACGAGGACAAAATGGTCCCTGCGCGGAAACGCTCGGTTCCCACCTTGTCCCTGAATGAATCTGTTTCCCTTCCGTAAAAATCCGTAGTGTAAAGTATGATACTGTAGGTCCTCAAATAATGTTTTAAGTAGTCATCCAGCAATAGCAAAGGTTAGCATGGCTTCTGTACCAATTACATAAATGGCCGTACGTAGCTGCTTCTGCGAATAAATACAAACACTCTGTCCGTAAAGTAAGGACAAAATCCGTAGTGAAAAGTCGTGGCTGTTTAGCCAAGGTTAGCATGGCTTCTATGTTCACACAGTAGCACTCTGAACCAGGGACATGTGTAGCCTTGAAAAGCTGGAGAAGCGAATTTAATCCCGAAACACGGTCCTCAAAGCAAGGACTTTTACCTGAAAAGCTAAATCTATTTTGCGAAAAAAAAACGTTCTCTGTAGCGCAGTATGTATGGGTATTAACTATCGTGTACATGGCGGCCTGCCATTGTGAATTTTTGTTTGTGGAAAAGTCCGAAAGAATTTGATAAGCACCAAATACTGTAACTACAGTACCTGTATTGGTTTAAAAAAAAAAAAGTACGTTTAAAAAATGAAAATATATTGTAACCAACTGAGGATCGAACTACTGATACTGACATAGTGAAGCTGTGCCTCTACCCGCTAGGCCACTGTTGCCTGTGATTATCTTCGCTCCCTTGGTGTGTGATATACTGTACAGCAACGTCCAATACAAGACATGCCCCATAAAGTACAGTACGTACTGTATGACATGCTCCGTATGATACTGTAGGTCTTCAAATAATGTTTGAAGTAGTCATCCAGCAATAGCAAAGGTTAGCATGGCTTCTGCACCAATTACATAAATTACCGTACGTCACTGCGGCTGCGAATAAAATAAAATAACTCTGTCCGTATAGTAAGGACAAAATCCGTAGTGTAAAGTATGATACTGTAGGTCCTCAAATAATGTTTTAAGTAGTCATCCAGCAATAGCAAAGGTTAGCATGGCTTCTGTACCAATTACATACATGACCATACGTCACTGCGGCTGCGAATAAAATACAAAAACTCTGTCCGTAAAGTAAGGACAAAATCCGTAGCGTAAAGTCTTAATGTGGAGCATTAGTCACCCAGTGGTTAAACTATGTATTACATGGCGTGGTACATAACGCAGGACATAACGCAATCTGCAACTCGCGAGTCAGAGCCCTCAAAAGCGCGTTGTAAACCACGATGTACCTGGCCACATCTGTAGTGTGTCAAAGTTTGGACACAATACTCAAAGAAAATAACATTCAGTAGGTCTCACCCATCCATTCTTAATAGTGCTGCAAGTCGATATTGTTTAGTTGATAGAAGAGCAGGAGCAGCAACCCAGTATTAGTCCTGTGGCTGCCGCTAGTCAACACCTACTTCAACCACTACTAAAGGAAGTCCAGGGAACAGAAAGTTTAAAAGAGGGCACCTGGAATCTAAATAGTTTGCAATGTTAAAAAGAGGTAGATGTGTCAGAAATCTAGGGGGCCCACATTAGCTATGTGTGAGTCTGACATTTCTGGAACTGTACTTGTAGAGAAGCCTACTTACAACATTTCTGCATGGACAAAATGTGGGCATGAGCAGTATAAGTAAAGACAGAGAAATAATAGAAATATTTATTATTTATTTATTTATTTGCAGTTTCTTATATAGCGCAGCAGATTCCGTTGCGCTTTACAATAGTAGACAGTGATAAAACAAACTGGGTAAAAGACAGACTTGGAGGTTAGAGGGCCCTGCTGCAAGCTTACAATCTATTAGGTATATAGGATGGAAACACAAGGACAGGCATCAGTAATAGCATAGCAGTCCCAACAAGTTACAAGTCCAGAAGGGAAGCTATATAATACATAAGTGCCTCAGAGGGTTATGCGTGTAGAACTTAAATATGATAGGCTTGCCTGAAGAGGTGAGTTTTCAGGGAACGCTTGAAGGTTTGGAGGCTAGCGGAGAGTCTTATTGTGCGTGGAAGGGCATTCCATAGGATGGGAGCAGCCCGATGAAAGTCCTGTAATAGTGAATGGGAGCTAGTGATCCGCTCAGATGAGAGATGCAAATCTTGTGCAGAGCGGAGTGGTCGAGATGGGAGATATTTTGTGATAAGTGCAGAGATATATGCTGGTGCAGTATGGTTAATAGCTTTATATGCAAGTAGAAGTGTTTTATATTGAACACGGTAATATACAGGCAACCAATGGAGGGACTGGCAGAGCGGATCAGCAGACGATGAGTGTCTTGCAAGGAAGATCAGCCTAGCAGCAGCATTTAAAATGGATTGCAGTGGTGAGAGTCTGTTCTTGGGAAGACCAGTTAGGAGACTATTGCAATAATCAATGCGGGATATAATGAGTGCATGGATAAGAGATTTAGTAGTGTCTTGTCTGAGATACGGTCATATTTTGGATATGTTTTTTAGATGCATGTAACATGATTTGGAGACAGATTGAATGTGGGGAACAAAGGACAGGACAGAGTCGAGGGTGACCCCTAAGCAACGAGCTTGTGGGGTAGGGTAGATTGTCGAGTTGAACAGTGATGGAGATATCAGGATGGTACAGTAACTGTTCTTAGTTGGCGGGAATATAAGTAATTCAGTTTTGGAAATATTGAGTTTGAGTTGGCGAGAAGACATCCAAAATGAGATGGCAGAGAGACATTCAGAGACTCGGCCCAAAACCACTGGTGACAACTCTGGGGTTAATAGATAGATTTGAGTATCATCCGCATATAAGTGATACTGAAATCCGAAAGAGCTGATTAGTTTGCCAAGCGAGGAGGTATAGATTGAGAAAAGCAGAGGACCTAAGACTGAGCCTTATGGAACTCCGACTGACAGAGGTAGTGAAGAGGAAGTAGAGTCAGAGAAGCGAACGGTGAAAGAGCGATCAGATAGGTAAGATGTGAACCAGGAAAGGGCTGTATCATTAAGACCTAGGGAGTGTAGTGTTTGGAAAAGGAGAGTGTGATCCACAGTGTCAAATGCAGCAGAAAGATCCAGAAGAATAAGCAGTGAGTAATGGCCTTTAGACTTAGCTGTTACCAGATCATTCACCACTTTAGTCAGTGCTGTCTCAGTGGAGTGTTGAGAGCGAAAGCCTGACTGAAGCGGGTCTAATAGGGTGTTGGAGTTAAGAAAGTTTGTGAGGCGAGAGTAGACAAGTCTCTCCAGTAGCTTGGAGAGGCATGGGAGCTGAGAGATAGGACGATAGTTAGAGAGAGAGAGTTAGGGTCAGAATTGTGTTTTTTCAGAATGGCAGTAATCACTGCATGTTTGAGCAGAGATGGAAAAGTACCAGTAGCAAGAGAGAGATTGCAGATTTTAGTTAAGGTTGGAATAAGCACAGGAGATAGATTTTTAATGACTTGTGCAGGTATAGGATCAAGAGGAGAGGTAGTAGAGTAAGAGGATAAGAAGAGTGCGGATACTTCCTTTTCATTTGTGGGCTCAAACGAAGAGAAAGTGCCAGAGGGTTCAGGTGGGGAAGAAAGATGGTTAGATGTTGTGGAAGAGCATACCATTTCATCTCGGATGTTATCAATCTTGTAGGAGGCAGGTTCTTGTGCACTGATGGTAGCCGGTGGGGGAGGAGGGGGAGGGTACAGAAGAGACTTAAATGTGTTAAAAAGTCGTGGCATGAGAAGAGATGAGAGATTGGTAGTATGTTTGTTTGGCCGTGTCCAAAGCATGAGGATGTTGTTCATGTGTCAGCCCCAGTTCTTGCTCGGGGAAACAAGAAAGCCATTGTCATGCCTTGGCATATATCTAATAAAGCCACTTCTTGGGTGTGGAATATTTTTTCCGAAATCCTGACAAGATTTGCGAAGGCTACTTTAACATTTGTTAGGGCAGAGTTCGTAGACGTAGAGACCTCCCTGTTATGTAATTTGTGTCGAGTTTATGCAACCTATGTATCAAAGTATTGAAAAAATAAAAATAATAACAGGCAGTCCAGTATCAGCTACCAACAGATTGGATCGGCACATACAATCTCTACTGCCAACACCTCATTCATTATCAGAGGTAGTCCTTCCAAGAAATAGCTTTGTGGGGGCCCAAAAAAAACAAGCATTTCAGTCATAACAATGGCAGTCCCTGAAGCTGAAGTGCTTAGTTTGCCTGTCACCTGCCTCTCCTCACCTTGGCTTTGGACTATTTCCCAGAAAGAAATTTGATGCTGCACCTGTCTGCATGTCTCTGAACCTGGTCTTAACTTTGTCTTCTGGTGTGTCTGAATTTGGATCATGTTTTTTCCGCTCTGTGGTTTCCTAGGTTTAATATCATCTACCCCTTGCTGATAATCACCACTGGCCTACAGTATTTTAAAGCCCTAGTTTGTAATATTGGTAATTTTGTCCAAACCTATACAGCCAGCGTGGCCTAAAAACCAACAAATGTATGTAGATTAAAAATAAAGTCATGTGAAAATAAAAGCAAACAGCTGAATAAAATAAAATAAGGAAATGTACAGAAAAATAAATGTGTTTGTGAATATTGTATGAATGACACAATGCATTGTTTAATATACACATATAGAACTGTACTGTACAGTAGGTCTCCTCTTGGCACTTAAGTACCCTAACGTTATGTAATTTTCCTGTGCAAGTGTCTGGCTCATCTGCATGTGAGAAGGCAAACAATTCACCTAAGTTCTCTTCATAGGCTTACTGCATACGAAATAGTCTTGGAGGTAGCAGCAGGTAAGGATGTAAGCAGATGCTACTAGGCTGGCTCCCCTGTGTGATACCGTGATTAAAAAACAAACATGTTATGGTACTCCACTGTGCATCTGGTGCTTGATTGTTAATTGAGAAAGAAGATGCTCTTCCAAAGTGATGATACATCTACAGTATCAGATGCAAACCTGGCTTTCTTTATTTACCATATACAACATGCTAATCTGAAGAAGCAAATAAATAACTATAAGCAAATTACACTTTGCCAAAAGAGGTAAATTCCAATCTTCAAGTGTTATTATTTTTGCATGGAAAGATAACTTGATTTACTTCTATTTTGTAATTACAGTACATCAGTACAACAAGTACAGGGCTCTTTCCAGTGGCATTTCTATAATTAGTCCATTTGGATACAGAGGGGCAAACACTTTTTTCCAATATTTACCTTATTGGAATCACGCACTTTTGAGCACTAGGTAGTGCTCAGGTCTCTGGAAAAATGACAGCCATTTTCGCAATGTTTCACACATGTTCAGTAGGGAAAGATTGCTGGGGAAATGGCCACCACACAATTTTTGTACATGGTCACTGCTGCTACATGCTAGAGAGGAGGGGGAATAGATGGAGACTGCACACGGACCCCCTCCTCTCTGAATATATCCCCGGTTCTTTCAACATTTTTAAGAGAACATTCAGTATAAAAACAGGCCTGTGTGAGCCAAATATTTCTATAGTCTGTGCAAACAATTTTTCCATCATTTCAGATAAGTAATATGAATAAGTCACAAGTAAACTACTTATGTAAGTAAAAAAAAAACACTTGCGGTACACATTAGGATATTCAATCCCATCCAAATTTTTCGCCAGACGAAAAAATCTGCACTTTTTGCCCGTTTTAGGGCAAATTCGACTCGCCCTATTCAATCCCCATGCTGATTTTTCACCTCGACAAAAAAAATCCACCATCTGTGAATACTGCGCAAAGTGACAAATTTTCTGTGAATTCATGTGGTTTTGGTGAATTTTTGCTCGTTTTTGTGGCCGTTTCGCCCATGCCAATTTGCCCCCCAAAATGGCATGGGCGAGAATGTACTAAAAAATGGAAGTTTATTGAAAACGGACAGGGGAATCTTTGCCGTTTTTTTTTTCCGCCTGGCAAAAAATTTGGCCAGGATTGAATACTGCCCATTATTGTGCATATTTGTAGAACAATATTTTGCTTACATTTTTAAATACAGTTATCTTTATCATATCGTGAACAATGCGCAATAATATATGGTCAAAATTATACGCAGATAATTCTAATATCTGTATCCAGCTGGCTATATTAAGTAGTTCAAAAACTCAATAATAGCACAAGAAGATCAATAATATTTGTCACAAGTGAAAATGAGCCATTTAGCACTCACTATTGTAATAATAGAAAATAGGATGGCGTACACAACTGCTACAGACAAAACTAAAACTGCATAAGTAATGGTAAATTAAATTGGTTGAAGACTTCAAAATTTTACCTAAAATCAAATGTGCATTGATCATTATTAATGACTACTTGTAGATAGAAATATTTATAGATATAATATCACACTTAACACCAAAAAATGTAACACAGGAAATCCAATTATCCAATGTATTCGCCAACATCATTGTCTCTTTTCAATGGAGCCTCCCTAGCATATCTGCAAGTGTGATCTAAAAATAAATTGTTCAGAGCGCAAATGTAAAATCCAGCCAATCCATCAATAATACTGCTGTTCTGCAATTATCAGCACCTGCATTATGATGCAATGGGTTTAAATTACTGAGGGGCTACGGCAGAAACCCCACTGACAACAATTAGCATAAAAAACGTCCTACAATTTAGAGCTGCGGGAGGAATTATCAAAGGTTAACAGACTAAATATAACTATCGTTTGGTCCATGAAATCAATGTGATGTGTCGCTAAATCCGGGTACTGTAATTTAACCAATAATAGTATTATAAAATCTGGAACATTTCCATCTTGTATAGATGGGCTTGTTTGCATTCATTATTAGAAATTATTTGAATTTAACATAAAATTAAACACAATTTAAGTTTTGCTTGTCAACAAAACAGTTTATCTCATTGACTGAAAAGTACATTTACAATTAGGATCCTTGGATAAATAATGGCTGAAGCAATAACCAAATGTTTCCTCTGCATTCTAGTTAATATGACTTTTACCATTAAAGAAAAAGATAAAATGAGCCACCATGACATTACAATATAAATGTAATACAATGTTGCTAGCGTGAAACAAAAGTACTTAATAAAAATAGTTTTTCAAATATCAGCATTTATGATTAAATTTAATGTGATTGAATAGTAAATAAATAAAAATCTGTTGGCAGCAAGTGAAACTACATCTCTTTCTCTCACACACATGCACGAACACAGAGGCAATCACTGTAGCAGACTAGCTTTCGAAGCATTGGCTTTGAGCGGGCTTACTAGTATACAATACGTTCCTTATGGTACAGAGATGTTGAGTATTCCACAGCTTTATCTTTGAGTATCCACTTTCATCCCCTCATTCACATGGGGAAGAGATGCTTAGCGACTACGTATGTACAGCCACTTGGTGCGAGCAGGCACGGCAAATTGCTTATTTGCCATCCCATTTACAACTAGCAGTGCAGGCGGGGGCTTGGGGCAGCAGTGATGGGCTGTGGGCGGGAAGGGGGGGTGAGCAGCTGACATCACCGGATGTCAGCTGCCCACCCTCTTCCAGTACAGGAAGCCCGCAAACCTAAGACACCAGAGCGTGACTCCTAAGTATAGGTAGATGATGAACCTTAACCAATTCTTAAGTTAGTCATCAGAATTTTTATTCAAGGCTATCTCCTATGTGGATATATTGGTACTTGTGTAGTTTCACGGCAGGGCTCGCTTCGCTCGCCCACGCTGCGGGCTCGGTGGCTCGCTACGCTTGCCACGCTATTTAAAATCAACTCCATGCCAACATGGATAGTGGAGGTATGAACTATCCATGTTGGCATGGAGTTAAGTTACTTTTTTGGACATATTTCGTGGCGAGCGTACACCCGGAAGTAGCCTGGCGCCGTGAAACTACACAAGTACCGATATATTTTGCCACCTACTGTTAGTTCAGTTCTATGTGAGTCCCAATATGTGGTTTGAAAATCAGTAATACCTACGTTTACATAAAATAATTACTGATTCCTACAAAAGTAAATTTTTCACATGATTTAATACAATGGCGCTCCAAGGACTATCTGACTTAACCCCTTCCCGACATTTGACGTACATTTACGTCATGGTCGGGATGTACTTCCCGACACATGACGTAAATGTACGTCATGACTTCAAAGTGCCACCGCGTCTACAGACGCGGTGACAGAGGGACGATGTCTGCTGTCCCTGACAGCAGACATCCTCCCTCATTGCCCGGGGGGGGCAGCGATGCCACGCTATTTAAAATCAACTCCATGCCAACATGGATAGTGGAGGTATGAACTATCCATGTTGGCATGGAGTTAAGTTACTTTTTTGGACATATTTCGTGGCGAGCGTACACCCGGAAGTAGCCTGGCGCCGTGAAACTACACAAGTACCGATATATTTTGCCACCTACTGTTAGTTCAGTTCTATGTGAGTCCCAATATGTGGTTTGAAAATCAGTAATACCTACGTTTACATAAAATAATTACTGATTCCTACAAAAGTAAATTTTTCACATGATTTAATACAATGGCGCTCCAAGGACTATCTGACTTAACCCCTTCCCGACATTTGACGTACATTTACGTCATGGTCGGGATGTACTTCCCGACACATGACGTAAATTTACGTCATGACTTCAAAGTGCCACCGCGTCTACAGACGCGGTGACAGAGGGACGATGTCTGCTGTCCCTGACAGCAGACATCCTCCCTCATTGCCCAGGGGGGGGAGCGATGCCCCCCGTCATGGGCGATCGCTGCGATTGGCTGTTCAAACGTGAACAGTCAAAAGCAGCGTTAAACTGTGTGATGTGTAAAATTTAGACTCTGCTGCCCCCTAGTGTCCAAAAAAATGAAAGGAGGTTGAAATAATGATTTAAAAATAAAGTTTAGATATGGTCTATGTTAGTTATTAACTATTTTGAGTGGTATGATTATTTGTCTCACAAGCAGAAAATTTTACATTTTGCAAATAGCAAAATGTACAATTTTTTTACGACATTTTGGTATTTTTCTCAAAAAAAAAAAAAACTGTATCGACCAAAATTTACCACTAATTTAAAGTACAATGTGTCACGGGAAAACAATCTCAAAATCACTGGGATAAGTAAAAGCAAAAAAAAGTTATCCCCACTTAAGTGATACATGTCAGATTTGAAAAAAAGTCCTCTGTCAGGAAGGCAAAAACATGCTGCGTCGGTAAGGGGTTAAGAAACCATTAGGAAAACTGAAATGTGAAGGACCTCTTAGCTGTAGCAGGAATCATATGCACATTTGGCCAGTGGTCGACTTCCCACTAGGCATGAGGCACGTGCCTAGAGGTGACACTTGCCGGAGGTCAGCACAACATGCTCACTTCCATGAGAGCTCGGATAGACTGATGGCCAGATGGTTCTTTTTTTTAATTCAATTTTGTTATTATGACTTTTTTGTATTTTGTAACTGGCGAGGAAGGAGGGGGCAATGGAAGGGGGGGTGAAAGTGGTGTTGTTTTGGCAGTTAGGAGGCCCCAACATGAAGGAGGTAGTGATATGATGGAGTCGGCTGATAATGTTGTGGCTATCGGTGGCCTGCCCCCTAAATACGCCACAGGGCATACAGAGGGGCCGCAGAGTTAAATCACTGACAGCAGAGTTTTGGATTTTACTAAATGTAAAATTCTTGTTTACAATTTTTGTGTATAATTTGGCAACATCCATTCATACTTAGTATTAGGGACCCACCAAATGTCACCTAGATGCTGGCTGGTGGGCTAGTAGTTCTTGACCAATAAATTAAATACATATACCAAGAACCTCGATATTGCTTACTATTGGATAGCAGAGCTTATTATAATTATTGCGGAGTGTGCATCAGCACTGTCTTTTTTTTTTCTTTGTACAACTAAAAGTCCCAGCATGATAGTGCCTCTGAACGGATTCGGTATGAAATCCAGACTGTCAAAATCCCTACAGTCAAAATACCGACAGTTATTGACCGACGGTCAAAATCCCGACAAGGTGAAAATACCGACATGGTCAAAATCCCGACATGGTCAAAATCCCGACATGGTCAAAATACCGACATTTAAAATCCCGAGAAGGTAAAAATGCCGACATATAGAATGTAGACAGGTGAAAAAGTCAACATGACTTTCGGTCGACAGCTCGCGAGTTCGACATGGGTTTTTCACTGTTTTTTTTTCTTCTTTTTTAAAATTGGTTTTTAACCTTTTTTTATTTTTTAATTGGTTTTGCCTTGATTGTTTTCCTTATTGGAATTGTCTTAAAAGTAATTTGTGCCCTTGGAGGGTCACTTGTACTGTATTTTATCGATTTTTTTGTATTAAAAGTTTGTTTAAAAAAAAAAAGTTTTTTCAAAACAAATATCAAAGAAACCGCTATAGGCTTTATTCCCCTACCATAATTAGTGAGTAAGGTATGACATCATTTCTGGCCTATAGTATTCTCTAAAATAATTAAGGCTGGAAGTCTCTACACATTGGGCATATATTTTTTTTACATGTACTACGGGGGATTGGAATTTATAAGATGGTCCTATGATATCCCCCTTCAGAAAATATACCTTGATAAGTGGATCACCCGACACACAAGAGTGAGTTGGGGTACGCCCATCCTTTTGCCACTGTAAAATGTATTTACATTTTTTTTTTCTTTAGGGTAAGTGAGGTATACCATAAACTTTGGGATAACCTCCTCCCTACAAATTATAGTCTAACCATCTGATATATGATATATTAATTTCTTACCAAGAAAAATTGGAAGACTGAATCACAGTGGGGCACTGGAAGACAGTGGATACATAAAGAAACCTTTACGAGTTTGAACACTACAAAAATCACAGTGAGTTTGGTTACACCCACATTATAAAGATACCTTTTTACACCTGTTACATCTGTACTCTTGGTGAGTGAGGTACGCTGTTTAAATTCCAGCTCCACATACTAACAACACATTGCACATCACAAGTCTACACATGATTTGTATTTTCTTCTTTTCTTCCGAGTTCACTACAGAAGACAAGATTGCACTTTACAAGTGGGAATAGGTCACCTTAAAATTTCACCAAAGATATCTATGAGTTTCGTATCAACTTACATAAACGTGAGTTTGGTACGCACAATTTCCTTTCACTTTATTTTGTTAAGGAGCACATATAGCTTTTGAGGAAACAAATAATTGATAAATAAATCACACATGTTCTAAGAAAATTTTTCCTTTATTGTTTTTTATTGGTTACGGATAATCACCTTCACTTGAAATTGATCATCACGACCAGACCTCAATATCACTAAAGAGACTGCATCAGAAAAGAAAACTACAATGTACAAACCTTTATAAGTATACATAGCGCCTCATTGTTTGAAAGTTCCACTTTTTTCTTGTGTACCTGCGAGACTTGCCTGCACTCGCCTCACACACTTTCTTATCTCCTACAACTTATTGGACCCACTTCAGTCAGGCTTTTGCTCTCAACACTCCACAGAGACAGCACTGACTAAAGTAGTCAATGATCTGGCCACTGCTAAATCTAAAGGCCATTTCTCACTACTTACTGTATTTTTCTAGATCTCTCAGCTGCCTTTGACACTGTCGACCACTCTCTTCTCATACAAACACTACAATCCCTAGGTCTTCAGAACACAGCCCTTTCTTAGTTCTCTACCTACCTATCTAATCGCTCTTTCAGTGTTTGCTTCTCTGATTCTACCTCCTCTTAACTACCTCTGTCTGTTGGAGTACCACAAGGCTCAGTCTTAGGTCCTCTTCTTTTCTCAATCTATACCTCTCTTTGCAAACTAATCAGCTCTTTTGGATTCCAGTATCATCTGTACACTGATGATACCCAAATCGATCTATCCTCCCTGGAATTGTCACCATCAGTATTGCTCCGTGTCTCTGAATGTCTTTCTGCCATTTCATCTTGGATGTCATCTCGCCACCTCAAACTCAACATTTCCAAAACAGAATTAGTTATATTCCCACCAAATTTCAATCCCGGGATTGGAGTATCCAATCCCTACATTTCGTGATTAAACTGCTCATGTGCTGTCTAATGCCAGGCAGAGTCTGAGCACTCGCTCAGATGCTCCCCGACCCGGCGCGTGGTCTGCGCAGCGTGATTAGGTCACAGGTCATGCTGCGCAGGCCGTAGCACTGCACCACTAGCGTCAGAACCCGCTCGCCGCGGGCCTCCCCCAGCCACCTGCCTCCTCACAGAAGCTGCCTGCCTCCTAGCCGAAGCCACCTGCCTCTACGCCGATGCCGCCTGCGTCCCCCGCTCCCCAAAAGTAAGTGTGTGGCCCGAGAACCTGCTCGCCGCCAGGCCACCCACAGCCGCACACGTCATACCCACCGCCTGTCTCCGCACCGCTGTTGCAAAATTTGGTGGTAAAGGTTAGCGTGGCGCTATAATGATTTACAGGTCGCCCTTCTGAGTGTTCTGGAGTTTTACCCTAAAAACTCCTAAAGCAAAATGTGGTATATGTACAAGTGAACCTCGGTATTTAGGCGCTCTGTATAAGGGCATAGATAAATATAAAGAGAAATACTTCCCTAGTTGGGAGTGTTGTTTCTTTTGTTGGCGTTCCCAGATTTTTCTCCTCCTCATACAAGGTAGATGAATATGTGGATGAGAAGAAATGGGCACAAACAGGTGTTATATCCTTTCTTTGGTTAATGGCCATTTGATTTGGGGGATAACTCCCCTTAGGATATTTTTTGAATAGGAAATGGGTGCATACCCCACTCACTATTTTAAACAGACAGATATGTATATCACGGTTTCTTTCTACTGGGTGACGCACCCGTACTCACAATGTTTCAATGCTGTGACCCGCATATAAAGGTATCTTTTCCTCTGGTATTTTTCATAAAAAGATTTTTATTTCCATAGGCACAGCAAACAATAAAACCAATAAAAAAACTGTACTGAACCCAAAGGGAAAGGCAGCTGGTGATAGTGTGGAGTCCACAACCCGATTGGTATTTCGGATCCAGACAGGGGCGGTCTAACACACATACACTCACCTGGTTTCCTCTACGGTCAGTGGCAAACGCAGGATTTTCAGAAGGGGGTTTCCAGAGGGGCGGAGCAAAGCACGGAGATGGACACTTAGGTGACCCAGTATATGCCGGCTCAGTTAAAGTATTATAGATAGACCAAATGTATATAAATAATAATAATTAAAAAGTGTGTGTGTGTATATATATATATATATATATATATATATATATATATATATATATACACACACACATACATACATACATACATACAGGGGCGTCAACAGCAGAGTAGACCCCTGGGCATAGCAATGTATTGGGGCACCTACCGATCCTCCAGTGGTAGGGGTGGGGGAAGCTTTGATGTCCCTCGGGTGGTAGGGGGTATTATATCAACAGCTCAGCATGTAGGGCCTGGATCAGTAATTTCCACTAATTACCCCTTTACTGCACAGATGGTGGGAGAAGGGGGCATTGGGCTGAATGAAGGGGCCCTGATACATAACTTCCAGGGTGGTAGATACATAACTTCCAGGGTGGTAGAGGATGTTTCATATGCAGAGGAGGGGTGTATAGTGGAGTGGGCTTATTATTCATAATTTTCTGGTGGGAGAACAGCTTGCTTGACTGCAGATATCTCCAGTTCTAAAAAATAGATTTCTAAGATTTTAATAGAATTAAAAACTAGAGAATCCCACCTACCAAATGGTACTGGGGACTAGGGGATGAGAGTTCAGGAGGCAGAGCAATCTGCCAACGAGTATATAAAATTACATACCAGGTGTATGGAGATGGAGCAGTAACCAGCTGCTGGAAGGCTGATATCTCTGGTTCTGGGAACAGTAGAGACAAGCTGCTAGAGTCCCTCAAAGGAGGAGAGTCCCAGCTTTTGGAATATACCCTCAGAGAACCTCTAAGTAAGAGAGAACCTGAAATATCTGACTGGGAAGAACAATTAACAGGCTTGGATGGGGACCACTGCTTTGAAGTCAGATATCTCCGGTTCCCAAGGGCCGATTCTTAAAATTCTTATACCCATGGAAAGAGGGGACCCTCAGCTTTTAGACAAGGGCCCTTAGACTCCTGGGGGGGGTTTCTGGGTACTCAGAAACCCCCCCTGCGTGCGCTACTGACGGTCCTTCCAGTAGATGCACACTTAATTCTGAGTCGACATGTTTCGAGACACCCAGTCTCTTCATGTTTTCGAGACACCCATTAATTCAGACTGGGTGTCTCGAAACATGTCGACTCAGAATTAAGTGTGCATCTACTGGAAGGATCGTAGAGGAAACCAGGTGAGTGTATGTGTGTTAGACCGCCCCTGTCTGGATCCGGAATACCAATCAGGGTGTGGACTCCACACTATCACCAGCTGCCTTTCCCTTTGGGTTCAGTACAGTTTTTTTATTGGTTTTATTGTTTGCTGTGCCTATGGAAATAAAAATCTTTTTATGGAAAAATACCAGAGGAAAAGATACCTTTATATGCGGGTCACAGCATTGAAACATTGTGAGTACGGGTGCGTCACCCAGTAGAGAGAAACCGTGATATACATATCTGTCTGTTTAAAATAGTGAGTGGGGTATGCACCCATTTCCTATTCGAAAAATATCCTAAGGGGAGTTATCCCCCAAATCAAATGGTCATTAACCAAAGAAAGGATATAACACCTGTTTGTGCCCATTTCTTCTCATCCACATATTCATCTACCTTGTATGAGGAGGAGAAAAATCTGGGAACGCCAACAAAAGAAACAACACTCCCAACTCCGCACCGCTGTTACCTGCCCCCCTCCCCAAAAGTCAGTCAGTGTGGGCACAGGGGCAATTTTCTTTTAGGCATGCCATTCCCGGGTTCCCGGGATTGACTAGTTGAGCATTTTTCAATCCCAATTTCCGGGATTGAAAAAATGCCCCGGGATTGGCATCCCTAATGCTGACCCAGCTGCAAGCTACATATGTGAAAAAGAGAAGATAGGTGCATATAGGGAGGTAGGAAGCAGAGGCACTTATGAGAGGGGGTCAGAGCCATGGTTTGTGAGGCAAAGATCAGATATATATATATATATATATATAAGAGAAATATATATATATATATAAGAGAAAGGTATAGAAGTGCGCTCTATATATTCACTATATAACCGAAATTAGAATAAAAATGTAGTCAAATAAAATAATAATTTATTCAGTAATTTCAACAGGTAAGTAAAATAATCGATATTACATGAGAATTCAAATTTCTGATCCAACATCTGAATGACTTCAAATCATAAGCGAAACCCTACGTGTTTCGTCCAGAACGGACTTCACCAGGGATGATGGGAACTATTCAGATAACTTGAAAGAGATAATTTTTCCCATTCAAGGAAATAGTTATTCCCAAAATCAGGGATGGGAATGTTGATCTTTAAGAGCGATATGTGGCATATAATACCATAAGATAGATAAACAAATGCTCCTAATATCTGAACATGGGTATAAACTCAGGTTTAGGAGGAATTCTCCAGATAGCTTGTACCCAGCAGCGGCACAAGCCGGAGATAGATTTTATCTATCGCCGGATTGTGCCGCTGGGTACAAGCTATCTGGAGAAGATTGCTTGTCAAAAGCGCCACATTAATAAATCGGGCATTGAAACGTTGCCTCATCATGAAGCCATGAGTAGCTGTGTTGATTCAGTCCACAGGAGTGCTGCAGTATATGAGCAGTGCAGTGCAGCTCGCAGATCTGGAAGGATCTACTACCATGAGCATTAGCACTACTAATAATGAGTCTGAATGACTCATTATAGTACATCAGCCAGCCACTGTAGGCCATAACTAAGGAGGAGCTAGCCTGGCCAAAGAGGGGTTAGGGGGAGCCCTTTGGGGACAGTGGCCTGCATCAACACTTCTTATATGTGTCAGTGCATCCGATCAGGGCCACCAAGAGAAATCCTGGGCCCCGATACAACAACTTCCCGGGGCCCCCAAAGATGGAGCTCCTCTGTGGACCTGTTGTTATGCCACTGCTTTCAAGGTGGATACAGGGACAAAAATTTACACCGTAATGCCTATTACACATGTCACACACCCATTACATATTATACCACATG
The DNA here is from genome assembly GCF_055691185.1 of Crinia signifera. Taxonomy (NCBI): domain Eukaryota; kingdom Metazoa; phylum Chordata; class Amphibia; order Anura; family Myobatrachidae; genus Crinia; species Crinia signifera. Next base: position 128,180,985 of record NC_139226.1, on the reverse strand, counting down.
CCATAATGCTCATTACATGTTATGCCACACACCGTAGTGGGAAGTACACATTATGCCATACACCGTAATACCGATTACATATTTGACCACATGCCATAATGCCCATAACACATTTTTCCACACACCGTCATACTCATTGCATATTAGGGGGTTAAAATGCTCGTTGCCATGGGATTAACCTGCTGTGCCAGGTGCTACATGCTCTGCCAGGGGTTAACATGCTCGTTGCCATGGATTTACATGCTCTGTTATGGGTTACATGCTCTTCCAGGGGTTAACATGCTTGTTGTCATGGAGTTACAGTACATGCTCTGCCAGCGGTTACATGCTGACTTTCAGAGTCGGATCTCAGCCCCAGCAGCATGCAGGGAGGCAGCAGACACAGAGCAACCAGCCACCCACCTTCCACCTTGGAATACAGTGACCTGGACATGGGTTGGGAAACAGGTCTGGGACTGCTGGGCTGGAGACATGGCACTGGCACCAGCTGCTGCTGCTGGTGGCTGGGATGGAAATGTGGGGAGCGGGGTGGGCTGAATTCTGTGGAGTGGGTGGTACTCCGGTGGGAGGTGGCCTCCCTCTGACTCAGTTCCTCCCAGCACCCAGGGACTACCTACTCTAAGTATCCTCCTTTTGCCGAGCCACGGTAAACTCCCAAGTCATGTGGCAGGCCCTGGAGTCGGAGAGCGGACCAAACGCTCAGAAGGACCTACGTGATGCTGCTGCCCCCACGTCCGCCCACAACCGCACTCCCAATGCCGCTGCTGAACAGCTGACTCCGGCGCACTCAGACCAGGCGCACTCGCCACCAATTTTTTTTTAAACTGTGTGTCCAGACCAGGGCCCCCCTGACAGGCCCAGGCCCGGATAAACTGTACCCCCCCCCCCTCTCAGCACCCCTGCATCCGATCACTGCTGTGCCCGTCTCCTATACAAGTAATTGGTTATCATGGTGGCTGGTCTCTCCTTCATAACCAGTCACCCGTGTGCTGCAGCTATCCCATCCCAAGTACTCCCTTCTGTGAGACAGCCCACTCTGCTCTTTTCCCTCTAATAGGACGTACACACGGTTTCATTTCATCTATTTTTCTATTCTATCTAAAATAACAGGTGTGTACTGTATGTTTCAAAAAAGACCAGAATCCCCTACGTTAGATTTAGTGTACTACAGTCATACCTGAGCCTCCACAATGACGTATTTTATACTGCATGGATAATTAGGGGTTCATTAAACAAAGCTAATAGGGAGGCAGTGCAGACACATCCAGGCCCCTTTTATCACAATTAGTGCCATACTGTACCTCAAGTATTCATGCAGAGGCAGAACTACCATTGGTGCAGCAGGTGCATTACACCGGGCCCCTGAAGACTTAGGGGCCCACTTCTGCCACCCACTGCTGTGTGGCATATTGTGAGTTGGAAATACAAAAGGTGGGACAACCAGCGCTTGATGGAAACTTGATCGTGAGCTGGAGATCAGAGCACAGCTGACGTTGCTGGTGGATTAATAACCACACTTACTTTATAGTTCTGTCTCGAGTTCACGTAACAGTTTCTTTAAGCAGGAAAATATGCTATCCTGGACACTTACTTATTGGTTCAATCACGAGTACACAAAAAGGTATCTTTGTTTCTTCCAAACATCAACATCAATTAATGGAAATAAGCAGATCGGGTACAACTTACTTTTTATTTCAGACTCGCGTTCACATAATGGTATCTTTAAAATCAGGATCCAGTCTCCAGGGATTGGTCACAAAGATTTATTCAAAGATATAACACGATAAAAACACACACGGAAGGGGATCCAGGACACTGCTGCGGGATGGAAGGTTCTTTGTCTCAGGCGCTGCAGACGCATAGGACAGAGCCGCAGACGGTTCCCGTTCACCTTGTCTGACGCGCTGGAATAAGGTGAGCCAACAAGCAGTACTGACGTCACTGAGACAAAGAACCTGCTTATTTCCATTGATTGATGTTGATGTTTGGAAGAAACAAAGATACCTTTTTGTGTACTCGTGATTGAACCAATAAGTAAGTGTCCAGGATAGCATATTTTCCTGCTTAAAGAAACTGTTACGTGAACTCGAGACAGAACTATAAAGTAAGTGTGGTTATTAATCCACCAGCAACGTCAGCTGTGCTCTGATCTCCAGCTCACGATCAAGTTTCCATCAAGCGCTGGTTGTCCCACCTTTTGTATTTGCATATTGTTTCCACTGTTTGGAGGATTGGATGGCCTCCAGGGGATAATACTCAGCTGCTTTTCCACTAGCGCTAGTTCCTATCATTTTTTTTGTCAGTATTCCGGTTGTTTGTCCATCTAGATTTGGAACTTAGCTGCTTGGAATTATGTTTAAACATCGGAAAATCCGTGTAGAAAATATTGATAATTTGTTCTCTAAAGGGATAGATGAAATGCCCTCTGTGAGTGATGAAAATCTAGATAATGTAATGTTTAAAATTGAGAAATTACTTATAAAAGAAGGTAAACTATGGTGGGAAACCGCCACCCTGGAAAGATATTTAAAAGATAAAATCATTCCAAGGGGCCTGAGAATCGATAAATTACCATCATTCACCACAGAAACAGAATCTTTCAAAAAAGATTGGCTGGCAATTTTAGACCATTGCGCCAATTCATTAATATAACTTATTATCAAAGAGAAAAATCATAATCTAAAAACTACAGAAAAAGAAGTAGAGGATCTCTACACTCTCATTAAACCATACGCCAAATCAGCTGAATATAAAGAACTTGAGAAAAATATTATGGCCAAAATAGATAAAAATGTAACCGAATTAAAAAATAAAAAGTATAAAAAATATTTGAGAGATAAGAAAGATTATGAAACAGGAGATCAGTATAAATGGAAGGACAGTAAAACCTCAATAGAAAGTGAGCTTCCACCTAAACGTGATATCAATGCTGTAGAAATTAATCAGGTACAGAACCCCCCACGCAGAAAATTTGATAGGTTTAAATCCAAACCATCGATAAATACCAACCATCGTACCAATTATCAGACGAATTTTCGCCCATATAATCAGGAAAATACTAGGTTATGGGAAAAGAAAGATAGCCCCAATTATAACCATCATTGGGAAGGAAATAATAGAGGTGAGAACCCTCGCCGCCCAAACCGAAAATATATGAAACCAGCCGAGCAAAGTCAGAGAAATTATAAGAGACAAAATGATCGATTCCCTGATACTCCAAACAATTATGGTTGGAGGAATAAACAGGATGAGGGGGAGAATAGGTCCCACAACTATCAGGGAAAAGGAAAAAGATTAGATTCTAACAATCATTTTTTAGACAGAGGCTGGCGGAGAACCAACTTCAACTAAAATCTTTTACTAAAAATAAAAGAGGTAAAAGAGGTGGTTCCAATTCTAATTTAAACCTGTCAAAAAAACAGCGTGCCAAAAATAAAGGTATCACATCCATACCAAGTACTGTGGGAGAAAGTCCTACAGAAGAAATTAATATTACAAATGAAACTGAAAATAACAGCGAAAAATCTTATAAAACAAGTATATTTAACCTGAGCGACTATGTTCTTACAAAGGAAGAAGAAAGTATCCTTGAGAAAGGGCTTAAATTCTCTCCTTCTAATCATACCAATGAATATGAGGTCTTTACCGACCTGCAAAAATTTATAAGAAAGCTCACGTTGAAAAAATTCTTCTCTGACACAGAGGAGAATGATTCCGCTGTTAATATAGTGGAGGAACAGGTTAAAGTATTTAAAAGAAAATCCACCTTTTTCCCCAGATTTAAAAAAGGATGTTTCATAGACGTCTTTGAAAACTTGGTAAAAGAAGATTTAGAAAAGGTTTCCTTGAAAAAAGTAAAAAACCCTAATCTTACTAAATCTCAAAAAATGGCCATAGACAGTCTCAAAAACAATAATCAAATTATCATTAAACCGGCCGATAAGGGCGGAGGGATAGTCATCCTGAACAGGGATGACTATCATGCAGAGGTCATGAGACAACTTTTGGATTTAAATACGTACAAAAAGCTTTGTTCAGACCCATCAAGCAAAATTCAAAAGAAAATGGATATCTTCATCCAGTTATATTTGTCACTGGATGTTATTACAGAGAAGGAAGCCGAATATTTACATGTTGAAAACCCCTCAATCCCAGTGATCTATGTTCTTCCTAAGATCCATAAGTCTGCCACTAAACCACCAGGCAGACCTATTGTGGCTAGTATTGGATCGATTACATCGAATCTGTCATGCTACTTTGACAATAAAATTCAGCCGATAGTAAAAACTACTAAATCCTATGCCAAGGACACTATATCAGTACTTAACAAAATTAAAGATATTAAGTGGGAATCTCATTTCAAATTGGCAACTGCGGATGTAAAATCCCTCTATACTATTATACAACATGTAGATGGTATAGAGGCCGTAAAATATTTTTTGGTGAAGAACAATACCAACGAAAAAATGGTTAATTTTGTCACAGAGGGAATAGAGTTGGTTTTAACAAACAACTTTTTCTGGTACAAAGGAGACTTCTTCTTGCAGGTAGCGGGTTCAGCAATGGGTGCCAAGCTGGCACCAGGATATGCCAACCTGTTCATGGCTCATTGGGAGGATGAGCAGGTATGGACGGGTCATCCCTGGGTCGCCAGCTTGGCCCTATGGACCTGCTATATAGATGATATTTTATTCGTCTGGAGGGGTGATGACGAATCCCTACAAGATTTCTGTCAATACCTTAATAATAATTCATATAATATTGAACTGACATATACCATCAGTGACAGAGAAATACATTTTCTGGACCTTACAATTTATGTCGAGAATGAGGTCATAAAGACAAAAAACTTCGTAAAGCCCACTGATTGCAACTCCTATATAGGATGTGACAGCAATCACCATAAAAATTGGACCAAAAGCATCCCCAAAAGTCAATTCCAGCGTTTAAGACGGAATTGTACAGATTTGGAGGTATTCAATTCGCAAGCCTGCAGTATGAGGAAAAATTTCTTGGATAAAGGATACAGTCCATCAGTGGTTAATAAAGCTTTAGAACAATATCAGACCTGTTCTAGGAATGATTTGTTACAGGACAATCCAAAAAAGGTGAATAAAGAAGAGCAAGAAATAGCCTTTATCACCAAGTTTACTTCGCAACACAAAGTAATAGAGAAAATTATTTCCAATCATTGGAATATCCTTACCAAAGACCCTCTGTTAAACAAACATCTAGGTCCTAGCCAAAAATTTGTATATAGACGGGCAGACAATTTGCGGAGCATGCTGGTGAGAAGTGCCTTACCAGTAGATAAAAGACCTTCACGTATAACATCAAAAGGCTTTTATAGATGTGGCCAATGCTCCATGTGTAAAACTTGTCAGACAGAAAATAAGATCACCCAATACAAATCTTCTGTCACGGGACATGAATACACTATAAAAGATTTTATAACTTGCGGGACTAAAAATGTCATATATTTATTGGAATGTGTGTGTGGTACCCAATATGTGGGCAGAACGGGCAGAATGCTCAAAGAAAGATTAGGGGAACACATTCGCAATATTAAGAAAGGGAATGAACTTCATAATGTATCTTTACATTTTAAAAAAGAACATGCATGTGATGTTACATTTTTAAAACATTTTTGTGGCATTAAAATATGTAATAAAAATTGGAGGACCAAGAACACAGAACAGGATTTAGCAAAATTGGAAATAAAGACTATATTCGAACTCAAAACATTGGTTCCGAGAGGTCTTAATGTAGATTTCGAATATAAATGGTTTATCTAACAGGATATATTCTTTTAGGGTGTTCTGTTGTATATTTGTTACTAATATCTTGTTTCTGTGTTTGTCTGTCCCTCTCTGATACCCGGCTCTATATATTACTATGATATATGTGATTTTTTTATCGATGTTTTTATGACACCGATGTTTTTATAAATTTTTATTGATGTTTTATTACATTTTGGTATTTTTGTACTTTTGTACTTTTATATACTTATATATATATATTATATATGCGGTAATATGTTGTCTAGTATAAAAGAGCCGGGTCCCATAGACTACAGGTATGAACCATGATAGGTGGAAGTGATAGACAGCAGTACGTCTTGAAGAAGGAGGAATCCGAAACGCGTTGACGTCAGTACTGCTTGCTGGCTCACCTTATTCCAGCGCGTCAGACAAGGTGAACGGGAACCGTCTGCGGCTCTGTCCTATGCGTCTGCAGCGCCTGAGACAAAGAACCTTCCATCCCGCAGCAGTGTCCTGGATCCCCTTCCGTGTGTGTTTTTAAAGACGTCAGTACTGCTTGCTGGCTCACCTTATTCCAGCGCGTCAGACAAGGTGAACGGGAACCGTCTGCGGCTCTGTCCTATGCGTCTGCAGCGCCTGAGACAAAGAACCTTCCATCCCGCAGCAGTGTCCTGGATCCCCTTCCGTGTGTGTTTTTATCGTGTTATATCTTTGAATAAATCTTTGTGACCAATCCCTGGAGACTGGATCCTGATTTTAAAGATACCATTATGTGAACGCGAGTCTGAAATTAAAAAGTAAGTTGTACCCGATCTGCTTATTTCCATTGATTGATGTTGATGTTTGGAAGAAACAAAGATACCTTTTTGTGTACTCGTGATTGAACCAATAAGTAAATGTCCAAGATAGCATATTTTCCTGCTTAAAGAAACTGTTACGTGAACTCGAGACAGAACTATAAAGTAAGTGTGGTTATTAATCCACCAGCAACGTCAGCTGTGCTCTGATCTCCAGCTCACGATCAAGTTTCCATCAAGCGCTGGTTGTCCCACCTTTTGTATTTGCATATTGTTTCCACTGTTTGGAGGATTGGATGGCCTCCAGGGGATAATACTCAGCTGCTTTTCCACTAGCGCTAGTTCCTCATTTTTTTTGTCAGTATTCATATTGTGAGTTGGGTTGGAGTGGAAGAGGAGGGCCCAAAAATTTAGTTTTATGTTCCGGCACTGTATTCATGTTAGGCAAATATAAACAGCAGGCTCAGGACCTGCCCAAGGTGCCGTTTAATTACAAAGTCTGTAAACACATAAATCACTAATTCATGGCTGCGGTGTTGTAGACCAGACATAACATTACATAAAGTTATTAGAAGCTACAACAAACAGGATATACCATTCAGCTGTTTTACACGCTACATCATATCCCCTAACCAAACCGTGTATTCATTCCTCTGCCATTGTACACAGCTCACGCAGACCAGCCTATGAAGTAAAACTATCTGAAAGGACATTAACATTACATATCATTGTGTGTTTAATAGGGTCTAGTGAAAGACTTAAATGATTCATTTAGTATTTTTTTTAGGGCAGCGTCGAGTTTTTGTGACTACTATTAAGTTTTATAGGAATCTCAGGTCATCTGAGTTTTGACGTGGCCGGCTCACACGTCCATTGCAATAAAAGGAAATGGATTGGATACATATATGGCAGCAGTGTAAGGTGGAAATAATTACTAATGATAGGGTTCTAGACCCAATAATTATCATTTAATATCACTGCTTATTGATGTATCAAAAATCACACATGTGGAAGATTTACTAAAGGTTCTAAAACAGTCAAGTAGAGATATGGCCCACAGCAACCAATCAGGTTCTAGCATTAGTAAATCTACCTCACAGTGAGCAGGATGTCCTATAGCGCATGTACGGACTGCTGACCACGCATGTGCCACTAAAGAGAGCCAGGGATAGATGCTATGGATCCTTCATCTTTCATTAAAAGGTTTAATTTTATTCAATTGCTTCATTCTGCTCTGTCGTCCATGCAACAGCCCTACATCAAAGCACCCAGCCTCCGTTACACTCCGGCTGGTGCTTCACCAGGTTCACGAAACGTGACAGGCTGCACTGTGTCCCTTGAATAAAAGCAGGCCCTGCATAGTCACTAGAGATTTGGGGGAACTGCAAAGCTGCAAATTTGCAGCCTTGCGAATCAACCAGAATAACCCCCATTACCTGCAACTAGGGACAATATTATCCATTATACAAAGGGATATGGCAATGCCATGTTTCCTTAGTGGCATGCTGCTAGAGGGCACCCCACGGTATAACATCGGTGGCTATTCCCTGTACGTTGTACAGTTACAGAGGCTTATTTAAATTGACATAAGTACATAAAAGGTTTTTTCAGATAAAAAGCGAGTCTCTCCACCTTTTACAATGTGTGAAAAGCAAGCAGTGGGTGGTATCTGTAGACATAACAACCTGGAATGCAAATGGCAGTTTCTCTCTGAAATCACAGATGGCACGGGAACACAATTTGCTGATTTCCACCTCAGTGGGGAAATGACTGGCTCAGAACCACCATCTGCATTAGCTCTACAGAATGAATACTTTAATAGCTACAGTCTTCATGAATGAAATCCTGGTAGCATTTGGACCTCAGATAAAGATAAAATGTAACCATTGGCAGAGAAAGAAATCCATAGATTGTCTGTGATAGGTTAAAGACCTGTGGAAACTAGGATAATATTATTTAAACGCTGCTGTAGTTTCCTAGCTGCAGCCTGCATGTTCCAGGTGTCTGTGTTCGGTATATGATGTGTTGTGTCACGGATGGTGGATCGTTGTCACATACACAGGGCAGGAGCAGCTTGATAGAATCAGTAGTACGCTGTAAACCTGTGTATTCTTGACAATAGAGATGCAAAGCTGTGACTCACTCTATGAGTAGGTAGCACTGTGACTCAGACAAAATGTCGTGGAGGAGGCATAGCAAATGAGGTAGCTAAGAATGTAACTTCAGTAGCAAGATGAAGGTCATTCTAGCGAGCAGCGATGTGCAGGAAAGGTAACTTTTACGTGGAACTCCTGAAAGGAAAGTACACAAAATATCAAATGCTAGGGTATGGGTAAATACCGGACCGGACAAGACTCCGGAATGCCGGACCGGACATCAAACTCTGCATTCCGAAGCTTGTATTGTCTGGTCCGGGGGGGGGGAGTTCTGTACAGGGGCTGCCGGTGACAGCTGTACCCAGGGAGAGGAGGAGGGGGAGAATAAAACCTCCCTGTATGGTCCGGGCATGTAGTAAAAACTGGAACAGTCCGGACCACACCAAAAAGTGAAAAACAAATGTCGACCTTTTCCAAGTCCTCCTTTTGCTTCTGTCAAAATTTTGACCACTTTGACCACGACATTTTGACAGACCTTTTGCCTGTCCACCAATAGTGGTCGACCTATTGAGTTGACTGTTGACCTTAATTGTGTGGACCCTATGACCCTTACCCCTTTTCAATAAACAAAAAATTTAAATTTAGGGTCCACATCCACACTGGAATTTTAGTTGATCATGATTAACCTTTTTTAGGGGTATATGGCCACTCTGATCCACACACATGACATCACAATGCAGCACAAAAGTAGATGCCGTTCCTTAGCATGACATCACAATGCAGCACAACAATAGATGTTGTTCCTTACCACTGATCTACGCACATGACATCACAATGCAGCACAACAGTAGATGCTGTTCCTTTCAATAGATTTACGCACATGACATCACAATGCAGCAAAACAGTAGATGCTGTTCCTTACCACTGATCTACGCACATGACATCACAATGCAGCACAACAGTAGATGTTGTTCCTCGCCGCTAATCCACGCACGTGATATTACAATGCAGCAACAGTTGATGTTGTTCCTTACCACTGATCTACGCACATGACATCACAATGCAGCACAACAGTAGAGGTTGTTCCTCGCCGCTAATCTATGCACATGCCATTGCAATGCAGCTGTTATGGTTTTGTCGGGAGTGAACCCGTAGCCGGGACTGCTGTTTAGAACAGCCACAGCGAGACCCTACTCTGTCTCTGTTGGCCCCCAAAGTTAGGTAACTGGTTCCTGCTGAACTAAGCTTCGCCTTTAGCCGCCACGTTTGGAAGGGCGAGTTGAGCCCGCCCTAACTCCGGTGCAGCCAGGAGTTATGGGGTGACAAGGAACCGGGACCTCCTGAGGGTATAGCCAAGAGGAGAACTAACTAAGGACCTGACTGGAAATTAACAAAGGGCAACTTGCCCAGCTAGCTAAGCTGCTAAGCGCCAGCGACCTAGTCGCCAACCACCGACGACCGAGTCGCATGCACAAGAAAAAATACACCACGCAAAAGGCACACTACAAACAAGACCAGACAAACACTAAACACTGAAAGAAGTGCCGAAAGCTCGACCTGAGGACCAGGCAATCCGATAAACAGCGACCGGACAAAAGTACTTGCCAGCAAGCCGCTGGACAAGGTCAGCAAACAATACGAACCCCAGAACGGGTGATAATACAGGAATAGAACTGCCCCTAAAGGGGTACTCACAGATACCAGGAGAGGCTGGACGCACAGGCCAGAAGAGCACTTCCAACAAGAATCCCCTGGAGCCGGGACAGAGAGCTGACAGGAACCACTGTCACAGGAGCTATCACCGGCGGTGATACAAGGTAGGCCAGCCCACCTCCTGGTCCAATGGTGGGCTGGGCGCCGGGTAATTAGTAGACCGGCCCTAATACTGTGGGCAATGGCGTCCGTTACTAGGCGACGGCGTCCGTTGCTAAGCAACGACGCCGCCGCGTCATGCCCTCTTGTGCCGGGTCCTTCCGGCTTCCGGGATTACCCGGACGTGAAGTGGTGGAGGGCGGAGGCTGCGCCCGACTGCAGCGTCCCCCGGCGTCTCTGGTTTCCGAGCAACCAGGCGTCGTGATGTCAGAACGCGCAGCCGGGATGCGCCGCTGATCCCGGCTTCCGGGATTACCCGGACATGAAGTGGTGGAGGGCGGAGGCTGCGCCCGACTGCGGCGTCCCCCGGTGTCTCTGGTTGCCGAGCAACCAGAAGTCGTGATGTCAGAACGTGCAGCCGGGACGCGCCGCCGATCCCTTATGCCAGCCGCCGGAGACCGGGGCACAACAGCAGCACAATAGTATATGCTGTTCCTTGACATGACATCACAATGCAGCACAACAGTAGATACACATTTTGTCACTATGCGGTTAACATAAACACAAATAAAACTAATTCATAACACTACATTATCCTACTATTATTTGGTCATCGCAATTAGAATCTTTGCTTTCCCTCCCAAGAAACAAATATATATTTTTTGATTCAGTTGGTAATATATTATTTATATTATACCTCTACTCCATGTTACCAGCAGCACACTCGAGGGATACAAACTATTATTCATTCTACCAGAAGTTCAAGCACTAATATACCTAAGGGATGGTGTATTTGGAATCATAATACACAGATTTACTTTTTCATACAATCTGCTAAATAAATAATACATAAAACGCATTAGAGCATTGGAGAGGATTTCCACAACATATCGGGAATTTCAATATCCTTTAGAGGTCTCCAGACAGTCTCCTCAATGGGTGTTTCCAACTTGCCCAGGTAATGAGGACCATTTTACTGTGATCATGTTACTCATTCATGTCCCTGAAAAAGGTCTGGTCTTCATATCTTAGGGGCAATTCAGACCTGATTGCTCCCCCCCCCCCCCTTCCCCGGTCCTGATGGTGGAGGTTTGGGAAACCCTCAAGGAAAAATATTTAACACATTTTTGTGTCCTTGATTAGGTTCAACTGACCCATTTAGTGTACATTTTGTATGCTAAACAAGAACACTTAACTAACACATTAAGTAGATATCAATAAATACAAGAAGATATTAAAGACTGCAAAGCAACATTGGTATTTCCTACAATGAAAGCTTGTCTCATCTCTATGATTTATAAGCGTATCATTAACTCACCGTAGGGTGTATTAGGGATATCCCTGGCAATCTCATGGCAAGACCCATCATCTGTCAGTAGCTGGTTGTTAGGTGACTGCATACCAGATTGGCTCAGTACAGGACTGCTTGTCTCCAGCTGCGGCTTCTCGTGGTTCAAATAGGACAGCGGATATTTTATACATTCATAGCCACTGTAGACACAAAGTTTTCAATTTACTTAGAAAGAAGAAACAAAACTAACCCCCTTTGCACCAAAACTTTAATTAATAAAAGCAATAACCAGTCAGGTTCCAGTGCGCTCAGGGCCTAATTCTGGTTGGTTTGCAAAAGTAAACTCCTTCTTTACCAACCATGAATACTGCAGATGTGGGTTAATGTAACATGTGCAGAGAGAGTTAGATTTGGTGGGATATGTTCAAACCAATGGGCCGGTATACAACGGTATGACATACCGGCACTTCGAGCAATAAATAAATGACAGCAGGGGGGCACAATGCACCCTGGCCCAGTCTGCTGGTAATACGCCGGCGATGATTTGCGAGCGCGCATCAGGGCTCACCAATCAGCGTTGTCCATACACACTGGGCGACTTTTGAGCTGAAAGAAGCGCAAATGGTGAAACTGACCTGCTTTCAGCTCATAATCGCCCAGTGTGTGTGGGCTTTAACAATTACAATCAGGTTGTTTGCTATGTTCAATCCCATCATTTCTACACAGTTATTTAATAAATCTCAACTTTATCAAGTAAAGAATTATTGTCATATAATTTTGTTTTATGGCACTTACAATGGTGTTTGGATTGGTTTTTCTTCAAAATCTTCAATTAATTCCAAAAAGTTGGCAGTCTGAGGTTTGCTTGGAGGAGTGTATTTTATTCCTGCACTGATTCTCAAAACACGCCCGCTTTCATCTGTTGAGAAACAGTGGAACATATTTCAGATATTATTTCAGAACATACTAATACAGATCATTTATTACAACCAATAATCCACTTAATCCATTTTAATTATACAAATGGAGGGTTAGCTAAGGGTCTCATGAAATAAAAAACAATCTAAGGGTAACAAATAGTTTATTGTAAAGGCATTCATTACCAAAAAAAAAACAAATTACAAAAAATGATTTGTAAGGCATTCTTTACAAGAACTGACTCCATTATATCTAAAACAATAATTCAATGCAATTTATAATTTGCCTTGAACCACTTGTGTTTTCAAAACTTTTACAATATTAAAAATGTCCATTTGATTCTGACTTTGTCGAATTGTTTAGTTGAGTGCACGTTTGAAAGGAAACTAATTATATGGGGAGTTTTACTTCTGTCCATACACACTGGGTGACTAAGCCTTGAAAAAGAAGTTTGCGAAATGCGCGTTGGCGTGTTCAGTTAGCGGGGGAAAGTGGGGACTATGTATTCATAATTGTGTATTGCTTTAGATCTGTCAGCGGTGTGTGTAGTGCATGTCCCGGGCACTGACAGCCGGAGCCCTGTCCAGACGCCCCTTAGAAACTGCATACGGTGCAGAAAATAGGAGATAGAGATGCTGCTTTCATTGCCTCATCCTACAACGGCATCAGATTGGCAGCAACAACTCTAATCCTCACTTTGGAATTTAGGACCTAGTGTCCTCCTAGAATTAAATTGTTAGCCACTGTTTTTGCCTACTACTTATCACTGTGACGGGAGGTGACAGGAGCAGCCAGGACGCTGCCCGCACCCGGTCTCCCCGGAACATCTCTATACCCAGGCGGTGTGGAATATAGGGGACACGGTTACCCATCACTATAACACACTGCCAAGCACTATTTGAGCACTTTAGCAGTTACATTGCAATTATACTATAGTTTGATACACACTATACAATCTGGTAGATCTGACAGATTCTTGATTACAATAAAATTCAATACACACTGCCAAGCACAAGCTGGATATTTCAGCAATATTAGTGTGATCACACTGTGACTTGATATACACCATACATCCTGACAGATCCTACAGATCTCTGACTATAATAAAATCCTATATGCCTACCCCTTGCGACTTTAGGAAAGTTATTTTCCTTTTTAAGAAGTCTCGTGTGATTTTTGTTGAATGTCGGTTTTATTATTTCGCTAATTAATTTTCAATTGAAATCCATAATAAAGGTTATATTTTAAGAAATCCTTTCTCTCTATGTTCACCGCAAAAACAGACTTTCTGTTGTGTCTCTGACTGGACCTGAGGAATGGCCACAAAACGTGCAAAAACGGTACAATCCGTACATTTTTTTTAGCCTGTACAGACCGTAAAAAAACGGTACTGTACCGGCTTAATCAGTACAGTTGGAGGGTATGCTATTTTGTTTTATGAAGAATAACTCGGTGCCAAATACTGGCTACTAACTTCATTATATATCATTAGAAAAGTCCACTTCAGCTATCTCACCCCATGACTAGAAAACATTTCAAATGCTGAATGCAGTGTGAAAACCCACTGACCTTGATTCCAACCAAGGCTAAAAAAGAGCAGCACCTAGAAAATCAGCTTATTAAAAACCTATTTAGTGTTTGAGCTCCTGCATTGTGAGGCTCATGCACTTTCCATCCAAGAAATTGTAAATCTCTTGCTTATTTATGTGTGAGCTGCTGCAGCAGGCTGTTTTGTCCAAGCACAGAGGATGATTTAGTCTCTGCAGTCTGAAAATGGCTCCATAGCACAAATTGTGGTACCCAGTCCGAGAAACATATTTCAAAGACTGTTTATTTATAGCCAAGCATTGCACAGCCAGAGACGGCGGTAGTAAAAATATATTTATGCAGTATAAGAATTGCGCAGGAGTCCTGATGTAATTTTAATTTCAGCTGCCGTTGTAGAACAGGTGCAGATAACATGAGCTGATATAGTGCATCTAGGAGACAGAATTGTATTTTTGGTCCTTCCTTATCTTGCACAAATCACTTAAATGAATTTATTTTAAGACCAGTTCACCAAAGAGGATTCATCGAAGAAATCCTCCGTAATATTGTGCAAGCCCCCCTCCCATCACCAAAATAGCAAGACCTTTGTCACTGTCCTGTGATATCTGGCACCAAGACATTAGCAGCATATTCTTCAAGTTAATTTCTATGCACATAGAAGATTCCAGCACTAGGATGGTGTCATAGGACTTAGCCGGGGGGAGGGGGCGCTCCGGTGCTCACCTGCCCCCCGGACGCTGTACAGGGGGGGTGCCAGTGATCGCGGCGGTTGGCAAAAAAAAATTCCACCGCAACATTTTCTCAGAGCTCCGCGCATGCAGTGGCGTAGCTACCGTATGGCAGCCACCATGGCTGCTTGGGGGAGCAAGCGCCAGCGGGGTGCCGCCAGTGCTCAGCACACTGCTCAGAGTCGCCCCCCTTACCCCTTTGCATGCCGACGCCGCATTCCTGCCTGGTTCGGCACCGCAGATATTCTCCTGTCGTGTAATGAAAAATTACATGGCAAAATGGCTGCCCCCATACAGCAGGCAGTTTTTTTTAGGAATGTTAGAGGAAGCGCCGGCCTCCTCTAGCATCCTTAAAAACTGTCTGCTATTAGGGGGCAGCCATTTTGCCGTGTAACTTTTCATAACTGCAGGAGACGGAGTCAGGAGGATATCTGCGGTGCCGGACCAGGAATGCGGCGGCGGTGGCGGCAGAGGGTAAGGGGGGGGTCTTAACTTTACTTTTAAGGGGGCGGCAATGTCAATTTCGGCAGGGGGGGGGGGCGCAAAAATATTAGTTACGCCACTGCGCGCATGCGCAGTAGAGTCTGTGGGCGCTAGAGTGCTCAGACTCTACTTCACTGCCCGCCAGGGTGCTGTGGCCAGAAGAGAGGAGGAGACCTGAAATGAGGAGGCTGCACATAGGATTCCTTCTCTGTTGCTCTCCTTTTGCAATCCAATATTTTTTTTTTGCAATTCAAACATTTATGGTTTATATGTTTAAATTAATTATCATTTTTTTTTTTATATTCAAAAATGGTCTACGTTGAACAATGGTAATGTTTTTATTTTAAAGTGGCTCACCTTATATCTGCTACTAGCACGGTGAATCCTGACTAGATGTTGGACTTGAAAGGCTTAAAGCACCGCTAGGAAAACCAGTTTAATAGGAGGCACTCATCCTTCTCCAAACAAGGTAAGTAAAAACCAATGCTTTATAAAAAATTCTAATTAAAAGAATTATGGTACCATATGTAAAAGTTACATGGGTATATATTAATACATCTTCCTGATTCTAGTAACATGTCCGGTACTTGTTTCCTAGAATGTTGCCCCTGATTTTGATCGTAGTACATCTTATACAATCGCATCGCATGCCATATAGCGATGCAATTCAATTTTTAATTGTACAAGCACCGTGATGGGTGCTTTCATTGTTAAATGCACGCCCATTGGCAACGCCACCACCACTATCAACACAAACCCGAAGCATGGCGAGCGCAGCGAGCCCGTGAGGGTCGGCGGTACGCGTCCTCCGACCTTTTCATACCCCCACTATCCACGTCGGTGTGGAATTGATTTTAGATAGTGTGGCAAGCGTAGCGAGCCACCAAACCCGAAGCGTGGCGAGCGGACACGGATTACGTGTCCCCTCACCAGGCTTCGGGCTCGTATTACATGTTCCCTCGTGTCCCCTCGCCAGGCTTCAGGCTCGTATTACATGTCCCCTCGTGGGGCTCGCTGCGCTCGCATAGCTTTGGGCTCGGTGGCTCGCTGCGCTCACCACACTATCTAAAATCAACTTCACGTTGACGTGGATAGTGGGGGTATGAAAAGGTCGGAGGACGCGTACCGCCGCCCCTCGCGGGCTTGCTGCGCTAGCCAGGCTTTTGGTTGGCGTTGATAGTGGGGGTGGCGTTGACAATGGGGGTGCATTTAACACTGTAAGCACCCATCAGGATGCGTGTACAATTAAAAATCGCATCACATCGCATGTCATTTGATGGCATGCAATGCTATGAGATATTTCATTGTACAAGCACTCATGTTAATTTAACATGAATATCGCATCGCATCGCACACCACTAAGTATGGTATGTGATGGGCTCCGTGCTAGGAACCAAGTACCACATGCCCTATATTAGGGATGGTAATAAGATAAGTAAAGTGCGTAAAGAAAAATAAATGAAATTGTGCTAAAAATAAAGATTAAACCCCTTCAGTGGTGAGATTTTTTTAAGGCAGCACTCACCACTGGGCAAGTTTTTTTTGTGGGAGTGCTCCCACAGCCGGGGGAGGAGGCGGGGTCATGCAGCGGGAGCCGGGCAGAGCAGCTGAAGCTGAGTTCAGCGTTAAGCAGCGGAGATGGCGGAAAGCCTGAGAATTTGTCAGTCTAGGCACTGACGCATAGCCCGGAAAATTCTCGGGAGTGCCAGGGAAGGGGTTAAAACCAACATCTGTGTGCCATCTTATTGTGTCATATATGTGCCTTATATAGAGTTCTATAGACACTTTTGTGTGCTTTTTTCTTAAATATGGATCACCATACAGAATCTGCATGTGTGATATCCTGGTGGATCATATCTCCTAGTGGGGATAGTATATTCCTGAACCGTTACACATCATGGTCACAATATCGTCATAGATCATATATGTGTGTTATGCTAGGTCACCTTAGTTAGATGTCAATAATTATACGGGCCGATTCAGGATTACTCATAATGATCAGAATTCAGCCCCTGGCCGAATGGTCGGGATTTGCGCAAGCGCATTTCTGCCCATATGGAAACCCCACCAGCGAATGGCCGCAGCGAATTACACACTCCCCGGGCAATTCGCATCGAGGAGGGGTGGGCGGGGGCATAGGTGGCACTGGACTATGGGACCGTGGCATCCCCATGAAAATGTTTCCATGGGTACACGGGTGGGCCGATGCCTGCCGGGGGTTGGGGCTCAAATCACATGCCGCTCACCCTGTCTTCATCTGGGCACCCTCAAATTAAAGTCAGTTGAGACTGACTTTATTATGCGAAGGCACATATTGGGTCAAAAAACAGTGAAAAAAAACATGTCGACCTGGCGACCTGTCGACCGAAAGTCATGTAGACTTTTTCACCTGTCTACATTCTATATGTCGGTATTTTGACCTTGTCTGTGTTTTGACCTGGTCGGGATTTTGACCTTGTCGGAATATTAAATGTCGGGATTTTGACCTTGTCGGGACTTTGACCGTCGGTCAATGGTTTTCGGTATTTTGACTGCATCCAACTGACACATCTGCACGTGTGTACACCTGATATGTTTGTGAATGTTGCTGATATATCCAGAGCCTGCATTAAGGTTCCAGGTGCCTTAGGCTACTGCACATGTAGCTTCCCTTGTAATGCTGCCAAACACGCATGTATGGATGCTCAGGGACTCACCAGTCATACTGCCCATGTGCATGTAACAAAGGTTATACACCTGGCATGTAGGCAGGGCTGGATTATAATGGGGGCACAAGGGGTCAGTGCCCCTGGGCCCCCCTCTAGCTAGGGGCCCCCTGTGGTTGGCTTGTATTTAAAAAAAAAAAAAATTTTTTTTTTAGCTAAAGGTTTTGGGCATGGGAGTGGGGTAGTGCTGCAGCTTCACCTATCTGCCAATGTGACAATGATTAATGGTGCTGAGCATCGGGAGCCAAGTGTGCAGTGCATTACTGGGAGTTGACTAAGTCCCATGACACTTTGCACCAGAGGGCAGAGGCAGAGACGTTTGTGCTGAGCTCTGATTGGTGGAGCTCATTACATGCTTCTCAGGCCCATGGACAACAGCAGCAGCAGCCTAGTCATGGGAGGGTTTTTAATCAGAGGCAGCACTGGGACTGTGAGGTCTCCTACAGAGTAAGGTGCAGAGGGACAAACACAGGCTTTTCATGTGGTATGTATGTATGTATGCGTGTGTATATATGTGTATATATATATATATATATATATATATATATCTCCTGAAGTTACCCATTGACCAAGTTTATACTGCCTTTACTCTGTATTCTGACAGTGTAATATTCTCCTGTGCAGTTTGCGGTCAGTAATGACAAGTGCAAGGGGGCCCCCTTGTCTAAAGTGCCCTGGGCCCCCCGAAGGCTTAATCTGGCACTGCATGTAGGATCTAATGCTTGTGGCTTTTGAAGGAGACTTTGGCTTCAGGCTGCCCGGCTGGCACTGCAGCACAATGTACAAAAAGTAATGGTTCCATCAGTAAGTTACATTGGCACAGTCACCTGGCAGTCACCTTAAGAACTTTACCCTCAACAGTACATCAGGACGGGTGATAGCTAACAAGCATGGAATACATTAGGCCTTCATTTGATCACCTGATAGCATAAGTCATTTTACTGCGCTTTCACAGGTGCACTAGGCTGCATCCTAAATAGCCTATTGGTTGATCAGGCACTGGATATATCAGAAATAGCGTTACATCTGACCAGCTGCCAACGGTGCTTTAGGTTTGCGCGATTTGTGCACTAAATTGGCTATATTAGCCATTACATATGTTGTCACAAGCAGGGGGGGTTTTCAAATCGATCTGATGCTAAACATATCGATCAGCACAAGATTGCTTGTGCATAAACCTTAAAAATAGACAGATCAGTCAGCAGATCTGCTCGGTGGCCAAGTGTCAGTAGCCTAACTCGCTTCTTCTGTGCTCTGTTGTGTACAACTCCGAGCTCGACGAATCCAAAACAGCATCAGTGCTGGCTGTGTGCTTGTGTTCTGCATTTATTAAATAATCTCACTGTAGGTAACAGGTTCAATGAGCCTCAATTTGTTATAATGTGATGTATTCTAAATGTTTGCATTTAAGGGGCCTGATTCTGGTTCACTTGCAAAAGCAAATTCACTCTCTAATGGACAAACCATGTGCACTGCAGGTGGGGCAGATGTAACATGTGCAGAGAGAGTTAGATTTGGGTGAGTCATTTTGTTTCTGTGCAGGGTACATACTGGCTGCTTTAGTTTTACACTGCAATATAGATATCAGTTTGAAGTACAAATCCCACCCAAATGTAACGCTCTCTGCACATGTTATATCTCCCCCACCTGCAATGCACCTGGTGTTGTCCACTAGAGAGTGAATTTGTTTTTGCAAGTGAACCAGAATCAGGACCAAGGTGTAGAGCAAAAACAAAAGCGCACCAGAGTAAGGTGACAAACATCTCCAGTGGAACAGGGCAAAGCCAGACAGCAAACAAAGACAGCCCCAAATAAATCTCAATGGATACATCATGAAAATGCATTATCACTTCACTCTGATCTTTGCTCATAAGTAACCTTGTAAAATTCAAAGAATATATACAGTGTATATATATATATATATATATATATATATATATATATATATATATATATATATATATTGCATTATATTCTTCCAGCAGTGTTCATTCTAAATCTTACTTGCTAATCGAGAAAACCTTGACTGAACAAGAATGCTTTTAGGAAGGTGAGAAGGACTAAATTCTAGCTGCGCAGAGAAAAATGACAATTTTCCATATGTGAAAATTTAACATTTTCACTCCTGGATTCAGAACCCTGTTATGTTCAGCACGTCCATCAGAGAAAGGCTAAAGCTACTGCGTATTTGCTTTATTATTAATATATTTTCATAATATGTCTGTCTGTTGTTACCCAGTTTGTCTTATCACTGTCTACTATTGTAAAGCGCAACGGAATCTGCTGTGCTGTATAAGACACTGTAAATAAATAAATATATAAATAATATTAGTAGAGTGCTGAGGCCTGGATTAGTCATCTGGGACACATGCTGCATTGACAACCGATTCCTCATTTTGACAGTTCAAAACTAAGGGAGAGATGTTCCAACTCTGAGAGAAAGTGGCGGAGCACAAACCAATTAGCTCCTTTTTACAAACTGTTTTAAAAATTACAAAAGAAGCTGATTGGTTGGTACTTTAAATTTCTCCACTCTAACCCTCTCTAAGCTATGATACTGTATGTCCAGGGGCGTAGCAAGGGCGGAGCTGGCAGAGCACCCCGAAAGATCACAGGGTGCCGGAGCCGTGCACTGCAAACTCTGCTGATGGCTCCCCCGCCCAGCTCGCCTGCTCCCCCGCCTGCCTGATCATGTGTCCTGAATCCTGTGCCGCCCGGCTGTGGCTCACAATATCAGCTGTGTGAGCCATGGCTGGGTGGCACAGAAGTCAGGACACAAATTCAAGTCTCCCGCTGGAACGCTAGCCAATAGGCGCTTGCGGTACAGCAGCCAATCAGAAGCAGCATTGGTCTCTGCTGGACTGTGAGTGCTTATTGGCTAGCGGTCCAGTGGGAGACTTAAAAATAGCGACAGACAGTCGGGCAATGAACCACTCTCTCTGCACAGCTGCAGCAGGATTCAGTCCCCCTTGGCAACGAGCAATTTCAGTCCCCCTTGGCAAAAAGCTACTTTAGTTCCCTTTGGCAATGAGCAACTTTAGTCCCCCCTGGCATTGAGAATGAAGCCCCTGGCATCGACCATGAAGCCCCTGGCATCGACCATGTAGGTAAGTGGCACTTATGTGTCAGATGTGTAATGGGCATTACGGTTTGTTATATAGTATGTAATGGGCATTACGGTGTGATATATAGTATGTAATGGGCATTACGGTGTGTTATATAGTGTGTAATGGGCATTACGGTGGGTTATATAGTGTGTAATGGGCATTACGGTGTGATATATAGTATGTAATGGGCATTACGGTGTGTTGTATAGTATGTAATGGGCATTAAGCTGTGTTATATAGTATGTAATGGGCATTACGGTGTGTTATATAGTATGTAATGGGCATTACGGTGTTATATAGTATGTAATGGTCATTACGGTGTGTTCTATAGTATATAATGGGCATTACGGTGTGTTATATAGTATGTAATGGGCATTACCGTGTGT
This sequence comes from Crinia signifera, assembly GCF_055691185.1. Taxonomy (NCBI): domain Eukaryota; kingdom Metazoa; phylum Chordata; class Amphibia; order Anura; family Myobatrachidae; genus Crinia; species Crinia signifera. The sequence continues at coordinate 128,159,352 of NC_139226.1, read as the reverse complement.
TATATAGTATGTAATGGGCATTACGGTGTGTTATATAGTATGTAATGGGCATTGCGGAGTGTTATATAGTATGTAATGGGCATTGCGGAGTGTTATATAGTATGTAATGGGCATTAAGCTGTGTTATATAGTATGTAATGGGCATTACGGTGTGTTATATAGTATGTAATGGGCATTACGGTGTTATATAGTATGTAATGGTCATTACGGTGTGTTCTATAGTATATAATGGGCATTACGGTGTGTTATATAGTATGTAATGGGCATTACCGTGTGTTATATAGTATGTAATGGGCATTACGGTGTGTTATATAGTATGTAATGGGCATTACGGTGTTATATAGTATGTAATGGGCATTACGGTGTGTTATATGGTATGTAATGGGCATTACGGTGTTATATAGTATGTAATGGGCATTACGGTGTGTTATATAGTATGTAATGGGCATTACGGTGTGTTATATAGTATGTAATGGGCATTGCGGTGTGTTATATAGTATGTAATGGGCATTACGGTGTTATATAGTATGTAATGGGCATTACGGTGTGTTATATAGTATGTAATGGGCATTACGGTGTGTTATATAGTATGTAATGGGCATTACGGTGTGTTATATAGTATGTAATGGGCATTACTGTGTGTTATATAGTATGTAATGGGCATTACGGTGTGGTATACTATGTAATGGGCATTACGGTGTGTTATATAGTATGTAATGGGCATTACGGTGTGTTATATACTATGTAATGGGCATTACGGTGTGTTATATAGTATGTGATGGGCATTACGGTGTGTTATATAGTATGTAATGGGCATTACGGTGTGTTATATAGTATGTAATGGGCATTACGGTGTGTTATATAGTATGTAATGGGCATTACAGTGTGTTATATAATATGTAATGGGCATAACAGTGTGTTATATAGTATGTAATGGGCATAACAGTGTGTTATATAGTATGTAATGGGCATTACGGTGTGTTATATAGTATGTAATGGGCATTACGGTGTGTTATATAGTATGTAATGGGCATTACGGTGTGTTACATAGTATGTAATGGGCATTACAGTGTGTTATATAGTATGTAATGGGCATAACAGTGTGTTATATAGTATGTAATGGGCATTACGGTGTGTTATATAGTATGTAATGGGCATTACGGTGTGTTATATAGTATGTAATGGGCATTACGGTGTGTTATATAGTATGTAATGGGCATTACGGTGTGTTATATAGTATGTAATGGGCATTACGGTGTGTTATATACTATGTAATGGGCATTACGGTGTGTTATATAGTATGTAATGGGCATTACGGTGTGTTATATAGTATGTAATGGGCATTACGGTGTGTTATATAGTATGTAATGGGCATTACGGTGTTATATAGTATGTAATGGTCATTACGGTGTGTTCTATAGTATATAATGGGCATTGCGGTGTGTTATATAGTATGTAATGGGCATTACGGTGTGTTATATAGTATGTAATGGGCATAACAGTGTGTTATATAGTATGTAATGGGCATTACGGTGTGTTATATAGTATGTAATGGGCATTACAGTGTGTTATATAGTATGTAATGGGCATAACAGTGTGTTATATAGTATGTAATGGGCATTACGGTGTGTTATATAGTATGTAATGGGCATTACAGTGTGTTATATAGTATGTAATGGGCATTACAGTGTGTTATATAGTATGTAATGGGCATTACGGTGTGTTATATAGTATGTTATGGGGATTACGGTGTGTTATATAGTATGTAATGGGCATTACGGTGTGTTATATAGTATGTAATGGGCATTACAGTGTGTTATATAGTATGTAATGGGCATAACAGTGTGTTATATAGTATGTAATGGGCATTACGGTGTGTTATATAGTATGTAATGGGCATTACGGTGTGTTATATAGTATGTAATGGGCATTACAGTGTTTTATATAGTATGTAATGGGCATAACAGTGTGTTATATAGTATGTAATGGGCATTACGGTGTGTTATATAGTATGTAATGGGCATTGCGGTGTGTTATATAGTATGTAATGGGCATTACGGTGTTATATAGTATGTAATGGGCATTACGGTGTGTTATATAGTATGTAATGGGCATTACGGTGTGTTATATAGTATGTAATGGGCATTACGGTGTGTTATATAGTATGTAATGGGCATTACTGTGTGTTATATAGTATGTAATGGGCATTACGGTGTGGTATACTATGTAATGGGCATTACGGTGTGTTATATAGTATGTAATGGGCATTACGGTGTGTTATATACTATGTAATGGGCATTACGGTGTGTTATATAGTATGTGATGGGCATTACGGTGTGTTATATAGTATGTAATGGGCATTACGGTGTGTTATATAGTATGTAATGGGCATTACGGTGTGTTATATAGTATGTAATGGGCATTACAGTGTGTTATATAATATGTAATGGGCATAACAGTGTGTTATATAGTATGTAATGGGCATAACAGTGTGTTATATAGTATGTAATGGGCATTACGGTGTGTTATATAGTATGTAATGGGCATTACGGTGTGTTATATAGTATGTAATGGGCATTACGGTGTGTTACATAGTATGTAATGGGCATTACAGTGTGTTATATAGTATGTAATGGGCATAACAGTGTGTTATATAGTATGTAATGGGCATTACGGTGTGTTATATAGTATGTAATGGGCATTACGGTGTGTTATATAGTATGTAATGGGCATTGCGGTGTGTTATATAGTATGTAATGGGCATTACGGTGTGTTATATAGTATATAATGGGCATTACGGTGTGTTATATAGTATGTAATGGGCATTACAGTGTGTTATATAATATGTAATGGGCATAACAGTGTGTTATATAGTATGTAATGGGCATAACAGTGTGTTATATAGTATGTAATGGGCATTACGGTGTGTTATATAGTATGTAATGGGCATTACGGTGTTATATAGTATGTAATGGGCATTACGGTGTGTTATATAGTATGTAATGGGCATTACGGTGTGTTATATAGTATGTAATGGGCATTACGGTGTTATATAGTATGTAATGGGCATTACGGTGTGTTATATAGTATGTAATGGGCATTACGGTGTGTTATATAGTATGTAATGGGCATTACGGTGTGTTATATAGTATGTAATGGGCATTACGGTGTGTTACATAGTATGTAATGGGCATTACGGTGTGTTATATAGTATGTAATGGGCATAACAGTGTGTTATATAGTATGTAATGGGCATTACGGTGTGTTATATAGTATGTAATGGGCATTACGGTGTGTTATATAGTATGTAATGGGCATTGCGGTGTGTTATATAGTATGTAATGGGCATTACGGTGTGTTATATAGTATATAATGGGCATTACGGTGTGTTACATAGTATGTAATGGGCATTACGGTGTGTTACATAGTATGTAATGGGCATTACGGTGTGTTACATAGTATGTAATGGGCATTACGGTGTGTTATATAGTATGTAATGGGCATAACAGTGTGTTATATAGTATGTAATGGGCATTACGGTGTGTTATATAGTATGTAATGGGCATTACGGTGTGTTATATAGTATGTAATGGGCATTGCGGTGTTATATAGTATGTAATGGGCATTACGGTGTGTTATATAGTATGTAATGGGCATTGCGGTGTGTTATATAGTATGTAATGGGCATTACGGTGTGTTATATAGTATGTAATGGGCATTACAGTGTGTTATATAGTATGTAATGGGCATTACAGTGTGTTATATAGTATGTAATGGGCATAACAGTGTGTTATATAGTATGTAATGGGCATTACGGTGTGTTATATAGTATGTAATGGGCATTACGGTGTGTTATATAGTATGTAATGGGCATTACAGTGTGTTATATAGTATGTAATGGGCATTACGGTGTGTTATATAGTATGTAATGGGCATTGCGGTGTGTTATATAGTATGTAATGGGCATTACGGTGTGTTATATAGTATGTCATGTGCATTACGGTGTGTTATATAGTATGTAATGGGCATTGCGGTGTGTTATATAGTATGTAATGGGCATTACGGTGTGTTATATAGTATGTAATGGGCATAACAGTGTGTTATATAGTATGTAATGGGCATTACGGTGTGTTATATAGTATGTAATGGGCATTGCGGTGTGTTATATAGTATGTAATGGGCATTACGGTGTGTTATATAGTATATAATGGGCATTACGGTGTGTTATATAGTATGTAATGGGCATTGCGGTGTGTTATATAGTATGTAATGGGCATTACGGTGTGTTATATAGTATATAATGGGCATTACGGTGTGTTATATAGTATGTAATGGGCATTACAGTGTGTTATATAGTATGTAATGGGCATTACAGTGTGTTATATAGTATGTAATGGGCATTATGGTGTGTTATATAGTATGTAATGGGCATAACAGTGTGTTATATAGTATGTAATGGGCATTGCGGTGTGTTATATAGTATGTAATGGGCATTACAGTGTGTTATATAGTATGTAATGGGCATAACAGTGTGTTATATAGTATGTAATGGGCATTACGGTGTGTTATATAGTATGTAATGGGCATTACGGTGTGTTATATAGTATATAATGGGCATTACGGTGTGTTATATAGTATGTAATGGGCATTACGGTGTGTTATATAGTATGTAATGGGCATTACGGTGTGTTATATAGTATGTAATGGGCATTACAGTGTGTTATATAATATGTAATGGGCATAACAGTGTGTTATATAGTATGTAATGGGCATTACGGTGTGTTATATAGTATGTAATGGGCATTACGGTGTGTCATATAGTATGTAATGGGCATTACGGTGTGTTATATAGTATGTAATGGGCATTACGGTGTGTTACATAGTATGTAATGGGCATTACGGTGTGTTATATAGTATGTAATGGGCATTACGGTGTGTTACATAGTATGTAATGGGCATTACGGTGTGTTATATAGTATGTAATGGGCATTACGGTGTGTTATATAGTATGTAATGGGCATTACGGTGTGTTATATAGTATGTAATGGGCATTACGGTGTGTTATATAGTATGTAATGGGCATTACGGTGTGTTATATAGTATGTAATGGGCATTACGGTGTGTTATATAGTATGTAATGGGCATTACGGTTTGTTATATAGTATGTAATGGGCATTACGGTGTGTTATATAGTATGTAATGGGCATTACGGTGTGTTATATAGTATGTAATGGGGATTACGCTGTGTTACATAGTATGTAATGGGCATTACGGTGTGTTATATAGTATGTAATGGGCATTACGGTGTGTTATATAGTATGTAATGGGCATTACGGTGTGTTAAATAGTATGTAATGGGCATTACAGTGTGTTATATAGTATGTAATGGGCATTACGGTGTGTTATATAGTATGTAATGGGCATTACAGTGTGTTATATAGTATGTAATGGGCATAACAGTGTGTTATATAGTATGTAATGGGCATTACGGTGTGTTATATAGTATGTAATGGGCATTACGGTTTGTTATATAGTATGTAATGGGCATTACGGTGTGTTATATAGTATGTAATGGGCATTACGGTGTGTTATATAGTATGTAATGGGGATTACGCTGTGTTACATAGTATGTAATGGGCATTACGGTGTGTTATATAGTATGTAATGGGCATTACGGTGTGTTATATAGTATGTAATGGGCATTACGGTGTGTTATATAGTATGTAATGGGCATTAAGGTGTGTTATATAGTATGTAATGGGCATTACGGTGTGTTATATAGTATGTAATGGGCATTACGGTGTGTTATATAGTATGTAATGGGCATTACAGTGTGTTATATAGTATGTAATGGGCATTACGGTGTGTTATATAGTATGTAATGGGCATAACAGTGTGTTATATAGTATGTAATGGGCATTACGGTTTGTTATATAGTATGTAATGGGCATTACGGTGTGTTATATAGTATGTAATGGGCATTGCAGTGTGTTATATAGTATGTCATGGGCATTACAGTGTGTTATATAATATGTAATGGGCATAACAGTGTGTTATATAGTATGTAATGGGCATTACGGTGTGTTATATAGTATGTAATGGGCATAACAGTGTGTTATATAGTATGTAATGGGCATTACGGTGTGTTATATAGTATGTAATGGGCATTGCGGTGTGTTATATAGTATGTAATGGGCATTACGGTGTGTTATATAGTATGTCATGGGCATTGTGGAGTGTTATATAGTATGTAATGGGCATTACGGTGTGTTATATAGTATGTAATGGGCATTACGGTGTGTCATATAGTATGTAATGGGCATTACGGTGTGTTATATAGTATGTAATGGGCATTACGGTGTGTTATATAGTATGTAATGGGCATTACGGTGTGTTATATAGTATGTAATGGGCATTACGGTGTGTTATATAGCATATAATGGGCATTACGGTGTGTTATATAGTATGTAATGGGCATTACGGTTTGTTATATAGTATGTAATGGGCATCATGTGTGGCCTCATGTGTAATTGGCATTACGGCATGTGGCTTTATGTGTAATGGGTATTACAAAATTCGCTAAAATGTGCAATGGGCATTACGGTGTGTGGTATAATGTTAGGCTGTGCCCCCTTTTCGCTGCGCAAGAGCCCCGCCTCTTACAAATTGGGGGGGAGGGGGGCGCAAAATCTGCCCTTACTTCGGGTACCGTGGCACCTAGCTACACCACTGTGTATGTCCTGTTTTCTAGTGAATATATAAAATAAAAATTTTAATAAAAACTCAACCTCTAGTTAGCATATTAAAAAGCGGATTAGGAGGCAAATGTTCTGTTAGGACGGGTGATAGCTAAGAAACATGGAATATATTACTCCTTAATTTTATTCCTCAGCTGTCACCTGAAATCGCTCAATTTGTGAATTCTCTGAATACCGCTTCCCGCTGAATTAGCTTAATTGTATGATAGTAGCGTGGTGCTTACAGTAGACAAGATAAAACCTGGGGCAGATAACAGGTCTCTATCAGGCAGAATCTTGGCATTGGACAAAAATGACAATACAATACTGTAGAAAAAATGGCAAATTGATAAATTGTAAGTACATAACACAATGTATACCTTCCAACAGTCCTGATCGGACACTGACCTACCCATGGGATGTTTTGTCTGCACACAGCTTCTATTCAGTGCGGGGAGGTGAGTCAGGGGCAGTCCAGCTGCTCGGGGAGTGGGCATGCCCCCAAAATGTAGAAATCAGGTTTGTGCCTCTGGACCGATGCCATGTTCCTTTTTTGGGCAGACGCACCTACTTCCCTTTTTATAAGCGCACCACAATGTTTTCTCTTCCTGTTCCCTTTCTTTTACACAGCAGCTGCTGCTCCAGGGCAACTATTGGCAAGAACTACGGGTGATCCTGAAGCCATGGTTTCCCCCATGAGGGTTTTTTGTCAGTGGCAGTTTTTACCTATGGGTTGCAGGGCTGCAGCCCCCCCAGGGAAAATCTGCCACTGTAGTGGAGCCAGATGCAGTCTGTGAGACTGCTCTGGCTTCACTGTGACTGGAAGTGACTTCTTATTGGAAGTCCGACCTGCCAGTCACCAAGGCAGTCCCATTGAGAGGTGTTCCCTCCCTCTGGGGCGCCTTTCTTTGGGCTGCTATGCAAAATCCTAGAGTGCGCATGCGCAGTACCTATATCGGTACTGCGCACGCGCTGGTCCTGGTGCCCGTCATCTGTATTATACAGGCGCCAGGACCATAATTCCCTTCTATGGGCTGCTGCCAAAGTCTAACATCATTGCACAGGCACCGGGAACTCTCTGCAGGGAACGGGAGCAGCGGCGACGGTGACAGGGGTGTGTGCCTGTATCGCTGAACCCCAGCGGTGGCTGCGGCCGAAGGCAGCCCCCCTACCTCAAACAGGTACGGGCCACCACTGGTTTCTGTCTCCTGAGTGCTGAAGTATGACTCTTCGTGGGTCATGGGGTCAGGGCCGGAGCTACCACTAGGCAGCTTTCGGCATTTGCCCAGGAGCGGTGGCCACTGTAGGGTGCAACAGAGAGAAGCAGCAGGAAAGAAGCTGCTGAAGAACCTGCCACCCTCTGCCTGGAGCAGGAAAGACGTAGCCAGGGGCAAACGCAGGATTTTCAGAAGGGGGTTTCCAGAGGGGCGGAGCAAAGCCAGGTCAGTTAAAGTATTATAGATAGACCAAATGTATATAAATAATAATAAATATATATAGTGGAGTGGGCTTATTACTCATAATTTTCTGGGGGGGACAGCTTGCTATCTCCAGTTCCCGTAAATAGATTTCTTAGATTTATTCAGGCGCACAAACACATGAATGCCATAATGCTCCTGAGAGGCCCCGAACCACCGGGGGAGTTGTGCTCGGTGGCGGTGGAAGAAGGGAATGATGATTGACGGCGGCGGTGGAGGGTGATGATCGGTGGTGGCTGGAAGTGCCCAGAGGGTCAGGCTGGGACAGGTGAGGGAGGAGGTTAACAGTATGTGGGTGTATGCCAGTGCTAGAGGCACCACTGTAAGACTACATACTGTATTGTGGTATGCTGTGGCAAACACTGGATTTTCAGAAGGGGGTTTCCAGAGGGGCGGAGCAAAGCACGGAGATGGACACTTAGGTGACCCAGTATATGCCGGGTCAGTTAAAGTATTATAGATAGACCAAATGTATATAAATAATAATAATAATAATATATATATATATATATATATATATATATACACATACATACATACATACATACAGGGGCGTCAACAGCAGTGTATGACCCCTGGGCATAGCAATGTATTGGGGCCCCTACCGATCCTCCAGCAGTAGGGGTGGGGGAAGATTTGATGTCCCGTGGGTGGTAGGGGGTATTATATCAACCGCTCAGCATGTAGGGCCTGGATCAGTAATTTCCACTTATTACCCCATTACTGCACAGATGGTGGGAGATGGAGTGGGAGAAGGGTCATTGGGCTGAATGAAGGGGCCCTGATACATAACTTCCAGGGTGGTAGAGGATGTTTAATATGCAGAGGAGGGGTGTATAGTGGAGTGGGCTCATTATTCATAATTTTCTGGTGGGAGGACAGCTTGCTTGACTGCAGATATCTCCAGTTCCCGGAAATAGATTTCTTAGATTGGAATGGAAAAACTAAAGAATCCCACCTACCAAATGGTATTGGGGACTAGGGGATCAGAGTTCAGGAGGCAGAGCAATCTGCCAACGAGTATATAAAACTACATACCAGGTGTGTGGAGCTGGAGCAGTAACCAGCTGCTGGAAGGCTGATATCTCTGGTTCTGGGCAGAGTAGAGACAAGCTACTAGTGTCCATCAAAGGGGGAGAGTCCCAGCTTTTGGAATATACCCTCAGAAAAACTCTAAGTCAAACAGAACCTGAAATATCTGACTGGGAAGAGCAATTAACAGGCTTGGATGGGGACCACTGCTTTGAAGTCAGATATCTCCGTTTCCCAAGAAACTACCCCTGCGTGCACTACTGGTAGCCACCCGCCAAATTAACCATCCCTGCTGGCCAGTGAAGGGTAAGCTCCCTCACACTACTAGAAACCCCCCCCCCCCCCTGCGCAGGTTAGCGGCAGTACCAGCCACGAGTTATACAATTATAGAAGACACTCGCATGTCCCTGTCCCGGTGATCGCCGCGCATACGTTGAGTGTGGCTCCATCTGTATGTGCTGGGACCCGTCTCCCCCAAAGCAGAGTGTATCATTGTTTTAGTGCAACATGGTATACAACATAAATTCACTTTAAAATAAGCTACATTAGAGAAACCTATTTCAGCAAATAAAACAGCTGTTTGTATGGGAGAATGGCCGTGTCTTCTGACAATACTTAAAGATGTGTTGCTAAATGGTCTGGGAAGCTCTCTAATGCCGTTTATTACGTGAGAACAATATTTAGCAGAGCACTGTGACTTTTGTATGGAAGCTGGATCTGATCATTCTTTGTGAAAATCTAGAATCGAACTGCATTGTAGCATTAAACAAGGACAGCTGCGACTAGGATTCCCAACAGCAAGCATTCCAAGGACAAATCTCCCCTATAAAAGACACTGTTCATCTTTCATGGATAATTGTAAACGAGTTGGTAGGAGGTCAATAATATCATGTTTTTGGAGCATACAGTATTGCCTCCCACACTGGAGAATTACAACCCATACCCTGCACTCTATTCAAGCTGGCAATTTATAGTTTCTCCATATACAATATACCTGCTCATCCTATAGCCTTTGTTCTTACTATATAATACATGGGACTCAGGCAAGTGGTACAGTATTATGCATGTATTGTAAGCATGAAGACATTTAACTAGAAGACAAATACATATACAGCTGTGTTGGGAAACATGTGGCACAGGATCTTCTACAGCCCTCCTGTGTACAGCCATTGTATCTTTGTGCTTTTTCTACAGTCATAAAATGAGCTACAGTAAGCGCATTCACAGTCTCTGTATCGGGCTAGTTTTTTCATAGCCCACTGCATACGTTGTCTGCAGGGCCGGCGCCACCACTACGCAGCTTTAGGCACTGGAGGGTGGCAGTATGGAGCTGCCCCCCCTGGATGGACGTGAGCGGTGCTGGTTGCTCCCCCCCACCCCCTGGAGCGACTCCGTGCCGCTGCATCACCCCCCTTCCCCGGGGACCGTTGCAGCGACCCACGTCGCATGCATCACCAGGCAAGCACCCTCCCCAGAGCGTCACGCTGCATCGCTTCACATGGCAAGGCCCCCCACCCTGGGGAGCATCGCCGCGGCCAGCGCCACATCGCACGGCACTACCTCCACGTGGAGCAACACAGGTAAGTGCTGGGGCATCCCCCTGTAGAGCGTTGGTGAGCGATTGAGCACTGGGGCACCCCCCCTCCTACCGCTTGGGGCGCTCCAGTGCCTAGCACCGGCCCTAGTTGTCTGACCACCATGTACCAGTACCCTTAAATGAAATGTCATTGTAAGCCAGTAGTTCCTAAACTGTGTTCCGCAGCACCCTAGGGTGACTTCGGACACTTGCAGGGTACCTTGAGTTTGTGGTACATGACCAATTAAAATTATTTATGGATAATGTAAATAACACAAACTATGTGGATAAACAGGTATATTGTGGTGAGGGGCGAAATTCAATTCTAAAGCTGGCCATACATCTACAGATTTATTGTCAGTTTGGGCTGGTTGGAACAAAAATCTGGTAATATATGAATGACTGTTTTTGCCAGTTTTCCAGCACTTTCAAGCAATATGTCAACTGTCATTTGCTCTCATCCTGTACCAGGTTTTGGTTCCAATCAGCCAGATCTGACAATAAATCTCTAAAGGCCCCCATACATTAGTCCGACTTGTCCTGAGGACAAGGATTTATCACATGCAACTCCCGGGGAGCTGCAGGCGGAGGGAGCAGGATGCTGGCGGAGGGAGCAGAGAGAACCTGGCAGCACGCCATTGGCGAAAGCAGTGGAGCTCTTTAGAAAAAAAGGCCCATACAAATGAATGGGCAGCCACTGATTGGCTGAGACCTCTCTTAGCCAATCACTGATTGGCTGAGCGAGATCTCAGCCAATCAATGGCTGCCTATTAATTTGTATGGGCAAATCTTATGTGCAGCCCGTCCAACTCCAATCCAATACATACAAGACCATGCATCAGGTCGGAGGGGATGTCTACATGTGTGATTTGGGACAATTTCCCAAATCGCAGAGTGTGTGGCAGGCCTTAAATGTATGGCAAGCTTTAAGATGTCCTATAAATTATAGATGAGCGGGTTCGGTTTTACTCTGTTCTTATCGCCAATTTATTGCAATTTCGGATTTTTCCGATTGGCTATCACCTGTCACATGTTTTGGATTGCCGTGCTTTGAGATCCGTGTAAAACTGGATCTCTCTATAAATGCAATTTCATTTATTTAATAGGTTTTTTTCTAAATTTTTCATTAAGAAACTTTTGGCCTAGAGGCCCCAAAAAAATTCTCACACTCTACGGTGCTATGATTCAAAAACACTGCTGGAAGCTAATAACAATGAATGAATGGTGCTCTTGAGTCCAACGTAAAAAAAAAAGTCCAGGGAGGGTATGGTGCTCTTGTCATTGTTACTGTTTTCTAGTGACAATTGCAGATAGTGGGAGACAGCTTGACATCCAATCTTGTCCTCTCCAGTAGCAGGGTTAGAATGACTGACAGTCTCAGCTGATTAACGAATGGCAATAGCACTGAGACTGTCAATCTTGTGCTGAGGAAATGATCACTCCAAACTGTACAGTGAAAAGGTTAGTTTCTGGCAACCAATAAATAAAAAAATTCAAAAAATGAACTCTGTCTTCCTCTTTCTGGATCTAATACTGTACATTCCAAATCATGGGATGAGGCCCTAGTATGTTAAAACTTACCATAAAAATCTGCATAAGTAAAACAAACACAGACAATAAATGACTGCTGCAAGTGTCACTTAAACACTTTTCTTGCATTCCTGGTCATGGCACATAAGAGTGAAGGCAGACCGTCATGCACAATAGACTGATAGCACTGAAGTGGTTCACAGGCCACCTATTGGATGTGCGGGAACATGTATTGATGCTTATCTGCCAGGTGACAGAACAGTGTTAGATTGTATCAATCTCCGTCTTATTCAACAGAAACTCCTCTGCTGTAGTTTACAGCTATGTACAAGAAACTGCATTGGTCCACACAGGAGAAACACATTGCCTCCACACAGGAAAAAAAAAAGATTATTTTAATCTTATAAAACCTATACTGTATTACACTGCCCGAGTTAGCCCACATAGGGGAACCCAATGGGCATACCATTCGAAAACGGTGGGTTCGCCCATGGAAACGCTGGTCTTACACATGCAAACACCGATGGCTGACATCACATGACATAATTTTTTGGCATTAAACTGTAGTTGCCATGCTCTTGATCATTCCTCTAATCTACCTAGACCATCAATCATTTGTTTTACCCCACTCCTGGTGTGTCTACCCTGTTGCATACCATTGTGTCATCTGCAAAAAGGCATATATTACCCTCAATTCCATTTGCAATATCACCAATAAAGATATTACAAAGCACTGGTCCAAGTACAGATCCCTGGGGTACTCCACTTGTAACCTTTCCCTCCTGTAACTGTACTCCATTTACTACAAATCTCTGTTTTCTGTCTGTATATTTTATTATTATTTATTTATTTTTTAATTATGTTTATTATCAATAATGATAATGTTCTTTACAGTTGCAAAATAATACCGCTTTCACACTGCCAAAACGTTTCAAAAACCGTTATTTTTAAACGGTATTTAAAACAGGTCCGAATTTTTACATTGCAGTAGATTACCGTTTTAAATACCGTTTAAGTACCATTCACATCAGTCAACCTGTTTAATCCCCTGAACACGTTTCAAGGCAGAATGCAGGGGACAGCCTATCACAGGTCTGTAATCTGTTGTTTTTACTAAATACCGTTTCAGAGCCATTCTCACTGCATAAAAACGTCTATGGAACGTTTTTAAATACCGGTTATCTTTAACCGGTAAATCAACTCTGGCGCTTTCCCACTGCAGCCTTAAACGTTTTGAAATGTGAAAAAAAAAACGGCAATATACCATTTAACAAGTGCGGTGTGAAAGGGGTATAAGAGTATTACATATCCAAAAATGTTCAAAATGTTCTGCAACATTCTTCGAATCAATGTGTGACAATTTCTGAGTGATGGCTGAACTCCTTGCAGATGCTACATAGGAATGATGTGGGATGCCTTGATTGGTCAAGGCATAGAACCCGAAGGCAAACCGACCAGTCATTGTGGCCCCATTCATTTCCATATAGAGTGTCTGCAAGAAGTTCAACCATCACTCAGATCATTGGAGCCCCAGTGTATGTGTGGACACATCTGCAGTCAGGCTGCACTGTGAAAAACACTCATCACATCTGGCAATGTACGAGTACAGCAACGAGGAGGGCAAAGGTAACAGGCTGCCAAGCAGTGGAGTAAGGTGATATGATTGTATGAATCATCCTTCACTGTCTAAACCGGCAGAACAGTGCACATATGGCAGAGCTGAGTGCTTGTTACCAAACCTGAGCGTTCTTTTGGCTCTGTAATACTGTGGGCCACATGTTCCTGGAATAAACTGGGTGCAGCTATATCTCCAGTAAGTAAGGTCGGGTCTAATCACTATTTAATGGTAACGAGGGATCGTCTTCTGTCCATGTCTCAGCATTGCTTTTCTGATGGGATGGGTGCCTCCAGAGGGAGAATGCCCCCATACAAAGAACATGTGTAGTGAGCCAAGTTTGAGGAGCATGACATTGAGTTTGTCCATATGTTACGCATTCTCCAGAGATGAAACCAATCAAGAATATATGGGATATACTGGAACAAACCTGGAGATGGCATATTCTTCAACCACCAACCTTTAAAAGGAGTCAGAGACAGAAAGGGGAAAACTTACTAAGCTAAATACTCCTAGTTCAGGCATATTCGTAGGCAGTTGTATGCATGAGCATGACATCATTAAGCACCGCCCCCAGGAAGTAAAATAACCCGATTCGCAGATCTCCTTGGAGGGGGCGGGGCTAAAATGACGCTATTATGACATTTTAGCCCTGCCCCCTCCTCGGAGACCCGCGGATTGTGGTATTTAAATAGGGTGGAGCGGGGTCCCCCAGAATCCAGGATGGTTGCCCACCTTACCAGATTTTCGGGGGCCTTCCGGCCATTCACGGAGGGTAGGCAACCCTGCAATAGCACTGGAATAAAAGCAAAAAGTATCATTACAATACTCAGAGCCTAGGGAGCAAAAATGTCTTGATAAAACCTTGGTTCAGTTTGAAAGACAATTTTGTCAAATGTCATTTTAATTTTCTGTGAGCAGTGTTTGGTTTTCCCAAATTCCAATGCAGTGAGAACAATCTGCAGGTGGATAATACACATTTATCAACTCTATCTGAAACCTCTCCAGGGCCTAATATTGAGGGTCTGGAGTATCCTCTATGGTAATATACAATTACATGAAATGTATACGACTACATGAGCCGTTCAGCATGAGAAAAAAAATCAGTGTCCAAGTTCACATTGTGAAAATTAAGACTTTTTAATTTCTTATATTTAATAAAGTCGATGTGAAGATTATTAACGGTGTGTGAATACAAAGTGAAGAGTGTTAAACGTTGATGTCAATTTGCAGATTTTAAACACAATTGAGCATGCCGGCATTTATTACAATACAGTTACACTGTAGGTTTTACATTTTACAGCTCTCTATTACGGAACAAAAAGAAAGCCATAAATGAGAGTAATGCAGAGTTTCAAATAGCTATTACCTTTTGTGCCTCACTAAGGAAAAGTGCAGAGAGAAGCATAGAAGATACATGAATATTACTTTTTACTGGATGGTGGTATGAAATACAGGGTTTTATTATACAATGTGGATTTTAGAAATATATGTATGGGCACCTTTACACTGACCATTGATAAGCCAATACTACACAAGAGGAAGTCCTGGTGACATCTAACCACTTATAACCATACTTGGGTTTAGCTGCCTTTTCTGGTACTGGTTGTGAAGGGTTATAAAAAAAGGTTATTAATTTAATCCCTAACAGATCTTCCTTTGTTCTTTAAAAATTTTTAATTGACTGCTATTAGGGTTACCTTAAATTGCTCTAATCATTGTTCTTACTGGGCTTGTAAAGCACTCTCTGCTCACCATAGCTTTGTCCCTGCAGCATACTTCAGTTGCCCTGGTTACCACTCAGAAGCTCTTGCACTTAAGAGCTCTTGGACCACACTAGATGAGCTTATCTGCCTTTTCCATCTAGCAGGGCCTTACTTTAATGAAGAGGGTCTAATCATCAACCCTAGGATCCAACAGAAGTTTTTCTACCCTTCGCAGACTATTGGACCAAAATACAACTATTCTGACGACCGTTGCTACTGACACTGTTGTTCAAACAGGTCCAAGACCCACTGGAAATACCAAGACTTCCAATGGGTCTTGAACAAGAGATGAATACACTGGAATAGAAGCAAATAGAAGTAATTTCACTACTCAGAGAAAGTCTTAACTTGTTGCTTGGTATCAAATTTAACTTGTTGGAAATCCTCATTTTGACAAACTGAACGAAAAAAGTCAGGGGTTGTCAACATGCATTTTTTTTTTTTTTGCCGTTTCCTTAAAGCTGTGACTTCACTTCTCCTGCTGTTCCATTGATAGTAGGTGTCCCCCAAGATTTCATTCTTGGTCCTCTTCTTCTCTGTCTCTAAATGTCCTCTCTGGGTGAGCTTATTTGCTCACTCGACTTCCACTATCACATCTATGCTGATAATACTGGAATCTACCACTCCTTTCCTGATCTCTCTCCCTTTATCCTCACTCATATCTCCAACTGTCTCTCTGCTGTCTACTCTTGGATGACCCAGCGCTTTTTAAGACTTTAAATATCAAAGACTAAGCTGATCGTCTTCCCACCCTCCTGCATTAAACCCAACCATCTCTCATTCTACTTTTGTTTATGCTCACTTCTACCCCTTCTGTGTCACCCCTGTCTGTCTAACCCTCCCCTTTAGAATGTAAGCTCACATGAGCAGGGCCCTCTCTCCTCATGTGCTTTTCTTAGAATATATCTCTGCCACCCGAATGATTGCTTCAGTGTCCTGTCCCCTGATGCAACTATTCATATTTACGATGTACTTGTCCTAAATTGTCTTGTACTGTAATACATAATTCGTAAATGTGTTTTTGCTCATTTGTGTATTGTTAGGCACTGCGGAACCTTTGTGGCACCATATAAATAAACGATAACAATAATAATAATAATAAAGGACTGCAAATCATTTATTGCTGGATCAGTGTAGTCAGAACAGGGAATCAGCTCGTAGAGGTATGGGTCCCATTAGTCTTAGAGACCGGGACTTTGCAGTATTGACGGAAAATACTCTGTGCTGCTGCCTTCAGTTCTTCAAAACAACTGCATTAAAGTATT
Organism: Crinia signifera; assembly: GCF_055691185.1. Taxonomy (NCBI): domain Eukaryota; kingdom Metazoa; phylum Chordata; class Amphibia; order Anura; family Myobatrachidae; genus Crinia; species Crinia signifera. The sequence goes on along the minus strand of NC_139226.1, from coordinate 128,142,353 downwards.
AGGGAAGGTGTTGGTGCAAGCAATAGCGTATCTATAATGAGAGTGGTTGTGAACTGCCCACACCGTACACCCTGTACCCATAAATAGGTATACTTACCTCTCCACTGTCAGGCATCGGGGCACACATTCGCACCTCTTACAGGTGCATTGGACTGTCTTGCGCCTCAGGGCTGGCACCAGTGCTGCCGGCAGTTGTGCTCACTGGCATGATGGCCATGTGCTACCTCTGCGTCACCCACTGATTCCCTATAGCTTGTGAGCAGGGCCCTCCTACCTCTGTCGGTTTGTTTCTACCCAGTTTGTTTAATCACTGTTGTTTTCAATTGTAAAGCGCAACGGAATATGCTGCGCTATATAAGAAACTATAAATAAATAAATAAATAATGGGTCCTCCATGACACCCGGTGTCAGCTGACTTCCACCCTCCAATCCACAGCCTACAGGAACTGTCATGTGACCCAGGTCCATTCTGTGCAGTCACTGGGGAGGATATAAGGAGAGATCCCCACAGTGCCTTCTAATTCCTGAGAGACTTCCCAGAGGCTGTGTTCTAGGCTCCAGGCTTGTTATCTGCTACCTGCGAATACCTATTTCCTGCTGCTGCATTCACCTGATTACTCTTCTGCTGCCAGATATACTGATACTGCTTTACCATCTCTAGTATTACCTGATGTATCTGCTGCACAGCCCAGGATTCTACAGCACAGGATTACCATCACCATTGGTTGCCAAACTTGGAGACCGAACCATTGTGGTGTTTTACTACAGAGGCCCAGGCAGTCGCATCATCCGGATATACGAAGTACAATCTGAAGAACCTTTTGTACTCACCGTTCTGGTAAAAGTCCCCATCTTATTTTTATTGGAATTAAGTCATTTTTTATTGATACTATTTTCCCATATTTTATGGGTAATTATTCTCATATAAGTGTGTTTTTACAATAAATGTGTGTTTTGAACGTATTTCACCATCATATTTTTCATATCTCTTTCATGTTTGAACATTTTGGTGACCTGCCGAAGCTGAAGATACCCATAGAAGGGAAGTATTGTTCATATCCGATATCCCTATTCACCACTGATGTTTATCCCCATCCTGTAAACCCTCTGCTAACAAACCTCTACTCATAACCCCCCCCCCCCTTTTACTAGAAATTGTAGGCTATTTCCTTGAGATATAGCCTCGAGACGAGTATTGCAGCATTGGGTGGTTTGTATACATTAGCACCACATAGGGGATCACTGCTCTCTTTATTTGCTTTTTGGAATAGCGGTCCTATTTACATATTATAATGATAGCTGTGTATAAATGAAAGCATTATTATATTGATACTGATGTATTTTAATAGATATGCTGAAGGTTAAGAACACTGAAAGTAGGGATGGCCGTCATTGCCATTTCCATCAATGGCAATTCTGCAACTGGCCATCGATAGTGCTAAACTATGCAATGGCTGACCATCGATATTTTTACATATCGATGGTCATCCATTGTGTTTGATTGATTGGCCTGTGGGACAATCAAAAAATGCGGGCGGAGCTATGCTCTGTGTCCCGGCCCTTTGAAAAAAAAGAGCAAAAAATTGTTTTGCTGTTCCATCGATGGAGGGAAACCATCTGGTTCTCCCCCATCGATGGCAAAAGTATTCGACATCGGCCATAAACCATTGATGATTTCGAATCAACAATGGTCGACGGCCATCCCTAACTGAAATGCATAGTTGTGGGGCAGGCGTCTAACCATAAAAAAATATTGGGCTGCCAGCAAGGGCATTTACAATTTACAGGGCCTGATATGTTTTTCCTGAGTACAAGAGCATCTTATTTAAAATCAGCTTTTATTGAAAAAAAAATAATTTCTTTACGTGTCTATAGAATATGCTGAAATATTATAATCTAATATAAAACAATCACAGTGCATATCTTATTCATCTCTTACTTGCAGCAATTTCACCATCTTCTTTCTGCAACTGTACATGAAAAGTGACTGCTGATCCTTGGACAACATCAATTATGTCTTCTCCCAAGATCATCATCCTTTTAGCAATATCTTAAATAATAATAATAATAAAAAAAAATGTATAATTACATATACAAATTTCAAATTTTAAAAATATACGTGTACTGAGTCTACTACATACACTTTCAAAAAATACCAGGCAGACAGTAGCTTTAGTAACGCCAACATTTCAGTGGCACTTTCGTCAGTGGCATAATAAAAGATAGGGCACTGAAACTTTGCCGTTACTAAAGCCTCTGTCTGCCTGGTGTTTTTTAAGTCCTCACGAGTGCTGCACCATTTGGTTGGTTGTTGGTTGCCGGCACCCATATTCCACAACAAGTTCATTTTTTTCAAAAGCCAATTAACATACAGTATGTTTTCTGATTGTGGGAGGAAACCCAAGAACAAGGAGATAGCCCATACAAACATGAGCACAAGAACCCCATATGCACCAAACTCAATAACAGGTGTTTTAAAATAGCCCAATGGGTAAGGAGAACAAATTCATGATTTTTTTCTGAAATTGTGAGGAACAAAAAAAAAAAAGAGAGAAAATATATTTCACTGATAAATTTATTAAAGTCACATAAATCATATGCAGGGGAAAGAAGAATTACCGTTGTGTTATTGGTAAGTGGAATTAGCATAAAAACAGATTATTGACTTGCTTTAGTAGACAATAGATTAGAAAGGTTTGTAGTTTAACAGATTCTTATTCAAGAGAGCTTTTTGCTGAAAGTTGTCATATTTAAAAGTTATTGTGTTAGAAAAAAATCAGATTATCATCATCATCATCAAGAAATATATTTTTATTATACACATCTCAGTCTGGCCAGTACAGGACATTTGGGTTACCTCAATCAGCTAAAGTCACAGATGTCAACTAGCCCTAATTTTCCAGTCTGTAACTATAACCCAAAATCTCTATTTTAAGTGCTCATTATCTCCCACATTGATCATTCCAATACTTTAAATACTTGTTTAACCTAATCAGACTCTCACCCCTACAATCTATTTTGAATGCAGCAGCTAGACTGCAAAAGTTCTTCTATTGCTAAACTCTGACAGTCTTACATTGGTGGTTGCTTATATTTGACCAAATCCTGCTATTTATGGAAGGTTGTCAACCAAACTACACCAACATACATCTCCTAATTTGTTTACAAATATCTCCCAAATTCAATCCTCCAGCTCTGCTTAAGATCGGTGCTCCTCTTCCACATTTATTACTTGCTCCTCTTCCACATTTATTACTTGCTCCTCTTCCACATTTATTACTTGCTCCTCTCCCACATTTATTACTTGCTCCTCTTCCACATTTATTACTTGCTCCTCTTCCGCATTTATTACTTTCTCCTCTTCCACATTTATTACTTGCTGCTCTTCCACATTTATTACTTGCTCCTCTTCCACATTTATTACTTGCTCCTCTTCCGCATTTATTATTTTCTCCTCTTCCACATTTATTACTTTCTCCTCTTCTACATTTATTACTTGCTCCTCTTCCACATTTATTACTTGCTCCTCTTCCACATTTATTACTTGCTCCTCTTCCGCATTTATTATTTTCTCCTCTTCCACATTTATTACTTGCTCCTCTCCCACATTTATTACTTTCTCCTCTTCCACATTTATTACTTGCTCCTCTTCCACATTTATACTTGCTCCTCTTCCACATTTATTACTTGCTCCTCTTCCACATTTATTACTTTCTCCTCTTCCACATTTATTACTTGCTGCTCTTCCACATTTATTACTTGCTCCTCTTCCACATTTATTACTTGCTCCTCTTCCACATTTATTACTTGCTCCTCTTCCACATTTATACTTGCTCCTCTTCCACATTTATTACTTGCTCCTCTTCCACATTTATTACTTTCTCCTCTTCCACATTTATTACTTGCTGCTCTTCCACATTTATTACTTGCTCCTCTTCCACATTTATTACTTGCTCCTCTTCCACATTTATTACTTGCTCCTCTTCCACATTTATTACTTGCTCCTCTTCCGCATTTATTATTTTCTCCTCTTCCACATTTATTACTTTCTCCTCTTCTACATTTATTACTTGCTCCTCTTCCACATTTATTACTTGCTCCTCTTCCACATTTATTACTTGCTCCTCTTCCGCATTTATTATTTTCTCCTCTTCCACATTTATTACTTGCTCCTCTCCCACATTTATTACTTTCTCCTCTTCCACATTTATTACTTGCTCCTCTTCCACATTTATACTTGCTCCTCTTCCACATTTATTACTTGCTCCTCTTCCACATTTATTACTTTCTCCTCTTCCACATTTATTACTTGCTGCTCTTCCACATTTATTACTTGCTCCTCTTCCACATTTATTACTTGCTCCTCTTCCACATTTATTACTTGCTCCTCTTCCACATTTATTACTTGCTCCTCTTCCACATTTATTACTTGCTCCTCTTCCACATTTGTGAGCCGCTCCCATTTTTTTAAATGTCCTCTCTCACACAACTACACTTTCTTCTAAACTTTTGCTAACTCTTTCCTTGCAGTTCTTGGTCCCCCTGTCCTCTGAATGGCACTCTTGCACATGGCAACCCTGCACCTCTGAATGGCACTCTTATAGAAAATACATGAAAAACATAAAAAGTACTTGTCAACTCCAGCAACTTTTCGAACTAACCTCAAGGAAGACAGCTGGTTGGCCAATGACAGGCAACTGGTGGGCAGCAACAGGCAGCTGGAGGGCAGGCGGTGGGGCAAGTGGCAGACACACCTTAGTGGATGGTAGGGCATGAAATACTGCCAGTCGACACATGGCGGCACAAAAACAAAAAGAGAAAAATCAATGTCGACCTTTGGGCTGTCGACCTAATGCTTGTGTCGACCTTCCAACCATGTCAACCTAAGCCATGTCGACCTTCAGTGGTCAACCTAATGTGTCGCCCTAATGCCAAGTACCATTCAGCCTGTGCTGCAGTAAGTGATGGTACTGGACTCTGAGATGATACGCACAGGTGAATGTCGACACACACCATATTTGGGTTGGGGGGGGGGGCACCAAAAGACACCGGGCAACGGAGATGAATTTACTCCCCTGCTCCATTGCTACACTTATGGAAGCAAAAAGACCCAAAGTATTTATAAAAATGTATTACAATGAAAGGTACATTAACCACCTCGGTGTTATGCCAACGCCGCCGAGCACCACTCCCCCGGAGGTTCGGAGCCTCTCAGGAGAACTATGGCATTCGTGTGTTCGGGCGCCTGAACACTCGAGCGCACTCCTTGACACTGCTGCCGAGCACACCCCGCCGAGCGTCCCGAACTACTGTTGCTGCTTCTTCTGGCTGCAGCACTACCTACAGGAGGTTGAGTGGTGGATTTTCCTGAGATAGGACAGACCTGCCCTGATAGGTTTGTCCTGCCTCAGGAAAACCCACCACTCAAGGAGTTAAAGCAAATTGTTTTCAAATTTATAATTGAGAAGTTCTCTGTATTCATAAGCAACGAAACAAGACACATTGGGGGGAATTTGCTAAGATGGAAGTTCTATTTCACATGGGATGTTGCTATAGGCAACCAATCAGAATCTACTTCTTGAGTTTTCTGTTTTGTTGTTTACTGTTATGCAATAATTTTATTTTATGTATTTTTGTTATTTTCTTTCGTATACATTAAACATTGTGGTTCTTAGTATGTCATTGTGGTTTTAAAGACTTTATGGGGTTTATTTACTAAAATGGGTGTTCTAATGAAAATGGGATTATATTTATTTAGAAGATAATAGATAGCATCAAATTGGTTGCCCAGAGCAACATCCCATCTTCAACAGAACTCCCATCATAGTATACTATATGTCTAGTTGGCTTGTTTTTTTTATTTTTTTTTATTTAGAAGGGTACATTTATGACCGATAACTATTTGGACTAAAGTAAAGGTGCCCATACGCAGTGCAATGATCGCACCCGTTATGGGCTGGATCGCATCGCAACGTATGCATTTTGCATGCGTTTTGCATGCGATGATATCAGAAGGCAGCACATACTATTTGTACTGTGCAATGAGATGCCCGCGGGAGCGCACATCGCACGGTGCAAACACACTGTGTATGGGCACCTTTACTGTAATTAATTTCAATTGTGAGTGTATGGCAAACGGTCAGCTTGTATGGCAAATTGTCAGCTTTGAAGCCAAATCTTAGCAGTGGCAGAACTGGATATACAATGGTGAATGTGAGATACAATTTTGGGGATGAGTTACATATAGAAATGAGCCTGCTCCACCTTTGCAGTGGCTGGCGATACTTTCGCCAGCCCACGCCAGCGGGCGGCTCCCACCAGGGGTGCGCGCGCACGAGACGCTAGCTTGACGCGGGTCCCCGCCGCCTCCCCTGCCGTCGCGACCGGTCCCCCTCGCAACCCCGACCCCCCCCCACCCCCCGAACTGGGCAGCGTGTCCCTGAAGCGGAGACGGGCAGTAAGACGCTGCTCAGCCGCCGTGATACTGGGACGTGCGTGCGCTTGAGACGCACAAACGTCCCAGTCCCTATCGCCGGCGCTCGCCAGAGAAGGGGATCTGGTGGCGCCGGCAAAGGATGAGCCAGGCTCCATCTGTACGCACACACATGTCCGGCACTGTAGCGTATCTTCAATTTATTTTAATAGTTTTCTAGTAGCCATTATTGGGGCACACATGTATGCATACAGTCTCTGGGTATTCATTTCATTATGAGACTTTCTGCCGAATAAAATGAAGTTTGGCGGGATGTGACGTAACGAAAGTCATACTGTAGCTCCACAATTAAAACTGAAATTCCCTAATCTACCTCTTATCCAACCCAAGGACCTTTATATTGATCTTCAGTCATTAATGTTACTGGAAAATGAGTGAAATTGTTGGCATGTGATAGAGTGCATTAGACTTCACATGAATATTGGAATTTAATATTGGATGACCACAAACACCATTATTTTAGTAAGCCCTTTCAATGAAATGAATGGTTTTCAAGTTATGGTTCCCTAATTGTGGCTCGGATACAGGATCACACTACATCAGCAGGAGGGAGAGTATCTTTGGCTTTACAGTAATAGGCTTTCATGTGTTTCACAGAGAGGATGTTAAACATATTGACCTTTCTAGCTGTCATAATCAGAAGTATGCAGAATGTCATGTCCGGCGTACAGCTTCCCAGATATAGAGATAACTGGCATTCTTAGCCATACTCCATGTGTTCTTCCAGTCAGTCAAAAAATGGCTCCCACATTCAGATTCCAAAGACAGTCTACTTTGGCATTTGACAGTGTGCACATGGGATGTAATAATTACAGTCCCCGGAGGATGTCTAGCACCGGGAAATATTCCACATCTGGTGATGTACATCAGTCACATTTAGAAGAGATATAATTAAGGAGCTGCATGCAGTTTAACTGAAACGTACTGTGGAAATACAGCTCTGGAGCAGTGACGTGATTTACAGGCCTCAGTCAGGGGAAAAAAAGTGATGTCAGGTGTAAGGAATGATTTATATTCTTCCCTAGTGCCATCTGTTTATAATAGTCAGTAACTGCTACAGTTTGTTGTTTTAGTTAGGGTCATTTTATAAGTGTAATGGAGCTTTATGGTCTGGATACACCCCATTTTAAACATATGCACACAAAGATTTCCTGACTATATCTGCACCGTAACACATAACTTTCGGGTTAATCGCTGTCCTATATATTCTGGACCGGATCAATTCTGCGGCACTTAAAGTGGATTTGGCAGTTACCCATAGCAGAGATCTCAATTTTGTGGGACTGGAGTGAAACATTATTCAGGACGATGCAACCATTACCATGGTGTAATAACTAGTGGCATCGATGAGGCAAAGGTGAAGTCACAAAATCCCGTCAGTGTAAGTTTGTGAACCCTTCAGAATGTTCTATATTGCTGTTAAAATTTGACCTAAAACTACCTCAGGTTTTCACAAGTTCTAAAAGTAGATACGGAGAAACCGAATCAAACAAATGAGACAAATAAAAAAAATTAGACATGCTATTTTTTTTTTTATTGAGGAAAATAATCCAATTATCCATATTTGTGAGTGGCAAAATAATGTGAACCGTTGCTTTCAGTATCTGGTATGACCCTCTTGTGCTGCAATAACAGCATATAAAGTTTACAGTAATTGTTGATTAGGGGTGTGGTATAGGGGTCCAACAGTCAGGATCCCGACTGGCCAGACTCAGACAGCATGGTGAGTGCAACAAAGCCCCTTGCGGGCTCGCCAACCTCGACACCTATTCTATTCTCCCTCTATGGGGGTCGTGGACCCCCACGAGGGAAAATAGCAGGTGGCCGTCGGAAACCCGGCTGTCGGTGTTTTTACAGTCGGGATACCGACTGTCAGGACCTCTTCCGGCACCCATTGATTAGTCCTGAATATTAAGGTGACCAACTGTCCTCCTTCAGTCCTTCCTTTGTAAGTTCTGTCCTCCCTTGAAAAGTGTCCTCCTTCGTGTCCTCATTTATTGCCCTTAGTAATATTGCTGCGGTGTCGCCTTCCGTAATCAGATCTCTCTGATCGTGCAGTGCTGTTCCGTACTTGGGCTCAAACAGTCGTTTCTGCACTTGCCAGAAGCACTGTACATGGCCATAATACTAGTATATAAATAAAACAAATGAGAAATGGACACTTTGCCTATAGACTGCAGCTGGCGGATGTATTACCGGGGACACCAGACCCTATACACAACTTAAAAAGAAAGATCACATACAATAGCGCTGTCTATGTAATACCAAATAAATGAATTAAATATTGGGACCATGAAGTCCCATTATCATAGTAGATGTGTCCCTCTGAAGGCTTCCTTTTTATGTCTTGTTGGTCTTCTTAGTAGCCACACTGACCTTAAAATCTCGCCCTATGTTCCTATAGCGTTTTCTTTATGGGGTGATCTCTTCTCCCTGTGACCCCTATGGCCTCCACACACTTCACCAAAAAGACTAGACTATCGATGTAGTGCCTTATACTGACCTCAAAATAGGACCCTATATTCCCATAAAGATATATTTATGTAGCTGCACTGTATGTGTAGGATGGCAATATTTTTCCACATTCGCCAATACCATCAAGGCTCCTTGTCAGTATTGGTGAATGTAGAAAAATATTGCCATCCAACAGGTCACCCCATAAAGAAAACGCTATAGGAACACAGGGCAAGATTAAAAGGTTAGTGGGGCATGACATAAGAGGAAGCCTTCAGAGGGACACATACTATTATGTTATGGCCGAGTGCATTGCTTCTACGCATGTGCTAAAGCCGCTGTTTGAAACAGTAGCTTCTGCACATGGGCAGAAGCACTGTATGTGGCCATAGTATAATGCAAGAAAGGTTTGCGTTTGCTTAGAGATTACTTTGGGTTCCTTTGTGACCTTGCAATCTATTATACCCCTTTTACACCAAAAACCCTGGTCGGACCCTGGTCTTTGAATGCTGGAGTATCCAGGGTCTGACCCTGCTTTATACCCCATTTACACAGCACTTTGACCTGGGTCGGACCTGGGTCTGCACCATTTACACTGAACCTGGGTTAGCCCTGCCTTAAATAATATATATATATATATATATATATATATATATATAAATATAATCAGTACATCCCTGTTTGCAAGACAGAGAAGACCAGCACCAGTCCAATAGGATAACCCCTCTTGACAAAGGTGCGGGGAGCACCGAAACGGCCGTCGAGGACGACGTGCGATAAGTATCGCCTGTTGGGTGTTTTATAACATGCTCATTATGCTGAATTGTTGAACCATAAGCATGGAAATGTCCTGAGTGGACAATAAACTGCATATTTGATATAATTGGACTGGTGCTGGTCTTCTCTGTCTTGCAAACAGGGATGTACTGATTATGTGATTTGGACCTGGCACAGTCATCTGTAATCACTGGGGAGTGTTGTGCGTTCAGTTCTATACTATATATATAAATAAATATATATATATATATATATATATATATATATATATAAATATATATATATATATATATATATTATATAAATATATATATATTATATTTATATAAATATAATATATATAGGTACTCTTTACTTAGAAGGGCGCCCACGATTTTGATCGTGGGCATCGTTAGTAAAAAATCTCGGGCATCTCGGGCATTGAATGCACTAAAAAAATCGGGTGCGATCAACCGACGAGATGCCCGAGATTTCCCATAGGGAACAATGTTAAATGCCTCAATTGACCCGATTTTTCCATAGGAAACAATGTTAAATGGGCCACAGAGGCCAAATAGGCACCCTGAAGTGTATAATGGCCACCCGAATTGTTAACGCCACCCCACGATCAACGTCAACCCAATGCGTGGCGAGCGCAGCGAGCCCGCGAGGGGCGGCGGTACGCGTCCTACGACCTTTTCATACCCCCACTATCCACGTTGGCGTGGAGTTGAGAATAGAAAGTGTGGCGAGCGCAGCGAGCCACCGAGCCCGAAGAGTGGCGAGCGCAGCGAGCTCCGCGAGGGTACGCGGACAGCTGTGAAGCCCGCGAGGGGACGCGGATACCTGTGAAGGTATCCGCGTCCCCTCGCCACGCTTCGGGCTCGGGGGCTCGCTGCGCTCGCCACACTTTCTATTCTCAACTCCACGCCGACGTGGATAGTGGGGGTATGAAAAGGTCGTAGGACGCGTACCGCCGCCCCTCGCGGGCTCGCTGCGCTCGCCACGCTTCGGGTTGACGTTGATCGTGGGGTGGCGTTAACAATTCGGGTGGCCATTATTCACTTCAGGGTGCCTATTTGGCCTCTGTGGCCCATTTAACATTGTTTCCTATGGAAAAATTGGGTCAATTGAGGCATTGAACAGGAAAATCGGGTCAATTGAGACATTTAACATTGTTCCCTATGGGAAATCTCGGGCATCTCGTCTGTCGCATCGCACCTGATTTTTTAGTGCATTCAATGCCCGAGATGGGCGCCCTTCTAAGTAAAGAGTACCTATATATATTATATATAATAAATATATGTATGTATATATATATATAATATTTATATATAGATTTATAGAAATATATAATATATATATTTATAAATAATATATATATATATATATATATATATAATATTTAAGGCAGGGCTGACCCAGGTTCAGTGTTTTTTAGGGGGTAGATGGGGAGTGCTGTCCCTGGGTGCTGGGAGGAGGGGGGTCCCTGCGGCTGCTGAGGGGAGGGGGGTACCTGTCAGCCTGAGATCGGTGCTCACTCAGCGGAGGAGATGATATGCACCGCTGCTGTACCACTCCCCGCAGCCGCGAAGTTCCTGCGGCGAATGTACAGTCAGTGTCGGGGGTCCCTCTGGCGCATGGGAACTAGTACTAGTTCCTATGCGCTGGAGGGACCGCCGACACTGACTGTCCATTCACCGCAGGGACCGGCTGCCGGGGGATGGTACAGCAGCGGCGCACATCATCCCCTCCGCTGAGCTCCGACTGCAGGCTGACAGGACAGGTACCCCCCCTCCCCTCAGCAGCCGCAGGGACCCCCCCTCCTCCCGCAGCAGCTGGGCACATCTTCCCCAGCGCTGCACGCTGTGGACCCGCTGCGTGTGCCTGCACCCGCAGCGGGAACATTTACACCGCCATTTACACGGGTCCTATCCGGGTTCTACCCAGGTCAGGACCTGGGTAGAGGACCCATGTAAATGGACACGGATATACCCCAATTACACCGCCGATGATCCGAGTCTGACCCGCAGCTGACCCGGATTTTTCGGCGGTGTAAAAGGGGTATTTGACTCCTTGCTCTTGGTGTGATCTTTGTTGGTCAACCACTTCTGGTAAGGGTAATAATTGTACACAATGTCAAATTGTTGATTGGGGGAGTCCAAACTCTTTGAGCTGCTTTTGCAACCTTTTCAGGCCTGACAAGAATCAGCAGCTCTTCTTCTGAGGTCTTCAAAAATCTCCTATGCCATAGCATGATAAACTTCCACAAATGTGTTGTAATCATCATACTTCTATAGATACCTGCTCTTTTAAAATCACAGGTTGTGTTAGGACTGGATCTCTGAAACCCACAGCATAGGGTGGTGAGTGGAGAGTTCCAGAGAAGCCTGTGGAGCTGTGATCATGTAAAGTAATCCACAGCAACCCCTACTCTACAGACTAACTCTGTTATCCCTCCACAGCTGTCGGTTGGTGCCTGCAAAGCTAGGCTTCACCTATAATAGCCACATTTGAATGGGCGAATTAGGTCTGCCTAAACGCCGATGCTACCAGGTCTTACAAGACAACAAGGCACCAACCAAGACTGAAGAGTGAATAAGAGGCCAAACTGACAAAAACTAAGATGCCAGATACCAAAACTAAAGTACAGGTAAAATAATATCAAATTATTAACAACACATTTTGAATAAATGTGACTTTGTCGAATACCCAGAAACAACTAATGATGAACGGTAAAACCGCGACCTGCGACACCGTCGCAAAACAAAAACCTGATAAGGAAACAGCGGCCTAGTCACAGAACGCGACAAAGGTAAATATACCACAAATGGCAGCAATAACAGAAATGAATGACAAAGTCACAGAACACACTAAAATCAAGGTATTTACAAAGAATGCAGCAATGAATGCAGTGTGCGACTAAGCCGCCGGACTCACGGTACCACGAAAGCTAGAAACAGAGACACTGGAGGATCCAAGGTAATCTGGAAAAAGATCGGGAGAAACTGGAAACCGACCAGGGAATCCACTGGGCCAGAAAACATAGGAGGCTGGAGAACAGGCTACAAGAAGCTATTACAAGCAGGAATGGGCTCACAGGAAGTTCCTTAAATGTGAGAGTCCACCAACCACTGCAGCAATTGCCTGATTGAGTAAGTAAAGGTAGCTGCTAGCTGCAGCAGCCAAACTCCGTCTCCTGGTAACCTCGCAACGGCCCGACTCCTGACAGGTTGTCCACTCACTTCTGATTGTCATCCCATAGATTGAAAATACATGACTCTAATTTCACCTTCAAAATATCTTCTAAACCTAAAGGTTCACCTACTATTGCCACTCACAGATAAGTGATATTGGATCATTTTCTTCAATAAAAAAATGAGCATGTCTATTTTTTTGTCTCATTTGTTTGCTTTGGTTCTCTTAATGTACTTTTAGGACTTGTATAAAATCTAAGTTAGTTTTAGGCAAAATTTCAGCAGAAATATAGAAAATTCTGAAGTGTTCACAAACTTTCATGCACCACTGTGTTACGGCTTTGTTTTGCAGTTACAGGCTCAGAGTTCGGTTTTAAAATTGTGAATTGTGTTTCTGAATGTTTGCGCCAAAGCGGCATGTGATTGGTTTCTGTGATTCGGTAAGGGTTATCACCAATAACCCACAACAGAAAAACAAAGGAAAAGTTGAATAACAAAAACAAACATGTGCTAATCTAAAAGTGCATCAAAAATCAAAGTGAAGAAATTGAAACGACAATACTTTCCTCCTGTATATCCCAAGAGAAGGAAAAGGTCCTTGATCAGGTAAGTTTTCTCAGGATGGGGGATCGAATAGTTCAATGATCGTTCCAAAGTGATTCAAGAGATGTAAAATATAAAAGATAAACAAAAATGTGTAGTACAGTCTTTATGAATAACAGTATTTATAAGAGGTCTTGTTTGTGGCTTTAATCTGGACATGAAAAGAAAGCGTACCCCACTCACACTAGAAAAGTGATTAAAGTGGGTTGAAAGGTTTCTTTTAAGGTGTGTTCTCCACCGTCACCAAAAAGTATCTTTCAGAAGTGCGTACCCTCACTCACATGAGCAATAAGATGGTAAAACACATATGGGTTTCTTTTGGGTTTTTAAGCAGGCTTGTACCATAAATAGGGAGGCGTACCCCACTCACTATTAAGCGTGCTGTTATACTCCTATAAAGGTATCTTTAGGATATTCTTTATCAAGAAGAAATGTTTGTATGTCCCACATATGAGTGATTGGTGGCATATATAAGTATTGCGTACCCCCACTCACCTCCACAGGGGGAGGTAAAACCTATAAAGGTATCTTGTGTCCTTAGGTATCTTTTGTTTGTTTGTGTCAAACCATTCCATTTGCCAAACACACAAGATTTGACCCAAAAAAACTGTAAAACAAAATTGTGTTGACCATGGTCATGTGAACCTTTTTTGTACATGTGGACCTTAATCTCTATCAACATTTTATACCTGTTGACCCAAATAATGTTGACTATTTGGTGTAGACCTATTGACTGTCGACCAAAATATGATAGACCCTTCCAGCGGTTTCGGCATTGAGTAATGTTAACATCTATCCCTAATCCTAACCCTCCCCACCCGCAGTATCCCTAATGTCGGCATACTGCAAAGTATCTTAATTTCGGGTGTCAACATTATGAATGTGTGGACATTCTCTTCCACGTTCACAGTGTAGTGTTGAAATGATCACTGTTGACATTGTGATTGCCAATACTGTGACTGCATTCTGTTCTAAGCAGTGAAGTACGTAATGTATATGCCCTCCTACTCTCAATACATGATCCTTATCTTGAAGTATGCATCCGCTAATTGTTAAGAATATTGACAGTGCCGTCAATATTTTTACTAAAAGAAATTACGAAGAGACCACATCATTTCGGGGAACTGAAGAAATAAAGGCACATACTGTATAACCATTTAAAAAATCAAAATGCTCATTCCTCTTTATTTTAGTTACAGGGCTTGAAAAACTATACAGAATTTATACATCCTAAGTAGGAAAGTCACAATGTCTGTATCACCTTGATTCCAATACTAACTTCAAAGAGTAAAAGACAAAAGTGAATGTGTTAAGTAAAGTGTTACTGACACTTCCGTATTTACCAAGCTCCTAGGCTTTTATTACTGAATGACGTTAATGGGAGATTTTTCTAGGTGTCTCACAAACAGTATGCACTATTGTAAGCAATGGGGCTTTACATAGACCACTTATGGAATCAAAATTAAGGGGGGGTTAAGTTAATATATCAATGACAATATCATTATGCTGGGGAAAGATCAGTTATTGCATATGGAGTATGCATATGGGGCCTAATTTAAATGAAGTTGGAGCTGCACCCTCTGCTGCCACGTACCAATTATCGGTAACTTATGCATGTGTATGCCACGTTCTGTATGTGTGTAAATGGGTACTGTGACTGTGTGGTAAGCGGGAGGCAGAGTGGAAGGCCCACTTTTATAAAAATGGAGACATGTTGGTACAGGTTGAGTAGCCGGTATCCGGGCATCCCTTATCCGAATTATTCCAAAAACTGTGTTTTTTTTTGAATAATTCAATTTTTTTTTAATTCCTAACCCTGTTTTTATACTTAACAAGTCCCCCGGCATCCACTGCAGGCCTCCAGCATCCTCTCGGTCATCTCCAGCGGTCCCAGGAGTGCATTGCCCGAGTGTGTGCGCGCGCCGGTGATGTCACCAACGCGCCTGGGAACTCGCGCAATGCACTCCTGGGACCGCTGGATATGCCGGAGATGGTGCTGGAGGCCTGCCATGGACGCTGGGGGACAAAGTGGATGCCGAGGGACCATCGGGGCGCCACCAGGGGACAGGAAAGTATGTTTAAAAAAAAATATTCCAAAATCTGGAAAAATCCCTTATCCAGAATGCTCGTGGTCCCGAGCATTTCGGATAAGGGATACTCAACCTGTATATATTGTGCAGTAATTTTGGGGGAAATTTACCAATATGAAAAACCTAGTTTTTCGTATTGGTATTTCCCCTACGGCTGCATACGACTGTTTCAGTCGTATGCAAAGTCGTGTTCCGGAGGGGAAATTACAAAGCAGTCATATATGACTGCTTTGTAACCCTCGTATTAGCGGCACATATATACGGCTGCTAATACAAATTATTTGTAGCAGTCTGCACGGATCAGTCAGATCCCAGCAGGCTGCAAGGTGTAAAAAAAAAAATGAAAAAAAAAACGGCGTGGGGTCCCCCCCACAGCTGAAACCAGCACCAGGCTGAAGGAGCCGGGGCCGGTAATTAAAAATCAGGGAACCCGACAAATAGGGGTTCCCTGATTTTTAACAACCAGCCCCAGGCTCCTGCTCTGGGTCTGGTTCCCAAAATACGGGGGACAAAATGACTAGGGGTCCCCCGTATTTTAAGAACCATCCCCAGGCAAAACCAGCCAGCAGGGTAATGCCACAGCCGGGGGGAGACTTTTTATACAAGTCCCCCTGACCAAAGAAATTCATCCCTACCGACCAGTCAGCCTGGCCAGGGGCCCTGGGGGAGTGGGGACCCCCCCAATGAAGGGGTCCCCCCCCCTCCAGGACTTACCTGACCAGGCTGAAGCCTGGTACTGTCCCCGATACCCCTGGGCGGTGGGCATCGGGCTGATTATGGTGTAAAAAAAAAGGATAAAACTATTGTTTTTTACTGTGGCACTACAAGTGCCAGCAAGCTGGGACTTGGAGAACCACAAGTCCCAGCCTGCTGGGCATTAAAGGGCCCCCTGGCACTTGTAGTTCCACAGTTAAAAAAATAGTACACAAAACACACTGACACACATTTTAAATAAAAGTTTAATACACACATCACAAACACACTGATACTTACCTATCTTGATCCCGTCGGTAGGTCGCTGGCTCCGGTGTCGGCGGCTCCGGTGTCGGCGGCTGGTGTCGGCGGCTCCAGTGTCGGCGGCTCCGGCGTCCTGTCTGAAGAAAATCCATGTTGGACCTGTGGAAGTAAATCCTACTCACCAGGTCCTCCATGGATGGTCTTCTGTCTTCTCTCTTCTTTTCCAGGACTTATTTCTTTTATCTTCGGTCTTCTGTCTTCTTTCTTTACGCTGCCAGCAGCCGGGACTTTCAGAGCTGGAGAGATGTTGCCTCCTCGACGTCTGGACTAAGAATGAATTCTAGCCAATCAGGAGCCGACTTTACTGGCTCCTGATTGGCCACTAGGCGGCTCCTGATTGGCTAGAATTCATTCTTAGTCCAGACGTCGAGGAGGCAACATCTCTCCAGCTCTGAAAGTCCCGTGAGCTGCCGGCAGCGTAAAGAAAGAAGACAGAAGACAGAAGATAAAATAAATAAGTCCTGGAAAAGAAGAGAGAAGACAGAAGACCATTCATGGAGGACCTAATGAGTAGGATTTACTTCCACAGGTCCAACATGGATTTTCTTCAGACAGGACGCCGGAGCCGCCGACCCGGAGCCGCCGACACCGGAGCCAGCGACCTACCGACGGGATCAAGATAGGTAAGTATCAGTGTGTTTGTGATGTGTGTATTAAACTTTTATTTAAAATGTGTGTCAGTGTGTTTTGTGTACTATTTTTTTAACTGTGGAACTACAAGTGCCAGCAGGCCCTTTAATGCCTAGCAGGCTGGGACTTGTGGTTCTCCAAGTCCCAGCTTGCTGGGGAGGCTTGCTGGCCCTTGTAGTGCCACAGTAAAAAACAAGTTTTATCCTTTTTTTTTACACCATAATCAGCCCGATGCCCACCGCCCAGGGGCATCGGGGACAGTACCAGGCTTCAGCCTGGTTAGGTAAGTCCTGGAGGGGGGGACCCCTTCATTGGGGGGGTCCCCACTCCCCCAGGACCCCTGGCCAGGCTGACTGGTCGGTAGGGATGAATGCTTTGGCCGGGGGGACTTGTATAAAAAGTCTCCCCCCGGCTGTGGTATTACCCTGCTGGCTGGTTTTGCCTGGGGCTGGTTCTTAAAATACGGGGGACCCCTAGTCATTTTGTCCCCCGTATTTTGGGAACCAGCCCCAGAGCAGGAGCCTGGGGCTGGTTGTTAAAAATCGGGGAACCCCTATTTGTCGGGTTCCCTGATTTTTAATTGCGGCTCCAGGCTCCGTCAGCCTGGTGCTGGTTTCGGCTGTGGGGGGGACCCCACGCCGTTTTTTTATTTATTTTTTAATTTTTATTTATTTTTACACCGCAGCCTGCACGGATCTGACTGATCCGTGCAGGCTTAAAGCAAATACGACAGGAAAGTGGTGTTCTATTTTTCTGTCATATTTGCGTGGGTGTTTCACACCACTTAGCAGCCGTATTATCAGTACGGCTGCTTAGTACATCAGGAACCACCATTCTTTTGAATGGTGATTTCTGTCGTATCCTATCGATGGTGTAGACATTCGTATTTGTAAATACAAATACGAATGTTCCATCTTTAGGACTACGAATTGTTGTATTTTTGGGATTGTAAATCCCGAAAATACAAATTCGTAAAAAAAAGGTGTATTTCTCCCTACGAATACACCTTTTTTCTACGAATCCATTTTGGTAAATGTCCCCCTTATTGTTACTATACAGTACTCCTGTACACAGAAAATTTGCAGTACAGTATGTGCACAACATATATACCGTATAATGGGCTCTTCTAAATATTTACTATATGGAGAAAAGTCTGATTTAAGCCTTTCCCATGGAAAAAGAATTTACTAATTTAAAGATGTCACCAATTATTCTTCAGACACTTTGCACTTTATATAAATGATCCATTACATCATTCGGCTGCACCATTATATAATGCAGGTAGTGAGATACGTCATGTCATTATGTCATTCACTTACAACATTGTCACCTAGCTACAACACTGTTGTCATTTTGTTCTCTTGCCAGTTTGGAGATCATATATTTCACTAGAATGTTTTTATGACTCCCTTAAGGTTGACCAATCATTTTCACATGAAACCAAACTGATGTCTGTAAAATATCAAATAAGGATTTGCCTCATCGACGGTTAACAACAGAAAACAGTTTTACCCTTACCTTATTCCCCTCCCTAAGCGGCCTGTTTATCAGAACAAATATTCCATTACCGCTTATAGCAGAGATAAAAAAAAAAAATTCTATTGCATCAATTTAACAAATTATAACTGCCGGGATAGGTGAGCACTGCTCAGCCAATAGGCAATACTGACCCCAGCCAGGGCCGCCGAGAGGTATGTAGGGCCCCGGTAAAATTTGGGGAGCGTGTGCAGTACGTGTGTACTGCTGCCTGGGAGGAATGGAGGGGGTCAGACCAGGGCCCCCGCCATGCCCCTCCAGCAAGACTGGGTAATTAGTACCTGCTCCCCTCCCCCCCTCTGGGCGTCCCTGCCAGCAGCAATCATAACCCATCTTTGCAGGGTCACGCCTGCACTGGACTTACAGCTTTTACAACATTTAAAATAAAAAAAACAAAGAAACTTTATGGGCTGGATGTAATGACGGCTGAGTTGGCCGGAAGTGTGGGTTCCCGTCCAGGAAACCGCACCTCCAGCCAACTCGGGCGTCATTACATATGGCCCTAAGATTATATAGACAGTAAGGAAAATAAACAAATATTTACGTAAATTTTATTCTTTACCACCAATCCTCAGGTGGCAATAATAAAAAAGAGGTTTTCAGTGGTATACCACTGTGATCTGTGTTGAATAGGATTTCCCATGCAAAATATCGAAAAGTTATCACTGGACAGAGCTGGTTGCATGGATTGTCTTGCCAGCTAGCACTTGTTTATGGGCAGCATGGACGGTGTAATGGCTGAGGTCATGGGTTCAATTTCCGACCATGGCCCTAACTTTGCAGAGTTTGAATATTCTCATTGTGCGTGCGTGGGTTTCCTCCGGGTGCTTCAGTTTCCTCCCACAATCTAAAATATACTGGTACTGTAGGTTAATTGGCTCCCATTAAATTAACCCTAGTGTGAATGTGTGTGTGTACATGTGGTAGGGAATATAGATTGAAAGCTCCACTGGGGCAGACTCGTTAAGATGGTTGTGACGGTTCATTATTAGGCTACCAGAATGCTTGCTGAATCTATTCACTTACTCTTGCTTTTGAAGTATGTTATTAGCATTAAGTGGTAAAGGATTTACCCACTGATGTCAGCTGCCCACCCTTCGCACCCGTGTCACTGGTGAATTCCCATGGGAACACCCATGAAACACTGGGCATTCCCATAGGCTTGACCACTTTGTGGCCCGCCCCATGCCCCCCCCTCCCATCCCCATTGCTATGTGCGAGTGGCCGGCAAATAATCAATTAAATCAAATAAATGCTTATGTGCATCTGCAGTCTCTAAAAATTGCTCCCATGTACGAACACTATCATTAACAGGGACCGAATATAAGACCAACGTTCCATGGATTTGAGTGATTATCTTAGATCTTAGAAATGCCTTGAAAATGATCCTGAGTGGCAAAAGGGAGGTGATATGGAGGTAGCGAAGATGATCTGTAACATGGGAGCATTATGGGTATGATAAAATAGTATAGTTGAACCGGTTGCAAACTCAGATGCATAATCACATTATAGCACGTGTTGATGGAGAATGGGACTGGAGTAACTCTCGATGGTTGTGGCTAAGAACCCACTAAGCAATATTTGATCGTTTAAAGTCTTTGGACATTCAAACATTCAGCTGTGCACCAAGGCAGGGCCCTGTAGCAGCATTTCCATAAAGTCACAGAAGCAGTACCAGAAAAAAGCAAAAGCACAGATGCAGTAGTGCCCAAGTCAGAAGCAGGCCCACAGTGTGCAGTTACTGTACATCAGTTCTACCTTTGGTGCAAGAGATGCATCTAAAAATAGATCTATCTTAAATGCTCCATTGCGTCAGGTTGTGTTGACACAACCTCACTAAACCTAGCTAGGTCTGAATGCCCTATTACAAATCAGTCACGCGTAGGGAGGCCAATCCCAGACCATTTTTTTCAATCCCGGGATTTGGGATTGAAAAACTGTCAATCCCGGGATTCCTGGGATCCCAGGATTGGCCTCCTGATATGCCCAATGACAAATATATTATCTCTCACCATGCGGTGGAGGAGCTGTGTGGTGGAGGAGGCAAGGTGACTCGGCTGGCCAGGGAGGAGGTGGGTAACTCAGTGTCTGGGCAGATGCGGCAGCGTGGGAAACAGTGTGTGGCTGCGCAGCGTGATGTGATCAGTCGCATCACGCTGCGCAGCCACAGAACCTTGTTGCCAGGCAGCGCAGCATGATGTTAAAGGTCACGCTGTGCAACCACACAGTGTTCCCACACCGTCACGCCTGCCCGGACTCAGAGTTACCTGCCTGCTCCCCCGCCCACTCAGTGCTACACGGGAGAAAGGGATCAAATGCGCATGCGCATTTCGATCCCGTAATCCCGGGATTGGAGCCTCCAATCCCAAGATTTAAATCCCGGTCAAAAATGCCCTAAATCCTGGGATCACGCCGATCCCGATCCCGGGATTGGCATCCCTAGTCACGCCGCTTTCACCGCAACTAGTTACAAACAACTCTGAATCGCCAATAGATTTAAGCATTCAATTCTGGAGCATGCACATTATGAAGACATGCAAGATCTTTGCACAAAACTGACTTGCATTCAACGCTGGGTCAGCCGGTCTCTTACCTCCTTACCTCCTACTCAATATACTGACATTAACAGCCATCTCCCGACCGGGAGATGGCTGTGGGGCCCTATTCAATGATGTGTTCCCCGACAGCATTGAACAGGGGATCTCGGCAGAACGAGCCTTACTTCACATTCAGTCTTGCTCGTTTTGCCAAGAACGGGCGGGAACTGACAAGCTCCCGGGTGCAGCTCGCCTCTCCCCGGCTGCAGATCGCGGCCACGCCCCCTTCTCGTCCCGCAGCAGGCGGGACATTGAATCCCACCTGCAAATTCTCAGTCGAGCAGACCGAGAACCGGACAGGGTCACGGCTGTCAGGCCAGCTCGACAGCCATGAACTAACATTGAATAGCCTCCAAAGTACTGTATTAACATTATATAATTAAACTAGAGATGTGCACCGGACACTTTTTCGCGTTTTGGGTTTTGGGTTTTGGGTTCTGATTACCTTCAGGTTTTGGGTTCTAATGGGTTTTGCCAAAACACCCCCTAAAGGTTTTGGGTTTTGGGTTTTGGGTTCTGATTTTTTTGAAAAAAGCATAAAAATGGTTAACATTGCATAATTTAGGTGTTTTTTTGCTCCTATGCTATTATTAACCCCATCAGCTTTCTTCTCCACTCATTTACAGTCTATTCTGAAGACCTCACACCTCACAATATTGTTTTTAGGCCAAAATGTTGCACCGAGGTAGCTGGATGACTATGATAAGCAAGACAAATGGGCGGCACAAACACGTGGCCCATCTAGGAGTGGCACTGCAGTGGCAGATAGAAAAACTAGG
Organism: Crinia signifera; assembly: GCF_055691185.1. Lineage (NCBI taxonomy): Eukaryota > Metazoa > Chordata > Amphibia > Anura > Myobatrachidae > Crinia > Crinia signifera. Next base: position 128,120,201 of record NC_139226.1, on the reverse strand, counting down.
CCCCAAAGAGCACATTATTCAAAAGAAAAAAAGAGGTGCAAGATGGAATTGTCCAAGGGCCCTCCCACCCAAACTAGGCCCCAAAGAGCACATCATTCAAAAGACAAAAAAGAGGTGCAAGATGGAATTGTCCTACGGCACTCCCACCCAAACTAGGCCCCAAAGAGCACATTATTCAAAAGACAAAAAAGAGGTGCAAGATGGAAGTGTCCAAGGGCACTCCCACCCAAACTAGGTCCCAAAGAGCACATTATTCAAAAGACAAAAAAGAGGTGCAAGATGGAAGTGTCCAAGGGCACTCCCACCCAAACTAGGCCCCAAAGAGCACATTATTCAAAAGACAAAAAAGAGGTGCAAGATGGAATTGTCCTACGGCACTCCCACCCAAACTAGGCCCCAAAGAGCACATTATTCAAAAGATAAAAAAGAGGTGCAAGATGGAAGTGTCCAAGGGCACTCCCACCCAAACTAGGCCCCAAAGAGCACATTATTCAAAAGACAAAAAAGAGGTGCAAGATGGAATTGTCCTACGGCACTCCCACCCAAACTAGGCCCCAAAGAGCACATTATTCAAAAGACAAAAAAGAGGTGCAAGATGGAATTGTCCTACGGCACTCCCACCCAAACTAGGCCCCAAAGAGCACATTATTCAAAAGACAAAAAAGAGGTGCAAGATGGAAGTGTCCAAGGGCACTCCCACCCAAACTAGGCCCCAAAGAGCACATTATTCAAAAGACAAAAAAGAGGTGCAAGATGGAATTGTCCTACGGCACTCCCACCCAAACTAGGCCCCAAAGAGCACATTATTCAAAAGACAAAAAAGAGGTGCAAGATGGAATTGTCCTTGGGCCCTCCCACCCACCCATCATTTCAGCCACAGGGTCTGCCACACGACTGTGGCTGAAATGATTGGTTCGTTTGGGCCCCCACATCACAAGCTGCCATTTAATATGTCCCTGCACAAACTGGCTCTACAGAGGCAAAAGGTCGTCCTCATCCTCATCCAGCGATTCCTCACCACCATCAGTATCTTGTTCTTCCTCACCCTCACAGAGTATTAATTCGTCCCCGCTGGAATCCACCACCACAGGTTCCTGTGTACTTTGTGGACGCTGGTCTTTCTCGTAGAATTGATAATTCATTTTTATGAACATCATCTTCTCCACATTTTTTGGAAGCAACCTCCTACGCTTATTGCTGACAAGGTTCCCAGCTGCACTAAAAACTCTTTCGGAGTACACACTGGAGGAAGGGCAACTGAGGTAATATAGAGCCAGTTTGTACAGGGGCTTCCAAATTTCCTTTTTTTTCTGCCAGTACTGGTAAGGACTCTCTGACATGCCTACTTGGGTGCTGTCACCCATATAATCCTCCACCATTCTGTCAATGGTGATAGCATCATAGGCAGTGGAAGTAGACATGTCAGAAATTGTTGGAAGGTCCTTCAGCCCAGACCAAATGTCCAAACTTGGTCCTTTATCACCACCAGCGGGGGGTTTAGGAAATCGCAGTTGTTTCCTTGCAGAACCAGTTGCTGGAGAAAATGAAGGAGAAGGTGCTGCTGAGTCACTTTCCACTTCAGAAGATGACAGTTTTCTAACCAGCAGTTCTTTGCACTTCTGCAGGCTTGTGTCCGCCGGAAAGAGTGACACCACGTAGGCTTTAAACCGAGGATCGAGCACGGTGGCCAAAATGTACTCCTCTGATTTCAAAATTTGTACCACCCTCGAATCCTGGCAAAGCGTATGAAGGACTTCATCCACAAGTCCCACATGCTTAGAGGACTCGCTCCGTCTCAGCTCCTCCTTCACTTTCTCCAACTGTTTCTGCAAAAGCCTGATGAGGGGAATGACCTGACTCAAGCTGGCAGTGTCTGAACTGACTTCACGTGTGGCAAGTTCGAAGGGTTGGAGAATCTTGCACAACACTGAAATCATTCTCCACTGTGCTTGAGTCAGGTGCATACCCCCTCCTTTGCCTATGTCATAGGTGGATGTATAGGCTTGAATGGCCCTTTGCTGCTCCTCCATCCTCTGAAGCATATAGAGGGTTGAGTTCCACCGCGTTACGACCTCTTGCTTCAGCTGATGGAGGGGCAGGTTCAACAGTGTTTGCTGCCGCTCCAGTCTTTGGCATGCAGCCGCCGAATGACGAAAGTGGCCACAAATTTTTCGGGCCACCGAAAGAGTCCCCTGCACAGCTCTGTTGTCTCTTAGAAAACTCTGGACCACCAAATTTATCGTGTGAGCAAAACAGGGCACATGCTGGAATTTGCCCTGCTTTAATGCCCGCACGATATTGCAGGCATTGTCTGACACCACAAATCCCCAGGAGAGTCTAAGAGGGGTAAGCCATTGCCCAATGATTACCCTCAGTTTCTGTAAGAGGTTATCGGCGGTGTGCCTCTTACGGAAAGCGGTTACACACAACGTAGCCTGCCTAGGAAGGAGCTGGCATTTCCCAGGTCCTACTACTGGTGCTGCTGCTGTTGTTGCTGCTGGACAAGGTGATTCATCTACCCAGTGGGCTGTCACGGTCATGTAATCCCTAGTCTGCCCTTTTCCACTTGTCCACATGTCCGTTGTTAAGTGGACAGTGGGTATGACCGCATTTTTCAGGGCACTGAGAACACTTTTATGCACTTTACTGTACAGCTTCGGTATCGCCTGTCTAGCGAAGTGGAATCTTGACGGTATTTTGTAACGGGGACACACTAAGTCCATCAATCGTCTAAATCCTACTCCAGCAGTTATGGACACCGGAAGCACATCTAATACAATCAGATCTGCTAAGGCCTCAGTTACCCGCTTTGCCATTGGATGACTGCTGTCATACTTCATCTTCATGGCAAAGGACTGTTGGACAGTCAATTGCTTAGTGAAATAAGTGTTCCGACTTCCCCTACGGGATGATGAATGACTCCCAGCAGCAACAGCAGCAGCGGCAGCAGTAGGAGGCGTAGCAATGCAGGATCCTCCAGAAGAATCCCGGATAGGAGAGGAGTCAGTCAGGCAAGTAACATGGCCTATAGGACTACTCCCAATCCTCATTGAGGAAGAAATTGACGAGGAGGGACTTTGCGGTGTAGTTGGGCACGTGGACACAACAGGACAAAGGGATTTAGTTGTCCCTGGACTGTGTACATTCTTAGCCACAGTTTCTGAACTAAACAGCAACTTATGAACGCTCTTCAAGTGACGTAGAAGGGAGGATGTCCCTAGGTGGGAAACGTCCTTACCCCTGCTTATTTGAGCTTTGCATAAGCTACATATGGCAAAACAATTGTTGGACGGTTTGGGATAAAAATAATTCCAGACCGAAGAGGTGGATTTATTGGTCTTCTGTCCAGGCATGGTGATGCCCTTTGGGATCTCACGGACAACAACTGTCTTGCCCGGTGCCTCATTTAAGCAAACCGCATCAGCATCGTCCTCCTCGTCAATTTCTCCCTCAGCACCAGCTTCATCAATATCCTCCTCCTGGTGTACAACACTGACACCTTCATTATCGACATCTGCAACTGCACTGTCTGTGATCCTTCCAGCACATGCAGAGGGTGTGCTGCGAATGCTGAAAGGAGCATCCTCTTCCCGTACAGTGATGGGAAGGTCAGGCATCGCAACCACCAACACCCTTGGACTCTCCACTGGGATTTGTGATACCATGTCTTCTTTGGAAGGCAGAGTTGTTTGCTGGATTTTTGTTGGTGACACCTTAAATCTCTTAAATTTTAAAGTGGGAGAAGGAGGAGGAGGAGGAGGAGGAGGAGGAGGAGGAGGACTTTGATCATCTTGTGAAGCTGAGCCACTAGTCATGAACATAGGCCATGGCCGTAGCCGTTCCTTGCCACTCCGCGTTGTAAATGGCACACTGGCAACTTTAAGTTTCTCCTCCAATGATTTGCTTTTTCTTTTTAAGGGCCTTTTACTCAACTTTGGCTTTTTGGATTTTACATGCCCTCTACTTTGACACTGGGCATCGGCCTTGGCAGACGACGTCGATGGCATTTCATCGCCTATGTCATGATGACTAGTGGCATCAGCTTCAGAAGCACGACGAAGTGGCTCCTCATCTTTTCCTTTTTTTTTATCCTCCATATTTTGGATATCTAACGGTAGGCAGCGGTGTCAGCAAACTGGATACCGAGATATCAGCTGGTTGTTGTCACTATCCAGTGACAACAGCAGCAAGATACAAAAGTGGATATATATCAGTAACACAACAAGTGGCGTCAGCAAACCAGAGTTATTTACTGCGATATATGTAACGGCAGCGGTGGCAGCAAACTGGATACCCAGATATCAGCTGGTTGTTGTCACTAGCCAGTGACAACAGCAGCAAGATACAAAAGTGGATACACTGGTAGGTAACACAACAAGTGGCGTCAGCAAACCAGAGTTATTTACTGCGATATATGTAACGGCAGCGGTGGCAGCAAACTGGATACCCAGATATCAGCTGGTTGTTGTCACTAGCCAGTGACAACAGCAGCAAGATACAATATTTATTTTGTGGATAGTTACACTGGTAGGTAACACAACAAGTGGCGTCAGCAAACCGGAGTTATTTACTGCGATATATGTAACGGCAGCGGTGGCAGCAAACTGGATACCCAGATATCAGCTGGTTGTTGTCACTAGCCAGTGACAACAGCAGCAAGATACAATATTTATTTTGTGGATAGTTACACTGGTAGGTAACACAACAAGTGGCGTCAGCAAACCGGAGTTATTTACTGCGATATATGTAACGGCAGCAGTGGCAGCAAACTGGATACCCAGATATCAGCTGGTTGTTGTCACTAGCCAGTGACAACAGCAGCAAGATACAATATTTATTTTGTGGATAGTTACACTGGTAGGTAACACAACAAGTGGCGTCAGCAAACCGGAGTTATTTACTGCGATATATGTAACGGCAGCAGTGGCAGCAAACTGGATACCCAGATATCAGCTGGTTGTTGTCACTAGCCAGTGACAACAGCAGCAAGATACAATATTTATTTTGTGGATAGTTACACTGGTAGGTAACACAACAAGTGGCGTCAGCAAACCGGAGTTATTTACTGCGATATATGTAACGGCAGCAGTGGCAGCAAACTGGATACCCAGATATCAGCTGGTTGTTGTCACTAGCCAGTGACAACAGCAGCAAGATACAATATTTATTTTGTGGATAGTTACACTGGTAGGTAACACAACAAGTGGCGTCAGCAAACCGGAGTTATTTACTGCGATATATGTAACGGCAGCAGTGGCAGCAAACTGGATACCCAGATATCAGCTGGTTGTTGTCACTAGCCAGTGACAACAGCAGCAAGATACAAAAGTGGATACACTGGTAGGTAACACAACAAGTGGCGTCAGCAAACCGGAGTTATTTACTGCGATATATGTAACGGCAGCAGTGGCAGCAAACTGGATACCCAGATATCAGCTGGTTGTTGTCACTAGCCAGTGACAACAGCAGCAAGATACAATATTTATTTTGTGGATAGTTACACTGGTAGGTAACACAACAGGTGGCGTCAGCAAACCGGAGTTATTTACTGCGATATATGTAACGGCAGCGGTGGCAGCAAACTGGATACCCAGATATCAGCTGGTTGTTGTCACTAGCCAGTGACAACAGCAGCAAGATACAAAAGTGGATACACTGGTAGGTAACACAACAAGTGGCGTCAGCAAACCGGAGTTATTTACTGCGATATATGTAACGGCAGCAGTGGCAGCAAACTGGATACCCAGATATCAGCTGGTTGTTGTCACTAGCCAGTGACAACAGCAGCAAGATACAATATTTATTTTGTGGATAGTTACACTGGTAGGTAACACAACAAGTGGCGTCAGCAAACCGGAGTTATTTACTGCGATATATGTAACGGCAGCAGTGGCAGCAAACTGGATACCCAGATATCAGCTGGTTGTTGTCACTAGCCAGTGACAACAGCAGCAAGATACAATATTTATTTTGTGGATAGTTACACTGGTAGGTAACACAACAAGTGGCGTCAGCAAACCGGAGTTATTTACTGCGATATATGTAACGGCAGCAGTGGCAGCAAACTGGATACCCAGATATCAGCTGGTTGTTGTCACTAGCCAGTGACAACAGCAGCAAGATACAATATTTATTTTGTGGATAGTTACACTGGTAGGTAACACAACAAGTGGCGTCAGCAAACCGGAGTTATTTACTGCGATATATGTAACGGCAGCAGTGGCAGCAAACTGGATACCCAGATATCAGCTGGTTGTTGTCACTAGCCAGTGACAACAGCAGCAAGATACAAAAGTGGATACACTGGTAGGTAACACAACAAGTGGCGTCAGCAAACCGGAGTTATTTACTGCGATATATGTAACGGCAGCAGTGGCAGCAAACTGGATACCCAGATATCAGCTGGTTGTTGTCACTAGCCAGTGACAACCGCAGCAAGATACAATATTTATTTTGTGGATAGTTACACTGGTAGGTAACACAACAGGTGGCGTCAGCAAACCGGAGTTATTTACTGCGATATATGTAACGGCAGCGGTGGCAGCAAACTGGATACCCAGATATCAGCTGGTTGTTGTCACTAGCCAGTGACAACAGCAGCAAGATACAAAAGTGGATACACTGGTAGGTAACACAACAAGTGGCGTCAGCAAACCGGAGTTATTTACTGCGATATATGTAACGGCAGCAGTGGCAGCAAACTGGATACCCAGATATCAGCTGGTTGTTGTCACTAGCCAGTGACAACAGCAGCAAGATACAAAAGTGGATACACTGGTAGGTAACACAACAAGTGGCGTCAGCAAACCGGAGTTATTTACTGCGATATATGTAACGGCAGCAGTGGCAGCAAACTGGATACCCAGATATCAGCTGGTTGTTGTCACTAGCCAGTGACAACAGCAGCAAGATACAATATTTATTTTGTGGATAGTTACACTGGTAGGTAACACAACAAGTGGCGTCAGCAAACCGGAGTTATTTACTGCGATATATGTAACGGCAGCAGTGGCAGCAAACTGGATACCCAGATATCAGCTGGTTGTCACTAGCCAGTGACAACAGCAGCAAGATACAATATTTATTTTGTGGATAGTTACACTGGTAGGTAACACAACAAGTGGCGTCAGCAAACCGGAGTTATTTACTGCGATATATGTAACGGCAGCAGTGGCAGCAAACTGGATACCCAGATATCAGCTGGTTGTTGTCACTAGCCAGTGACAACAGCAGCAAGATACAATATTTATTTTGTGGATAGTTACACTGGTAGGTAACACAACAAGTGGCGTCAGCAAACCGGAGTTATTTACTGCGATATATGTAACGGCAGCAGTGGCAGCAAACTGGATACCCAGATATCAGCTGGTTGTTGTCACTAGCCAGTGACAACAGCAGCAAGATACAATATTTATTTTGTGGATAGTTACACTGGTAGGTAACACAACAGGTGGCGTCAGCAAACCGGAGTTATTTACTGCGATATATGTAACGGCAGCGGTGGCAGCAAACTGGATACCCAGATATCAGCTGGTTGTCACTAGCCAGTGACAACAGCAGCAAGATACAATATTTATTTTGTGGATAGTTACACTGGTAGGTAACACAACAAGTGGCGTCAGCAAACCGGAGTTATTTACTGCGATATATGTAACGGCAGCAGTGGCAGCAAACTGGATACCCAGATATCAGCTGGTTGTTGTCACTAGCCAGTGACAACAGCAGCAAGATACAATATTTATTTTGTGGATAGTTACACTGGTAGGTAACACAACAAGTGGCGTCAGCAAACCGGAGTTATTTACTGCGATATATGTAACGGCAGCAGTGGCAGCAAACTGGATACCCAGATATCAGCTGGTTGTCACTAGCCAGTGACAACAGCAGCAAGATACAATATTTATTTTGTGGATAGTTACACTGGTAGGTAACACAACAAGTGGCGTCAGCAAACCGGAGTTATTTACTGCGATATATGTAACGGCAGCGGTGGCAGCAAACTGGATACCCAGATATCAGCTGGTTGTCACTAGCCAGTGACAACAGCAGCAAGATACAATATTTATTTTGTGGATAGTTACACTGGTAGGTAACACAACAAGTGGCGTCAGCAAACCGGAGTTATTTACTGCGATATATGTAACGGCAGCGGTGGCAGCAAACTGGATACCCAGATATCAGCTGGTTGTCACTAGCCAGTGACAACAGCAGCAAGATACAATATTTATTTTGTGGATACACTGGTAGGTAACACAACAAGTGGCGTCAGCAAACCGGAGTTATTTACTGCGATATATGTAACGGCAGCGGTGGCAGCAAACTGGATACCCAGATATCAGCTGGTTGTTGTCACTAGCCAGTGACAACAGCAGCAAGATACAAAAGTGGATACACTGGTAGGTAACACAACAAGTGGCGTCAGCAAACCACAGTTAAAAATTTAATTACTGAGTCTGCGATATCTAACGGCAGCCAGTGGTGTCAGCAACAACAACAACTTAATTATTTTTTTTTATATTTTTATATATTTTTAATTTTTTTTTTTTTTTTTTTATATACTCTGAGAGGTAGGTACAAGGTAGTGGCACTGGCAACAACAGAGGTGACTACCTGGTAGGTGTTTACAACCATATAACAGGTAGCCAGGCAGCACAAAAACCCTCTCTGGCAGCACAATAAAAATTATTAAACCCCCCTCTGTCTGTAGTATTCTGTAGCAGGCTAGCAGCAGCAGTGACACAATTAGAGATGAGCAGGCTATAGCAATATAGAAAGAAAACCCCCTCTGCGGCAGTACAATAAACCCCCCTCTGTCTGTAGTATTCTGTAGCAGCAGCAGTGACACAAATTACAGATGAGCAGGCTACAGCAATATAGAAAAAAAAATCACTCTCCAGCAGCACAATAAAAATGATTAAACCCCCTCTGTACTTGCAGCTCTTTAGCAGCAAGCAGCACAGTGACACACACAACGCTCCAGCAAACCCCCCTCACGGAGCAATAAATAAAACCCCCCTCTCTGGCAGCACTGCTGCCTGCTCTGCGTCGCCCCACAGAATGAAGATGGCGGCGGCGGGTCCCGGCTTTTATGTAATCCGGATCTCGCGAGAATCCGACGTCACCAATGTGACGTCGGGCCTCGATTTCGGCTCCGGGCCTGCGCGGGAGTCCGCGGACGTCCTGGATCCGGATTCGGATTCAGGACGTCCGTGCGGATCCGGATCTCGGAGATCCGGACCCGCTCATCACTAAATTAAACAGATTACATTTTGGGAATTGCTTTTACTTTATTTCACTATAACATTTTCGGCTCACTGTGATTTATATTAAGCAATGTTGGCGTTTTCACTTTGTGCCATACAACACAACTGGCATTTCAAAGTGAGTGCGCTGATTTTCGGATATACAAGAGCACCCTGCCCTTAAATGCACCCCATGTTTTCTTCCCATAATCTTCCCATATCCCCTTGCTATACTGAACGATAGTATCGTACTTGAAATACAATATAAACTGGACACCATCCACCCTTCAAACACCCGTAATAGTGATGGCAGATCTAGAACTTGTCCCTTCAGTAATCACAATTTTGTTAATGGTCTTTCTTGGATTGTTCCATTTAAATGACAGACTGAACAAGAACACTGAAGGATTAGATTTGTCATAACGAATGGGAGATAAACAATAAAGTAACTGACCCTCTGAGTTTATGAATGAGCTGTAACATAACTCCATATAACTGTACCAGGGACTCAATGCGGTTCCCGGCTAGGTTTCGGGTTCCCCAGGCCCTCAATGCTAATGGTTGTAAAGAATTAAAGAGTAAAAGGAAAGATCTATTTTCTGCCAACATATTGTAAGGTTTTACTGCCAAATTACAGAAAACTTTCCTTCCATTTATGATAAGGTCACCAAAGCTTTGCAATTAATCTTTGCATTGTTTTCCATTTTCCCATGTTCCATATCCACTGTTTATTTAATATGTCTGCGTTTGGCATGTTTTATGTAACCACTCCTCGTAAAGCTCGCTGCTATGCCCACAATACATTCAGTTACTTCTAGTGACGTGCCAACATTATTACACAACTGACTTGTAGACTGGTTATTATTACACATTGTGTACCAAGGTCTCCTTACTAAATAATTTGATAATGCTGTGATGTTTACATCCGATTTTTGTCTCCTAGAGTTTCGCTGTAATAACTGTGTTTTATGTATACTGAAATGATTATACTATTTAAGGACAAGTACATTAGTATTTGTTTTATTTTGACGAAATACTGTAAAATTACTTGTTAGTTGATCATACTTGACTACTTTTCAGCACTAGTTTCAGGGAGATTATAGTTGGTAGTAGAACTTTGCACAGCGCCCTATTGAGGGGGCGTATCTTGCTCCACCCAAAGGGCGTGTCTAGTTCCATATATGTTGAGATTGTGGAAAGAGATTGTGAACGTGGCACCTAGAAGCGTGGGTGTGCACTGCTACATCATAAGAGATACTGTACTTAGTAAAGTGCTGGGAAATGGTGCTGATGATTCAATGTAAATGAATCTGTCTCTCATTCCTTTTTTCCCCAAAAAAATGTAACAGTGTAATGTGGGCTAGGTGACATGAGGGAGATTGCTAGACTAATTAGGGAAAGAGGGAGATTGCTGCTATGTCAGGGGGTTTCCTTCAGAATACAGGAGGGGAGGTAACTATGATGTAACAGTGTAATGTGGGCTAGGTGCCATGAGGGAGATTGCTAGACTAATGAGGGAGAGAGGGAGATTGCTGCTATGTCAGGGAGTCTCCTGCAGAATGCAGAAGGGGAGGTAACTATGATGTAACAGTGTAACGTGGGCTAGGTGACATGAGGGAGATTGCTAGACTAATGAGGGAGAGAGGGAGATTGCTGCTATGTCAGGGAGTCTCCTGCAGAATGCAGGAGGGGAGGTAACTATGATGTAACAGTGTAATGTGGGCTAGGTGACATGAGGGAGATTGCTAGACTAATGAGGGAGAGACGGAGATTGCTGCTATTTCAGGGAGTCTCCTGCAGAATTGAGGAGGGGAGGTAACTATGATGTAACAGTGTAATGTGGGCTAGGTGACATGAGGGAGATTGCTAGACTAATGAGGAAGAGAGGGAGATTGCTGCTATGTCAGGGAGTCTCCTGCAGAACAGGAGGTAACTATGATGTAACAGTGTAATGTGGGCTAGGTGACATGAGGGAGATTGCTAGACTAATTAGGGAAAGAGGGAGATTGCTGCTATGTCAGGGGGTTTCCTTCAGAATACAGGAGGGGAGGTAACTATGATGTAACAGTGTAATGTGGGCTAGGTGCCATGAGGGAGATTGCTAGACTAATGAGGGAGAGAGGGAGATTGCTGCTATGTCAGGGAGTCTCCTGCAGAATGCAGAAGGGGAGGTAACTATGATGTAACAGTGTAACGTGGGCTAGGTGACATGAGGGAGATTGCTAGACTAATGAGGGAGAGAGGGAGATTGCTGCTATGTCAGGGAGTCTCCTGCAGAATGCAGGAGGGGAGGTAACTATGGTGTAACAGTGTAATGTGGGCTAGGTGACATGAGGGAGATTGCTAGACTAATGAGGGAGAGACGGAGATTGCTGCTATTTCAGGGAGTCTCCTGCAGAATTGAGGAGGGGAGGTAACTATGTAGTAGATTATGAATTTGCAATACATAGATACAGTATATGAATACCCAACACAAATAATGCATATGGGTCTCATATAAGTGACATGTCATTTGCTTGTTCTATAATAGTCACACATTATTTGGCTGGGAAATTCTGCAAATACATTATTGTTATCATAATAAATAATATCACTGTAAATAATAAATAAATAAATAATAAATAAATAGTCCAATGTGACAAGGAATCACATACACTGGATAAGCTGAAGTCTTGGTTTTTATATAAACAGCATACCAGGTAATCAGCATAAGCAAGAGTGGTTACAGCATTGCAGCATACGGATGTCACAGCATAGTACAAACTCCTTAGTATGTTCCAGTGGTCCCTACCGCAGCTCACATCCCTACGGCCTATCACCTGGGCGGCCATTCCACCATCAGGAACAATGACCTCCGGAACCCGGAAACACTTTTATCAGGAAAGCACAGGTGCTGCTAATCAGCCCAACCCTGATCACATTAGGTAGGGAGCCTGGACCGGAACACACACACACACACACACACACACACACACACACATACAATTTGTTGTTATCATTATTATTATTTTTACTTCATTTTATTTCCACAAAAATGGAACTGGAATCCAATGGGCTGAAGCTGGAAAGAAATAATTGAAGTGAGTAAGGACTCCCTGTACTTCTGCAAATACCTTGGTACCTCTGCTATTAACCCATGCATTTAATTTCATCCCTGCTTTATCCTGTTACTGCTGTTTACCAATAAACCATCCCTGTTAAGGACTCTTTGTGGTCGTGCATCCATCCATTGGTGTTGCAGTTGGCCAGTTTTGTTGCCGGTGATCCGATGCTACGCCATTGGATAGCGCGGATCACTATGCCGACAGGAGGTGTTACACTAACATATTAGTACGATTCTTGCTGCTTTCATATAACAAAACCCAACTGAATCAGGCCCAGTGCTTGACAATCGTTTTACTATCAATCGGTGAATCTAATTTTTTAGACATAAACATGACTGGCTTTCTCTTTTAAGCTGTATTAACGATGAACACAATTTTGGCATGAAAAGAATTATATCTACATTTGTTTCTGCTTTTCAGTCTATGTAAATTTCTCTCCAATATCTGGCGTATTTATGAAAATAAATAAAAAGTCTTGAATTCAGCTGTTTTTTTTGCTACACACCTGACTTTACACACAAATAACAGGAGAAAAATAATATATATTATTACAGAACAATCAATTTCCTTAAGTCTCCACTAATCCTGTACACCCACAACAGATGGTTGGGATTTGTAACTGGTTGCAACAAAGGCATCAGTTCCTTTGAAACAAAACTAAAAAGCTTCCCTTGTCACCCTCGTTTTCGTATTAAGTACGTCTTAGTACGTCGAATTCTGCTTTATTTTAGTTAGCGTTTAGTATACTTTTTTTTTTCAATTACAGCCTATTTCTTTCAGTTCTGGGCTTGATCACGTCACAGAGCTCCACAACTGGCACAGACCAAAGACAACCCACAATCATTAATTAAAAAGTGCCAGTTTACACTGTGTTTTTCAATACATAATTGGATAGCATTATAAAGGTCATACCAGCAGGATGCCCATTGATCCATGGGCCGTCATAAATGACTCCGGAGCAATGAATTATGGTTCCTTGTCCACTGAACACGTCATTTCGCCACTGCCCCTGCAAATAAAAAAAAAAAAAAAAAAGCACATTACTTCTACATTAAGGCTGCAATGCCTGCTGTTTCATAAAGAGGGGATTACTTCTGGGACTTCTCAATAGCAAACTGGGTGGGCCTAGAAAATGACCAACTTGATAAAATACCCTGTTATTATTCGCCTCAGAGCTGAATGGCAGACCACACAATATCAAAGATTATGCAACGCGCACCCCTTAAAAAAGAATTAGACGGGGGAAAAAAAGAGTTTCAGTTAGACAAATCTTTCACCTTATAAGCAAATATCTTTCCTCAAAGAAATTGCTGTAATTGGTCGTCTTTTCTTGCCCGTGTTTTCTTATCCCGCAGCTGCTGCAGAATTTGACACTGAGAATCGGTTTTGCAATTTGAATTTCAAAACAATGTGTATTCATACATCTGTCAAGTGTGAAACATATTCTGCAAAAACACAAAACACCTTCGAAATTTGGGTACGCAGCAGCCCTATCCGGCTGCCAAGACGTCTGTAGCACTTACTGCTTGCAATTACGTTGCTAAGTCTAGGCTTTCTTTATGTACAACACAAAGAGGGGAAACTCAAACCCAGGGAAGTCTTTCGCTAATTAAACTGAGAAGCAGGTGGAATTCAAGGTTATTTTCTTTCTGTTTTCTATCTAGGATCCTGTTTTCAGAGATACTTAGTGAGTTTTTGGCTTACATAATGTACAATCTGTGTAACTAACATCTTTGAACTTTACTTTCAGGTGCAGGTATTAGGTTTGTGTTCCTTATAGACAATGGGGGAAATGCACCCATTTGTACCTATTTGATCTTAATTAAGGCTAGGAATCGGCATCTGTCAAAAATGTCAGCTGATTTGCAGTTTTTTATGTACGGCTCGTTCAGCTGAATTCGGCTGTATGAATGACTAACAGGGCCACCGACAGGGGGGTGCCCTGGGTACAAATGTCCCGGGTCCCGGCCTCAGGAGGGGCCCGGCAGCTGCCCACAGACCCCCACACCCGCACCAAGCCTCCCCCACCCGGCGCTGGTGGCCAGGCACGCACAATACACAGTGCAGCCTGCAGAGCGCCGAGCCTAGGACAGAGAGGCTCGGCGCTCCGCAGGCTGCACTGTGCAGTGTGTGCGCCGGACCTGACTGTGCACACTGAAGGAGCCGGAGGATCATGCTCGACGTGGGTGATGGTAAGTAATGGGGACGGGGTAGGGGGAGACGGGGTGCTGTCATGCGGGGGGCGGGCGGGCGAGGGGGTTCCAGCCAACCGGCCGGAGGTATGGCGCTGTGCCCCTGGGGGCCCGGACTGTTTGGTCAGTCCCGGGTCCCAATATTTCTAGTGGTGGCCCTGATGATTAAACCATCAATAGAACTCAGCTGTATATGGCTAAAGAGTTCTATCAGATCATCTAATTTACTATCATTCGTCCATGAATAGAAATGGAAAATACATCACATTTCCCATATTTTGCTGAAGCCTGTGCGGATCAGTCAGGTCCATGCAGGTTTCTCTTTGTAAAAAATAGAAAAAAAAATAGTAAAAAAAAATGGGGACCCCGATATTTTTATAACCAGCACTGAGCTCCAACAGCCAGTGGTGTAATGCCACTGCTAGGGAGGTTCACAAGGCCAAAGCATTACAACCATTAACCCCCCAAAATAAGGGGTCCCCCAGGCCAGGGGTTTTGAATGTGTAAAAGAAAGTTGTAAAAATAAAGAATTGGGTTTTGTTGCCAAACGTCCCCCCGCATGCAGGGACTTGACAAACCACAAGTCCCAACATGCTGAGCATTAATGGGCCTGCTGGGTTTTGTAGTCCCACAACAGGACCAATACCGCAATAAATGCACACACCAGATAAAATAAATGTTTTCTTACACACACCATCCATCCATGCTCAATATCTTGAGCACCGAGGTTCGGACCACTTCTTCAGTAGTAAGCCAATAGGGACCTGTGAAATAAAATGATACTCACCACCACCTGTGTAGATCGCTCCCTCTTCTTTCCATGTAGGCATCCAGGGATTGAAAAAAACAAAACCCAAAACAACTTGTTGTTTGCCAACATACATGCGGGGGAGGCTTGTGGGGACTTGTGGTTCGACAACAGAGGCCCAATACTTTCTTTTTACAAACTTTCTTTCACACATTCAACATCAGCATGGCACCCAATGCCCAAGGGTGCCAGGGACAGCCCTGTACTTTAGCCCTGGCCAGGGGTGGCCTGGGGGGACCCCTATATTGGGGGATCCCCCATTCCCCCAGGGAAGATCAGCCAGGGTTGTAATGCTTCGGCTGGGGGATTTTTTGTAAAAAGTTTCCCCCAGCGGTAGCATAACACTGCTGGCTTTTGGAGCCTGATGCTGCTTATAAAAAAAATACAGGGGACCCCTATTCTTTTTGTTGCTCATATTTTTTTTTAACCAGGACCTGTCCAAAAGCCCATTGCTGGCTGCTGAAATAAAGGTGAACCCTATTTATTTATTTTTTTTAAAGCCGGGGGGAACCTTTTTTATTATTATAGCAGCACAATCTATAGTTATGCCACTGCCATACAGTACCTTCTCTTCCCCCAAAAGAGACATTATCTTCATATAGAAATAAAAAATATACAAAACTGATTTTATTTGAATATTTGACATTTAGCCCAACAGAGCGCACACAATTATTTTACCTCTCCATCTAAATGAAAAAGATAAGTAACCGGTGCTGCACATTTTGTTTAGAATAATGTGACACTATTATAAAATACAGCTACTTTCATGGTGGTAAAATAAAAAAAAGCAGAATTTGTCATTGAAAATCTTTGTATCCATAATTATTTGATGCAAAACAACATGCAACAATAAAATGCTACAATAGACTCCTCATTTGTTGTTAAAGTTTCCCACATGATTTCTTCTATAGAGTTATAAAGAAATATATCTACATAAAAATGTGTACACAAAGGCTTTCAGTGCATTAGAACACACAGCAGTTAAACAGGCAGTTAGAGCGGCTATTGTTATTGCTGCCTTTCCACATTGTTGCTAATACTGGAAAAAGGAAATCCAGGAACGCTTCTCTGTGAAGTAAAATTAATAGTTAGGTACTGGGGAGCAATGTAATATGTTTATGTAGCAAAAGAGGGACATTAGAGAGCATAGGTGCTGATTCTGTAGGTGCTCAAGGGCCCAGCACCCAAGGAAATTGATGAGCACCCACGGGACCGAGTCCCACTGCCGGGTCGACATATTAACTTGCTCATTTGAAGCTGCAGCAGCCACATTGCCGGACCCGCTACCTGGGAAACAGTATGCCGGGAAGAGTGTATTCTGTCCGCGGAGTACCTGCACTGTGGGGGCATTTATGTACCTGCATTGTGGGGGCATTTATGTACCTGCCCCGTGGGGGCATTTATGTACCTGCACTGTGGGGGCATTTATGTACCTGCACTGTGGGGGCATTTATGTACCTGCACTGTGGGGGAATTTATGTACCTGCACTGTGGGGGCATTTATGTACCTGCACTGTGGGGGCATTTATGTACCTGCACTGTGGGGGCATTAATGTACCTGCACTGTGGGGGCATTTATGTACCTGCACTGTGGGGGCATTTCTGTACCTGCACTGTGGGGGCATTTATGTACCTGCAATGTGGGGGCATTTATGTATCTGCACTGTGGGGGCATTTATGTATGTGGAACTCTGTTGCCGTAATTAGAATATTGGAGACAACTGTGCTCCGTAATATAAATTGGTATTATTTTGTGGCCACACCCCTTCCCCATGAAGCCACTCCTCTATATTTTTGGCTTGAGCACCCACCAGCAAAAACATAAATCGGCACCTATGTTAAAGAGGTAGTAATGCACACAAAAATGTCCACTGGTAGCAGTAATGCCCACAGAAATGTCTCTTGACAGTAAAGTAGCCCAGTAACCATCCCATAAATAACAAGGACTCATTAAGGTCACAGACAAAAGGCAGTTAATTGTAGTTTAGTTAAATATTGCACCCAAAAAAAAAAAAACAGTTGCTGTGAGTGACGCTGGAATTTATATTGGATATTTTGAGGATCTCTCACATGGCAATCAAAGGGTTAAAACGAAAATAAACTGGAGCTAAACCTCCATCATACAGGAGTAAAACTGAACCCAAATAATAAGGAATAATATAATAATATCTATATTACAAGTTGCCACATTAGTTAAATCCAAGAATGTGAGATGCGCTCAGACAGTGATATGTATCTGTAATGTCACAGTTACTTACACTTTCAATTAAATATTAACACTAGCCAATAGTGCCATTGTCATGATGTCACACGGTAGTCACACAATGCTCTCCTGGCAATGTTATGGACAGCCAGGTTATCTTTACGGGGCCCCTTGGGACCTGCTGGGCTCTAGGCAGGCGAATCGGTTGCTTTGTGGAAGATTTGCCTCTGGAGGACATGGATGTGGGCACGGTGTGTGTGAGCTGGCATGGTTAAAGCTTCTATGCCTGTGGTTCAAATTATTAACGTATGTGTTTGTAGTCCCTATGAAAAAAGATTGTGTTTAAATATACATGCACAATAAGACTCTTCTCCAGTCTCCAAACCTACAAGCGTTCCCTGAAAACTCACCTTTTCAGGCAAGCTTATCAAATTCCAGAACCAGTCATAGAACCTTGCATTCTGGTGGAATCTATGCAATAAAGAATACAGTATCTATCCTTATGTACCAATGCCTATTTCCCTATAGATTGTAAGCTTGCGAGCAGGGCCCTCCTACCTTTTGACTGTCTGTAAATACCCTGTTTGTTGTATCACTGTCTCCTTTGTAAAGCGCAATGGAATATGCTGCGCTATATAAGAAACTGTTAATAAATAATAATAATAATAATAATAATAATAATAATAGTCCCTCTTAAAAGAGATTGTGTTTAAATATACATGCACAATTAGGGCCTTATTCGAGTTCACTCTTTCTGACAAAATCCTTCTTAGATGGACAAAACCATGTGCACTGCAGGGGGCAGATATAATATGTGCAGAGAGAATTAGATTTGGGTGAGTTATTTTTTTTCTGTGCAGGGTAAATAATGACTGCTTTATTTTTACACTGCAATATAGATCTCACTTTGCAGTAAACCCCCACTCAAATCTAATTCTCTCTGCACAAGTAACATCTGCCCCACCTGCAGTGTACATGGTTTTGTCCATCTAAGAAAGATTTTGTCAGAAAGAGTGAACTAGAATAACCCCCTAAGACTCTTCTCCAGTCTCCAAACCTACAAGCGTTCCCTGAAAACTCACCTCTTCAGGCAAGCTTATCGAATTCCAGAACCAGCCACTTAACCTTCATATACCGTTCCTATGTAATCACATCCCCACTGTACAGTCCACACATACCCACTTTCTTTCTTTTTCACATTTTCCATTCTCCTGAACCCTGGCCAAACTGCAGGGTCACCGTATCATTCAGCACACCAGGAACATTTCCGTTCTGGTGGAACTAATGCCTATTTCCCTATAGATTGTAAGCTTGCGAGCAGGGCCCTCCTACCTCTATGTCGGTTTGTATCTACCCAGTTTGTTGTATCACTGTCTCCAATTGTAAAGTGCTGTGCTATATAAGAAACTGTTAATAAATAAATATACTTCACCCTTCATAAGCATCATGAATGTTATATATCATACACACACACACACGAGAAATGATAGGCAACCGCCGTAGATAAGCTAGCCTATGGCAAGGCTTGATAGGGCTTGCAGTTCCACAACAGGCACAGGTTGAATAGCTCTTCCAGGGCCGCAAACAGGGGGGTGCCAGGGGTACAGCTGTCCTGGGCCCCGGCCTCTGGAGGGGCCGGGGCAGCTGCCCACAGTGGCACGGCACCACCATCCCCCTGCACAAATCCCCCCACCCAGCGCCGGCAGCCAGGCGCGCACAATACACAGTGCAGCCTGCAGAGTGCCGAGCTTAGGATACAGAGGGGCTCGGCGGCGGAGTCCCGGAGGGAGAAGATGCTGCGCCACCGCCGGTAAGTAAAAGTAATTGGGGGGGGTGCCGGCACGCAAGGGGGGGGTTGCCGGTGCGCGCGAGGGGTGGGGGGTCAGTCCCGGGCCCCAACATTACTAGTGGTGGCCCTGAGCTCTTCTAAAGATATACAGAAGCTGTCACATGACAACAATCGGTGTCATTCTGTATTGATTTCTGGTACATAGAACAATGAGAAAGGGATGATTGTAACAGTCTGCACAGAAGGAATGCCATCCAGAATCACACCTGTTGGCCTGATTAGCAGTTAGGTTAAACAGCAGAACATCCTCTCTAAACTCACAGGAAGGAAACAGTAACAGAGATGGGATTGAGCTGTACTTGTACAAAAGCCAGAAGCGTATCACAACTGGGGGATTCATTTCACATAGGATTACATGGTAACAAAATGACATTGCAAACTATATAGGGAGGGATTATGTGGAAAACATTCTTAGCAAAAAGTTATGCATGTGCAGTCCATCCGTGAAGAACACATCTTAGCACAGATTTCTATATAGAGAACCTAACCCCAAAATAATCTTGTATATAACTGGCACTGTCTATTCATGTTATACCCCTTTCAGACAGAAAAGTCTGAAAATCCCGGCAAATACACAGCATTTCAAATGCAGTGTCAATTTGCCGGGAGCAGCCTGACCCCCCTTCACACAGAAGAACAAAATTACCGGGTTGAAAATTTCTACCTGGTAATTTGCTGAATAACACGGGTATTTCTTCTGTGTGAAAGGGTCAACACGGGTCATAAATCCCGTGTCCTCGACCCTGGTCATTTCCCGGGTCGGAGACACGGGATTTACGACACGGGTGTGCCCTTTCACACAGAAAAAGGACCCGTGTATTTAATGAAATTCCCGGGTGGAACTGCTTCACCCGGGTATTTAATTTTCTGTGTGAAAGGGGTATTACTTAAATAAAGAGCTTTTGATATAGGAAGTTACTAATGCCGTGTTCTCAGTGCGAGTGTGAACTACACGGCTTTTACCAGGCATTTAAATGCCAGGAGCTGCGGCGAGGGACCCCCTTTCTCACTGCTCGGCAAATTCCCAGGTGAAGCAGTTCTACCCGGTAATTTATCTTTTAACACAGGTTTTTTGGCAGTGAGAACGGGTCGACGCGTGTCTGCATACCCGGATCTCAAACACGGGTAAAAAGAAGGGTTTTACCCGAGTATGAGATTTGGGAATGCAGACACGGTTGACCCCTTCTCAGTTATTACTGGGTTGGTGCCTTTTTACACTGAACCCCTATCACACATAGAAAACAGTGTAATGTCATTTGTAATGGACTTCGATGGCTCACATGTTTGTCTCAGGGTTGCCTACCCTCCCGGAATGGCCGGGAGGATCCTGAAAAACGGGTCCTCCTCCCGGCCCCCAGGAAAGGTGGGCAACCCTCCTGGATTCCAGGGGGACCCCCACGAATTTTAGTATAATACAAATGCATTCACAGGTACAGATGGAGCACCTACCTTCTTTGGCCGGGGATCGCCAACATGTCTCCGCTGGCGATCTCCGGCGCAGAGGCGCTCCATCTGGCTGGGACGCCTCTCAGGATGGCGCCGCTGTGGGTTCCTGCCTGTCTCCACTTCAGGGAGACGGGCAGGGATAGGGGGGCAGCGGGGTGGTGAGGGGCACCGGGGGTAGGTGGCGGGGAGGCAGCTCCATAGCCACAGGGCGCACGTGAACATCTCGTGCGTGTGCGCCCCTGGTGAGAGCCGGCCGTTGGCGGGGGCTGGCAATAGAACAGCCAGCCCCTGCAAGGAGGAGGTCGGCTCCATCTGTATTTTGAGATTAACGTTATGCAGCTCCTGGGTCGACAATGTCTAGTTCGTCAGTCACTAGGTCTGTCACTAATGGTCGACAGTGACTAGGTCAACACCTAAGAATAGTGGACAAACCCTAGGTCAACCGTGACAGTAGATTGACACAGCTAAAGGTCGACATGTACATGGTTGACAAGTGTTTTTAATGTTTTAAAAAAAACGTCTTAGTTCATACTTTATCATCCAAGCAGAGGCGGATTTTACACAAGGCAACCTACAGTAGGCGTCTGCCTAGGGCCCAGCAGGTCCCAAGGGCCCCTTAAAGATATCCATCATGTGGGGATGTGAGAGTGTGTACCATCACGTGGACCTGCCCACACTCATGACATCACGTGGACCTGCCCACACTCATGACATCACGTGGACCTGCCCACACTCATGACATCACGTGGACCTGCCCACACTCCCAAAGTACCTGTGATGTTTTTTGATAGGATTAAAAAATATTTGGATATGGTGGTTTTATCCGCTGTATGGGGGCAGTCCGTTTACTTTAAATGTGACACGGTATTAAGCTAACTTCCAAAATAGATAGAGCCTGATTCAGATTTGTAGGCAATGCCGACATTCACGCAGCTGAGCATTTATCGGTAGACTGCGCACGCACCAAAGTACTCTATCGATGCCACCTGCAATTAGCAGCAAAAATATAGTGCTATGGATTGTTTGAGGTGGGCCCCAAACCGGCATCTTGCCTATGGCCACATGAGGTTTAAAGCTACCTCTACATCCAAGTGGGCAGAGAGTTATATTATAGCAGTGTGCCGAGCGCTGTGCCTGATCCTGGTGAGCATTTGTCCAGAAGGAAGCCAAATGAGTGAGAACCTGTCACCTAGCGGACTCACTTCACTCACCACACTTCAGGCCAGGTGCCTCGCTGCACTGTCGTGTGCTTGGCACAGGTTACGATTTCCAATCATAGTCCATGTGGATAGAAATTGATGAAAAAGTAAACATTTCATGGAAAAGACCCAAAAGAACCTGGGAACCTTAAGCACTGTCTACCTTTTACATGTCGACATTTTGACCTTATCTACCTGTCGAGGTAATGCATGTCGATCATAATGGGTCAGCATATTAACTGTCAACCTATCATAAAAATCGGAAAGACAAAGGAGTGTCTCTGTGTGCTGCATATTAAAAAATAACTTTTATTAGTTTATTGGTAAGATATAGCGAAATAAAAGACACAAAAACATACAAACTTTTTTCTGCTCTCAACCAGTGTCCAGTGGCAGCACACCCTTGTCACTATGATGAATATGTATAAATTATGATCATATGAGGAGCCTCTTTTTCTAAATTGAATTCTATTTTCCTGTGCGATTAGTAAAACCCTTTTTGTTTGTCAACCTATCATCCTGAAACCAAAGCTAGTCATCAGTACATTATCATCAAAGTGTCAGTATAAGGGGTCGATCCTATTACACCGGAAGGGTGCGAATCATCACCACAACGGACGTACTTTACCATTGGGGTGCAAGCAATTTTCCACGAATTCGGCCCTGCGAAGTGTGCAAGTTAGGCATAATTTGGGTGCTGTTAAAATGGCCCCTGAACGGCAACTCGCACCCTTCAGGTGTAATAGGATCGACTCTTAAGTTATTTGTATGGATTGAGAATCTGCTTCCATGCCAGTCAAATGTTCCACTGTCCATTCATTACACTTTGCATACACAAAACTCACATGCTTGTGGGGGTATGGATCATTGGATGGACAGCAACTAGGTCGACAAGCAGTAGGTCGACATGACTGAAGGTCGACATGCATGAAGATCGACATGCATGAAGATCGACATGACTGAAGGTCGACATGCATGAAGATCGACATGACTGAAGGTCGACATGCATGAAGATCGACATGACTGAAGGTCCACATGGGTTAGGTCCACAGGGTCATTAAGTCGACAAGGATTAGGTCGACATGTGGAAGGTCGACTGTCAAAAGGTAGACTGTCAAAGGGTCGACATGGATTTTTTTCACTTTTCTTGTCTGAACGTCGACACAGTTAACGTGGACACTGAAATGTAGCACAGCAGCCCCTGGCATCGCTCGCTGCGCTCGGCACACTATTTTATTCTCCCACTGGGCCCTAGCGGATGGTAGGGCATAAAATTCCGCCTGTCGGCACACATCGGCCCAAAAAAAGTGAAAAACCCCATGTCAACCTTTTGACTGTTGACATTCCCCATGTCAACCTAATGCTTAATGCTTGTTGACCTAATGACCCTGTCGACCTAACCCAGATCGACCTTCAGTCATGTCGACCTTCCTGCACGTTGACCTTCAGTCATGTTGACCTTCATGCATGTCAATCTAGTGGTGTCGACCTAATTCTTGTAGCCCTGGTGAACGTATCCCGCTTGGGGTATTTATACGTGTGTGTGTGTGTGTTATGCATGGTTGTATGCATATTTACATATATAAAATATAATAAATGAATGGATTTCCTTGTACCACAGTGCTGACTATAGCAAGTACCCAGATGCGAATGACCCTATACAGAACAGAGGGGTAGATGTATGAAGCAGTGATATGGGAGAAGTGGCTGGTACTTTATCACCGGCCAATCAGCTCCGGACTGTACCTTTTTAAACCCAGCCCGTAATTTAACAGTCTGGAGCTGATTGGTCGGTGATAAAGTACCAGGCACTTTATCACTTCTCCTCCATCGTACATCTACCCCATAGCTCTCTTACATTAATTGCTCGAAAACTAGTTTACATAGTGAATTAAGTTTTCTGTTGCCTAATCCACTCAATCAGACGTTAGATTTTATTACTTGAATTATAATGATTACACTCAATACTTGAATGTTGCTATAGATTACAGAATATTTATATCAGGGGTGCTAAAAATACGTCCCTCCAGCTGTTATGGAACTACACATACTGTACCAGCGTACCCGGCCATAGGCTCAGCATTTCCTATTACCAAACCTGGGGCAGGGTATGCTATAATGTTTAGTTCCACAACAGCTGAAGGGACGCATGTTCAGCATCCCTGAGTTCCATAATCCTTTCAGTCTCGCGTACACTGGTAGCTATAGAGAAACTTGGGGGTTACAAAAACATATAAAAAAACTATATAGAAACAACCCCCACAGTACAATATATTGCCTGCATTTAATGCTCAAGTCTGGATCTCAGATACTTGCATTCACTGCAACAGAAAACATTCTAGTCATACATTACCATGGCAGGAAGACATGACATTCTGAAACATGGGGTGACTTGTGCACAGTACTGAAAGGCCAAACTTTTCCTATGTAAGCTTAAGCACTTACCAGTCATTTGTAATGTCAGGCAAATTGCTAGTGTGATAATATGAAAGACGTGCTTCATGCATCATGCATACACGCACAATTGACTGACAGTGTGAATTCATAGAACACTCAGACAGTACTATCTCAGGTGCTGCAACAGTTCCCCAACAGTTTGATACACAGATTTTACAGCTTGCCACCATTGTTGGGAACTTTGTTAATGGTCATTTACAGACGTCAAATGCTACAGTTATTAATACCATGTTTCCCGATAATAAGACCTACTCTGAAATTAAGCTCTACCCTAGATTTTGGACATTGGTCCAAAATAATTATTTCCAGGTATTGGGTTAAAGATACTAAATTCTATCCCCACTAAACCCCCCCCCCCCCCCCCCCCCCCTCACCTCTGCGGTATTTGTAGAGAACAGGCTTCTAAAGAAGCCGCTTCTGCTCCCGGTCCCAGGGATGCACTGCGGGCAGGGGCCTGACGTCACCGCGCACATCATGCGGCTACAGCACAGAGCGCTGGCGCAGCAAGGAAAGACAGGACTTGTGATTGAAGACGGCTGTTACAGTATGTTCTCGCTCTTTAACGGTGGACTGGGAGCATGTTTAAAAGGAGGACTGGGGCATGTTTAAAAGGAGCATTGGGGCATGTTTACCATAGCAAGGGGGACTGGGGCATGTCAAAGATGGAGGACTGGGGACATTTTTAAGATGGCGGACTGGTGCATGTTTAAAAGGAGGACTCGGTTTGCTGTCAATGTTTATTAAAATAAGCCCTACCCAGAAAATAAGCCCTATGGTGTTTTTGGGTGGGGAAATAAAAATAAAACAGTGTCTTATTATCGGGGAATCACGGTATATGGTGATATGCACCTACCTAAGTGCACGGACAACTTTGAGCAACTATGAGGAGTTGCATTCTCCATGTGTGGCTACTGGGCATTCATGTACAGGCTAAATGTTCCATAGATACTGAGGCGTAACTCTGGGAGGCAATGGAGTCACCTGCTGCTGGGCTCCTGCTCCCAAGGGGGCACCTCTCCTCCCCTGCAAGTTTGAATCAGTTAATTCAAAGACGTCAATATCGCTTCTGTGGCTGAGTTCTGAAGTACAGTACAATAAGCCCTGCTGTTGTGTTTTTTGACCGAGTGCCGTCTCTACGTTGCCTATACCTGGTCACCATGGTATGGTTTCCCAGGATGGCACCGGCACAGATTTGTGCATGTCTTGGGAGTACTGCCCAGATTGGATCTGTATATATATATATATATATATATATATATATATATATATACATACATACACTTTGGATGAGTGGCTGAACTGTCCCTTCATATACAAAGAAGTGATGGAGGCCGATCGAAGTGTATCCTGAAAGGCTCACCTAGGCGTTTGTAAATCCTGGACTGTGGCTTCTTATTCCGGATTGAGGAACCCAGCCTGGAGGACTTTTGTGACATCATCTGCCTACTGTTTGCCGAATGGAGTACTTGTCTTATGCTCTTAAATAAGTCACTTTATTGTAAGTGCATTTTATGTATTAAAACATTTTATACTTTATTGACCTGCACCATGTTGTATTCTACTTTGTCTCCCCTGCATATCTAATAGGGGAGAAAGGAATTATTGGATTGAACAGAATACTGTATGACGATCCACTCACCAATTTGTGATTCAAATCAGTCTGTGTTTGGTTTGATTTAAACCTATATAAGGTCTAAGGTTTGGCTTTGTATCATTTTCTATAAGGTCTAATCCACCTTGAAATATAGGTACCTTTGATCGCTGTCGTTCAAATCCACAATCCTTTCTACTTGCCCACAATTTTCAGTAGTTTTCGGTGTTTCTACTGTGTGGATTTGTGTATAGCTGCACTTCGGTTTTATTGCGCACTATTTAGTCAATTTCTCTGTACTATTTCCACCTGTGCTCTGACAAATAGATAATTAAAACAATAATATTCCCTTAATTATGGAGGGTGTCAGCCAATCTTTAAGAAAAAGTAATGGTATATTACTTGAAAAACATGTGAAAAAATATATAGAGAGAGCGGCGACTAATTATTGTAAGTTACGAATTGTGGCAATAATATTATATAAAAAATACATATTAGATGACAATTTAAAAGTAGTATAAAAGGACATATAATAAAAAACTTGATTTTTATAATATGTCCTTTTATACTACTTTTAAATTGCCATCTAATAAATATACCGGTATGCATTTTTTATAATATTATTGCCACAATTCATAACTTACAATTATTAGTCGCCGCTCTCTCTCTCTCTCTCTCTATATATATATATATATATATATATATATATATATATATATATATATATATATATATATATATAAACATATATATTTCAGAACAGACATATATATATATTTATACATCTTATATAAGGTCGTGCGTGGGTGTGGGGGGGGCAATATATATATTGCAAAACAGGCATACATCTTATATAAGGTTGCGTGTGTGTGTGTGTGTGTGTGTGGGGGGGGGGCGGCACCAAAATATATCATGGGTTTGAAGGCGGAAGCTCAAAGTTTCTTGCAACAGGTTTACCAATGTGTTAGGATAGTAATGATGACTACTTTCATAAATGGATGGGTAGGAGCGGTGTGGGTATAATATATATTTATGTGTCTTCGTACACCGGAGCTCTAGGCTAGGGGTGCCAAATAGAATCACCAGTGTCATTGTGACTTAGGTGCAGAAAACATCCTTCTTTCTAATTTGAAGTCTTATTCGCATCACGAAATCTGTGTTGTACATCTGTATGCGCCTAAAGCTGGGTACATACTATATAGTACGCTCCATGAGCGGCATCGTTAATGATTTCCGCAGAACGTCTGAGCAAACTATATAGTGCATATACATTGAACAATATTGTTAACAATATTGTTAACAATATTGGCCCTTATTCAGATCTGATTGTAGTACAAATTTGTTCGAAAAATGGGCAAAACCATGTGCACTGCAGGTGGGGCAGATGTAACATGTGCAGAGGGAGTTAAATTTGGGTGGGGTGTGTTGAAACTGAGATCTAAATTGCAGTGTAAAAATAATGCAGCCAGTATTTACCCTGCACAGAAACAAAATAACTCACACAAATCTAACTCTCTCTATACATGTTACATCTGCCCCACCTGCAGTGCCCATTTTCCAAACAAATTTGTACTGCGATCAGATAACGTCACCCTGCCCCCACTCAGAACATGCAGTTGTTGATCTGCATGTACAAGCAATGGAGGAGAGAGTGTGCAACAATAGAATGCGTACACGCTAGATAATATCCATCATTAACAGCTATTCCTCCCATCACTTTCCGTTACACTGAATCTGCAATCTTGTACATAAGCTGGCTACAATGTTATAGATACAATGGGTTTATAGTTGAACAATGTTTAAATGTGCAGATCCTGATTTGATTAATTTCTGAAAAAATTCCGGTACTTGTTTCCTAGCACGGCGCACATCGCATACCATGCCATAAGGTATGCGATGGTATATTCAGGAAAATTACCCTGAATGTACAATTAAATATCGCATAGCATCGCATGCCAGCAAATGGCATGCTATGCAATGCGATTTTTAATTGTACAACCCTGACGGGTGCTTACAATGTTAATTGCACCCCCATTGTCCACGCCCCCCCCCCCCCACACACACACACACTATCAACACGAGGAGGAATACATGTTAAGTAATCCACATCCCCTCGCGGGGCTCGCTGTGCTCGCCACACTATCTAAAATCAACTCCACGCCAACGTGGATAGTGGGGTTATGAAAAGGTCAGAGGACACATACCGCCGCCCCTCGTGGGCTTGCTGCGCTCGCCACGCTTCGGGTTGGCGTTGATAGTGGGGGTGGCGTTGACAATGGGGGTGCATTTAAAGCACCCATCTTGGTGCTTGTACAATTAAGAATCGAATCGCATCGCATGCATCGTATACCGCTATATAGTATGCGATGCGATTGTATAAGATGCAGTAATATCAAAATCGGGGGTGCCATGCTAGGAAACAAGTACCACAATTTCACTGATTTCCTGCTCCTTTTTGTACTGAGAATTAAGCATTTAGATTAATAAAAGTTGCTGTCACTGTGTATCACTGATAACCACCACAAAATATATATATATAACATTAGTGCTTTCATTCAGGTTTACACTGTATGATCTCATACACATATTGGATTGGAAATCCTGCAACATTTATTGCCTGCTATAGTTTATCGCTATAGGCAGTTCTGTGATCTCCATAAATCTTTTATACGAGAGACAAAATAGAACCTAGAATTATCTACTATCCCATCCATCCTACTGCATTCCTATATGTGCAACACTATCAGGCGGATTGGACAGAGACCAGGAGTATTCTGCCATTGGGGGAATCTTTTCCTTTTGATTTTTATATCCATCTGTAATTCAATTACATAATCCAGATTTTGGTGAGCGAGACCTTTGACCAGGTTAGATCGTAAAGACCCAACACAGGAAACTAACTAGCGGTTCACTGTCTAGTCTCTGGCAGATACAATTACATCCAGTAAATATCCATTTTTATGTATTAATATTGTAGAGATGTGTAAGAGGATTTATACAACTGGCTATATATAAAAAATTTCATCTGGTGGGATTCTCAGCCTGGGGTTTATGACACAGTCGGATATTAACCTTGCAATGTCCTTGGATGGTCACAGCCTGGTACGTCGGTACAGATGCATTATTGCTGGTCTTCTGTGCAGGTGCTCGATGGTTTCTGCTATTTTCAGAAAGCATCTTTATTAGCTTTTACTGGTAATGCACCCTGGCTGAGGAATCCTTTTACAGTACTCTTCTTAATACAGGCACTCAAGCCTTTACAATAAGAGTCTGAGACTATTGACTGGGTTTAATCCATTCAAGTTTTCACTGGTCCCAGTAAGAGAACCCCAGAGTGCCCTATTAAAATGCCTATTTTGTACTAAAAGCATTATTTGTTTAATAAAAAAAATCACAGAAAATGAAATTCTACTAAGTAACCAAGGTTTTAAAAAAAATCCAACTGGTATCTAAATTAGATGTCTTCATAAAACTGTAATCTGTCATCTAAATTATTATGCAAGCAGCACAAAATATATATATATATAAATATAAATATGCCAAAAGCTAATTAATATTCAGCAACAAACAAGGAATGAGTTAGCTTTCCCAGTAATTAGTTAGCTAGATGCAACGACACCTAACTGCTTTAACATATTAATGCTTCCATGTAAGCAGCAGCAATATAAACTCCTCCCTCATCTGAATCAGGCCCATTGTGCTTCTGACTATTTTTCAAAGCTCCCTTGCTGGTTACTTATCTCCAGCTCTAGTCTTTGGTTCACTGTGGGCCTCATGCCACATGCAAAGAAAAAGCCGATTTATTATGAGGGGGCATTACCCTGCCCATCTCTACCCTCCAGGAATGGACGGGAGGGTCCTGAAAATCGGGTCCCCCTCCCAGCCCCCCGGGGGTGTGGTATAACACACCGACAGCATACAGTACCCTCCAACTGTACCGATTTTGCCGGTACAGTACCGTTTTTTAACAGTCTGTACCGGCAAAATCAGTTTGTACCGAATGTACCGGTTTTTCTTTAACTTACAGTGCGCCGCAAAAATAATTCCTATTGGCTGCTGCTGTCAGTTCCTGTGCCCCGCTGCTTGCTGCCCTGTGGTGCGCCGGCTCTCCCCTCTCCCCCTCCACTCCCATGAGTGCATTGCGGCCTGCGGGCATTGCATGGCGTCAGATGCGGAACCAGGATAAAATGACAGGGGGGGCACCATGATAAAAGAGGGTTTAGGTGGGGGAGGGCCAGTGTTAGTGGTGCCAGTGTACATGCTAAGAGAGTGGCAGAGAGAGGGTGGCAATGGGATTAAAAATAGGCCCACCATGGCAACAAAAGTGAAGGATGTAGTTGTGCGCACGCCGAAGGCGCGCTCTGGAAAAGGGGGTGTGGCCACTCAACAGGGGGCATGTCCTTGAGTGTAGTGTACAACACCATATACAACTTCTACACATTATGCTACAAAATACTAGACCCCATTATACTTGCCCCTTACACATGATGCCAAATGGAATGAGCCAAAATTCAAACAATGCCAAATGGATTGAGCCAAAATTCACATAATGCCAAATGGATTGAGCCAAAATTCACATAATGCCACATGGATTGTGTCAAAATTCACATAATGCCACACGGATTGAGCCAAATTCATAAAATGCCACATGGATTGAGCCAAAATTCACATAATGCCACACGTATTGAGCCAAAATTCACATAAT
Source organism: Crinia signifera (assembly GCF_055691185.1). Lineage (NCBI taxonomy): Eukaryota > Metazoa > Chordata > Amphibia > Anura > Myobatrachidae > Crinia > Crinia signifera. Next base: position 128,089,405 of record NC_139226.1, on the reverse strand, counting down.
GCCACACTGATTGAGACAAAATTCACATAATGCCACACGGATTGAGCCAGAATTCACATAATGCCACACGGATTGAGCCAGAATTCACATAATGCCACACAGATTAAGACAAAATTCACAATACGCTTCATAAACAGGGACATTGTCCACCAAAGGCACGCATTAAACATTTACACCATAATGTCCATTGCACGTTAAGTTACACGGCATGATGTCCATTATGTATTATGCCAAACACCACAATGCCTATTAAAAATTATGCTACATACAGTAAGTGCTGCTTATCTACATGCTCATTGCCAAGGGTTCCATGCTCATTGCCAGAGGTTCCATGCTCATTGCCATGTGGGATTACATGCTCATTGCCAATGGGGAATACATCTACAAAATGAATGACAGGGGGGGCACGTGCCCAGGTGCCCCCCCCCCCCCTGAATCTGCCACTGCATGGCGTCATGACGTCACGCGCCAGCACTGCACTCAGGGGAAGGACGTGCAGACAGAGAACTCGGCGCAAATCTCTGTGAGGGAGAGAGGGATGCGGTGGCCAGCCGAGGGGGGGGATCTCCATGAGGACGCAGTGGTCGCAGTCCCGGTCAATAGCCTGCCACTGTCGTATGTAACAGCAAGAACTCATGTACTCATCCAGAGTGCAGCAAGTAGGTGGCTCACTAAATTACTCCAGTGGTGTCTTCTAGTATCCAGCATCATGTCGCACCTGTCTGCAGCTAATGTCACATGGTGGCTTGGTGGGCTGCTGGCATATTAAATCAGCATATTTAATATACTTATTTTTTAAATAAGTATATTAAATATACTGATTTAATATGCCAGCAGCCCACCAAGCCACCATGTGACATGAGCTGCATCAGGAGCTGGGCCGGGAAGCGGGGTGCCATATGCCCCCCCAGGCTCTGTTACCTGCATACCCTCCAACATGGCTTGCCCCCCCTCTTTATCCATGGCCACGCCCCCTTTATCCATGGACACGCCCCCTTTCAGTGTGTGTGTGTGTACCGATTTCTGCCCTAAAAATGTTGGAGGGTATGCGACAGTCGCGATTACGACAGTCATTAGCCCGACGTCGGAACACAGTGGGGGGAGCGCAATGAAGCCCCTTGTGGGCACAGTGGCTCGCTGAACGCACCACCTATTTTATTCTCCCTCTATGGGGGTCGTGGACCCCCACGAGGGAGCAGGTGGAATTCCGATGTCGGGTTAATGACTGTCGGAATCCCGAATGTCAGTGAGTTGTCCTGCACCTGCTCCCCGGAAGGGTCAGCAAGCCGCCCACATTAAGCGGTACCCCCTTTCTTTGCTGGTTAAATACCGGCATTCCCGGCTCTTTGGGGAGGTGGTGGCGCTAAAATGACGCAAATCGCATGCATCTTTTGTTGCCTTCAAATTATCCTGGAGTGGGGACAACTAAAAGCTAATCTATTGTCATGTCTGAAGGTATGCTTTGGGGGAGGGATAGATATTGTACCCCAAACCCCCTCTGTCAGGGTGTTCCTGGCCAGAGCACAATGACGTCGTTGTGAGCAGGACAGTGTGCAGTACAGACAGAGATACAGCAATATCAGGTTTCATGAGCTACCAATGGAGCTTCCTGACCAGAGAGATGAGGGGGAAAGAGCTGTAAGGGACCCATGGATCCCAGCTTTTCCTCCTCCCTGTCTGGGTGTTCGGGTCTAGAGAGAGATACACAGAGTCCTCCTGAGTACTGTCTTAGGGGGATATGCAATCCGTCGGGGGAAATAGCGGCGAGGCCCTACTCAATGCTGTCTTTACCGACAGCATTGAAGAGGCATCACGGCAGAACGAGTCCGTCTCTAAAAACTGTCGTGCCCATTCTGCCGATAACGGCCGTGGATTGTCGCGATCCCAGCCGTATATCGTCAATCCATAGCCGTTTATGTGAACACGCCCTCTTTTTGCCGATCGGCAGGCAGGACATTGAATCCCGCCAGCCAATTTGCTGATGGGCAAACCGCGAACTGGCCAGGATCACAGCTGTCGGGAGAAACCAACAGTCGTGATCCTGGATTGCAAACCCCCCTTACTATAATGTAATATAATCCCTACCTCCCAACATGATCCATTCCAGGAGGGATAAAGTGCTCTATACCTGGACTATTGGGCCTACACACGTAGCGATTACCGTGCATGTTCTAAGTGATCTCACTAGGGGGCTGATTCAGGTTGCAAAGAACATTTGGTTTGCTAATGGACAAAACCATGTGCACTGCTGGTGGGGGCGGATGAAACTTGTACAGAGTTAGATTTGGGTGGGGTGTGTACTTTAAAATAACTCACCCAAATCTAACTCTCTCTGTATGTTACATTTGCCACACCTGCAGTTCACATGGTTTTGTCTATTAGCAAACCAAATGTACTTTACAAACCAACCTAGATTGCTCAGAAAGGGACTCTACACGGCTCTGTGTGTAGGGGCATTGCGATGCACGGCCCCGCACATCCCTATTGCCTGGCATTTAATATCCAGCACACTGGATAAATCTAGTTAGTCGACGGGGTCAGGGCCAGTGTTCTCCGTGAGAGTGATCTGACAGATTGCTCAGTGGCACATCGCTGTCCTGATAGAAAGCATTTTGTCTTTCCTGGAATTGGTCATGTTGGGAGGTATGCGCAATCTAATATACACCCCCCTCCCCATTGGCCCAGGCTCCCGTGTCTTAAACGCACCGGTCCTCACAAAAGCTTAATCCAGCACTGCTACTATGTTTCAACGTATAAATAAACACATCAAAACATCAATCAAATTATTTTTTATATACCTGCCATTTAAGACATATTGGGGCAAATGTATTATTTTGGCTTTAACGTTTTTTTAAATAACGAGTGCCGCTTCTTATCCATAACGAGGAAAAGCAGGCACCCATAAAAGCCTAATATGTTAACCCCCCTTGCCGATAAGGAGAGCCGTTATTTCCTGTCTCCATGGCGCTACTTATCGGCGGCCCCATCAGCGCTGCCGTGGATAGTGAGGGTATGAACAGGCCGGGCTGGCGTACACCACATACACTCCTTCATACTCAAGCACATTGGGTGTCCATTAACACAGGTTTGTGTCAGTGGCAGCAAATGGTGCTGCTGAAAAAAAGCCACTGACTCCTCCTCTGTCTGAGGCAGGTTAAACATCGTGAGAGGTTCTGCAGCCATTACCCAGTCACTTCACCTTCACCTCTGACTGACTACGGTAACTGCATAACGCTGACAGACTACACTGGCCGTGAGAACACTACGCCGAATCTGACAGGGATGCTGATTATACACTGGCCGCGGGAACACTACACCGAATCTGACAGGGACGCTGACTATACGCTGGCCGCAGGAACACTACGCCGAATCGGACAGATGTGCTGACTGCTCCTGGCCGCGGGAACACTACGCTAATTCTGACAGAGACGCTACACTAACTACGTAACGGGCGCCGTGATGTTACACAAGTACCGGTGTTTTAATTGACTGCGTTGTTTTGGAGTTATGTGGCAAACGCCTGCATAGCATTTACAACGCATCACCATTGTGCTTGGGAAAGTGTGATGCTGGTAAACTAGCTGGCACACACATAGCGGCTCGGCAGTCCTATTCAGCAGGACCTGCTGCATCGCAAGGAAACTGCACACACATTGGCAGCAGGGCTGCAGGAGCCGGGTCCGACTGGGATGCGGAATGACTACATTTCAAGATGAACACATACATTTCAGTGTATGTGTTCATACAGTGCGGTGGTGCTGTACTGTGTTTCACTTAAAATCCAGTCGACAGGAGCCACTTGGCCGCTTTGTGTGGCCTGGGTGAAAGGGTATAAAATGTTCCACCCAGCAAACCTTTGCCCAGTTGAAACCGGGCATATCAGCTAGTTGTTGATTATTATTATTATTATTATTATTAATAATAAAAATAGTCTCTATATATTGTATTTCATGTAGAATGTAATAGATAATGGGGCAGATGTATTAAGCCTTAACAAGAGATAAATGCAAGGCTGATAAAGAGATAAACGTCCAGCCAATCACCTGCTAACTGCCATGTTACAGGCTGTGTTTGAAAAAAGTCAGTAAGGTGCTGATTGGCTGGACGTTTATCTCTCTTTATTATCCTTGCCTTTATCTCTTGTTAAGGCTTAATACATCTGCCCCAATGATAGCTAAAATCAGACCGGTCACTATGGGAAACACCTATACTACTCTTTTTCGGAAGTTTTAGTAACTCTACCCTATAGCTGCCTATTGTATTTGATTGGCAGCATCGTATAGAGAGGGCAGTGCCATGATGAAGCAATTCTCGCCATCATGACAACTAATGAGAAACCCAACAATGAAGAGAACATGAAAGTTTCATGTCAGAAATGAACCCAAAGCACTAGCACTGCCAGGCAGCAAGGCTAGCACACTAAGCCACCATACCACTCACAGGTCCCAGGATTTCTTCCGTTTTCCTTCGCTTCACAATGTCAATTTTTATGAAATAATATCACTTTCAGCGCAGACAGGTCAATGTGTGAGTTTTCCCCAGTATAACGTCCCTTCATAAATGGTGAAATCACGGTTCCCTGGGTTTCCTTATTACATAAGTCCAGACACAGTATTAAAGCGCCATACAGGGACTCAAAGACAGCAAGAGGCAGAAAACATCATCTTCGCACTTTATTGCTTTCCCCTTCCACCTTCAGGAGTTTATACTAAGACGTCATAGAAAAATGAACTTTACAGTACGAGAGTCTACATGGAATAGGGAGGTAACAAATACAGAAAGAAAAGAAAAAAATATTAATCATAAAACGTATACTTATTCCCATTGAATACACTTCTCTCTTTTGTACACTGTTATTTCTGCATTTATATATGGATTTTTAAAAAGGAAAAAAAGACGTCCATACATGCTCTACCATTCAAAGTATCTGCTGGAGTACTTAGCATTGTTGGTTGGCGGTGTTGGTGGATATTGTTCCCAGCAAGAAATTGTTCCACCTTTAAGCACATTTCTATTGAAAATGTAACTGTAGTGGTAAACATTTACAGCCCAGCGGGGAGCTCGGCATCTAAGCTACAGTATTCCATTTTATTATTAGTCCATAAAGAAATCTTACACTGCCACCTAGTGGCTTTTTTATTCAAAATATTTTACAAAAAATAATTCCTCAAAGGGCTGTAGAATGTAATGCAATAAAGTCAGCTGAAAAGTATACTTACAGCAGATTAAAGTCAATGTAATAAAATAACATACCACTAAATATGGATGTTGTAATAATAAGGCCATTACAACAGAAATCTGCTACATGGTAATGAAACAAGCAAAACAGAAATAGAATACCAAACTAAGGGCCTTATTCTAGTTCACTCTTTCTGACAAAATCCTTCTTAGATGGACAAAACTATGTGCACTGCAGGGGCAGATGTAAAATGTGCAGAGAGAATTAGATTTGGGTGAGTTATTTTGTTTCTGTGCAGGGTAAATACTGACTGCTTTATTTTTACACTGCAATATAGATCTCACGTTGAAGAAAAACCGCACCTAAATCTAATTCTCTCTGCACAAGTAACATCTGCCCCACCTGCAGTGCACATGGTTTTGTCCATCTAAGAAGGATTTTGTCAGCAAGAGTGAACTAGAATAAGGCTCTAATTGTTGTATCAATGCTACAATGTTTTTGATAGCTGATTTATCATACAGGGGGTGCCATTCTGAGCAAATATTCTTCAGATTGCTGCCTCTATAACCATCATATTAGTCGTCTTGCAAATCTGTATACCCGGTTATTAATAATAATATTAATGATATCTACAGTACTTATTAGTAAATACGAATATTTTAGGCGTATTCGTATTTTTGGCATTTACTATCCCAAAAATACAACAATTTGTATTCATGGCACATTTTTTTATTTACGAATACCCCCTACCCCCACGGACATAACCAGCCCCAGGCTCAAAGAGCCGGTCCTGGTTTTAAAAAATCAGGGAACCAAGCAAATCGGGGTTCCCCGTATTTTTTAAAACCAACACCAGGCACAAGGGCTGGCCCTGGTTCCCAAAATACGGGGACAAAACAACTAGGGGTCCCTTGTATTTTAAGAACCAGCACCAGACCCAACCAGCCAGCCACGGCCGGGGGAGACTATTTATACATGTCCCCCCGGCCAAAGCATTAACCCCCTGACTGATCAGCAGAGATCCTGGGGAAGTGGGGACCTCCCCAATGAAGGGGTCCCCCTCCCCTCCAGAATTTATCTGCCCAGGCAGAAGCCTGGGGCTGTCCCCAGTACCCCTGGGGTACTGATCTGTGTAAAAAATAGAATGAACCATTGGGTTTTGCTGTGGAACGATGAGTCCCAGCAAGCCTGGTCCGCATACTGGGACTTAGAGAACCACAAGTCCCAGCATGCAACCCATTAATGGGCTTGCTGGGACTCTTAGTTCCACAGCAGAATCAATAGATAAATAAACGCACACAGCAGAAAAATAAAACTTTATTACACAATGAGACTTCAGAAGCTGTCGGGCCCGTTCTGCCGATAATGGCCCTGGATTGTCGTTATCCGGGCCGCAGATCGAAAATCCATGGCCGTGTTCGCGGCCACGCCCCCTTTGCGCCCACAGGCAGGCGGGACATAGAATCCCGTCTGTCGTTATGCGGTCGATCTGACCGCAAACGGGCCAAGATCACGGCTGTCGGTGGCGATCGACAGCCGTGATCCCAGATTGCATACCCCCCTTAGTGATGTCATGCGGAGACTGAATAATGTACAGTAAACAGTCCGTGGGGAGCATGGACGATGCAAAGGCTATGTCCACTGTCTCACAGCACTGAGGTCATGCGCACAATGTGGAGTTTGTATATCCCCCAGGTGCTTGCATGTGATTCTGGGTAATCCGCTTTCCTCCCACAATTCAAAAATACACTTGTAGCTTCAACCAAACTAACCCTAGTGTGAGATTGTGTGCATGTATATGTGGTAGGGAATATAGACTATAAGCTCCACTTGGGCTGGGACTGAATGGGGAAATATTCTCTGTCGACCGCAGTGGAATGTTTGTGCGCTATATAAATAACTGGCAATAAATAAAATCTAGCTGCAATAGCTCCGGAGATGCCTGCCCCTGAATGGGGCTTGATGCAGAGTCACTGCTATGGTAGTTGACACCGCAGACTTTGAGTGCATTTGCTGGACACCTGTTTAGAACATTGGGTACATGCATACTGCAGATTGGAGGGCAGCATACCACCCAACTGTCCCGCTTTCCTCAGGAATGTCCCGTTTTTTAGGGACATTCCCGCATCCCGCCCGCGGCCGACAGTTGTGAGTCCTGCGCATCGTCTATTCCCGCAGCTAGAGGAGCTGGGGGCATGGCTAGAAGCTCACAAAGCTTCTTGGCCATGCCCCCACTGCGGCAAAATGGGGGCGTGGTGTCGTGGGATGAAATGTCTTGTAGGCCACGCCCACTTGCCACCAGGTCACGCCCCTAAATTTTTGATGTCCCGCTGCAGTGATACTTAAAGTTAGGAGTTATGGTGCAGGTGTTCTAATGTAGGCTGAGTAAAGTAAAGGCATTCTCTCGCAGTTGTACAGACTGGGAATCTGCACCTTTTTGCCAGGACAAACACATAAAGACAGCTTCAAATAGCGATGATGACAACCACCAGCGATAGCGAAGCAGCTGTTTAGAACAGTCTGCTGATGCAGATTTGCTAAATGAAAGCCACAGGTTGATGTGAACTAAATCAGCTCTCACAGCTTCCCAGGAAACAGCATTTTCTAGAGCACTGTCTTGCTTCAGGTCACAGACAGTAGGGACAAAGGTCAAGTCTAAGTGAGTAAATAAAGATAAAACCATGGTAAATATGCAAATATGGGAAAGAACAACAGGAAGCAAGATCCAAGAGATCAAACACCATAACGAGGACACACAACCACAGCAATACTGATAGTGTCGTCAGTTCGTCAAACTAAGACTTCTCATATTGACATCCATTTGACAGGAGCACTAAAATCCTGACCTTTATGTCAGATGGTTTCTGACAAATGCCATCAGTGAGACACGCAGCAGAGGTGCAATCATTCATTATAGTAATGTAGTAGTGACTCACTGTAGTGGACTGCTTACCTCCCAACTGTCCCGATTATCGCGGGAACATACAGTTTTTTTGGGACGTTCACGCGTCCCTCCCACGCCCGGCAGTGTGCCGCAGCGTTGCGGTTGGGAGTCCCCCCGGTCACCGTGAATAGACCCTAGGGGCATAGCCAGCAGCTCATGGAGCTGCTCTGCATGCCCCCCAGAGGCGAAAACGGGATGTGGCCTCGTGAGAGAGCCGCTGGTATAGGCCACGCCCTCTTCCATTCCCTTTCACACCGCATGTCTTTAAACGGTATTTCAGTGCAGTTTTTGTCTTTAAACGGTATTTCAGTGCAGTTTTTGTCTTTAAACGGTATTTCAGTGCAGTTTTTGTCTTTAAACGGTATTTCAGTGCAGTTTTTGTCCCTTCACAACACTGAACCCGTTTAAACCCATAGAAAACAGTGGATGAAAAAAAACGGGTCTGAAACAGGTAGGACCCTGCTTTATTACCGTTTAGAAATACCAGTTCAATAGAACCGGTAAATTCACTCTGCACCTTCAAGACTGCACAAATTACTGTTTTAAAACGGTAAAAAAAGGGCAAAATAACGGGTAAAAAGTGCGGTCTGAAAGGGGCATTATTGTATGTAATATTTCTCATTACTTCCCGTCCTGCAACTGTTATACTATATATGTTGCATTAAAGGTGCGCACCATTACATTGGCCGAGTTCCCACAGGGGGAAATATCGGCACTTGCCTATTTAATGCTGCCGTTTCCAACAACATTGAAGGCTGTCAGTTTATTCTTTTTTAAAGACAAAACTATTTTGTCAAACGGCCATGGACTGTCCAATCTGCGGCCGTCTATTGACAATCCGCAGCCGTTTTTGCCGTTCCACGGACTTTCCGACATTTGACAGTCGGAATTTTGGATTGAATAACCGCGTCTGTGGTTTTGAATATTTTGAATTTTTGGATATGGGAGACTCAACCTGTATTTAGAACCTTATTCAGGTCGCTTCGCTCTACCGTGCGTTCGCACAGGGGAGCGTTTTTTCGAGACTGCGCATATGCATAAGTACTTATGCCCATGTGCAATCTCTGTGTGAGAGCGGGGCCGGTGAATTGATTACTTGCCGTCCGCTCCCACACAGCAGTGCGGGCGGGGGCGTGGGCCACAGTCGTGCCCATGTGAATGCCCAGCATTTCATGGGTGGACCCACAGAGATTTGGCGATGACTTGGGTGTGGGGGGATGGCAGCAGACATCAGCGGATGCTGTGAATTTCACAGCTATGCGTGTCAACCAGAATCACCCCCTTAGTTGCGGCAGTCTTCCTTATCTAACGAAATTAATTCTTAGATTGTAAATTTGATCTAATTGGTTGAGGCCGTTCATCGCCACTTGCGGCTTGGCAGGCTGGATTTACATAATCATACAATTGCTATTGGTTTTTGAAGGATTAAATACTTACCTAAAAAAGGCCCCTTAGCGATCATTTGGAGAAACCAGTTGATAACAGGAAACAATAACTTACACCATACTTGTCTACTCTCTCAGCATGCCCAAAAGACTCATGGATCTCATGAAGAGGGCCAGAGACAGGGGCGTATTGGCCCGCCGGGAAACCGGGTCATTTACCGGTGGGTCGGTCCAGATTTCTACCTGGCTGGGCTGCCGACCGTGCTAACCGGGCCGGTGCTATCAGGGCCGGTGCTGGCATTGGTCATACTACTATGCGGCGGCCATATTTGATTTGGGCTATGCTGCCCTTCTTTCTGACCAGGCTGCGGCCGCTGGTCACTGGTGGATGGCGTCACCCATGAGCGGACTTCAGCCTGGCTGTGCAGCGGGTGACTGGTGCCTGGTAAGAAACACCCCCCCCCCCAGGCAGTAGCATGCGTCCACTGCCATTGCAGGGGGGGATGGGCAACACATTGCTAGTGGGTGGAATTTTGAAGATGTGGCCACTTTTCTGTGGACGCGGGGATGTCCCTAAAAAAACGTGAGTCTCCTGGAACTAGCAGAAGAGTAGGCAAGTGTTCTATTAACTGGTAAGTTATTTAGACTGAATAACAGATCCTGGGGTCTAGTTTATTTTCTTGCTTCACAAACACAGGTTTGAAATCGATTTACACCCACATTAAAGTTTCTCAATCACTTTTTACAACAGAATATTGATGGCATTTTATTAATGTAAATAAAAACAATGCACCACATTAAGTCGAGGCTTTTGAGAAACATTTCACCTCTTACAGTGACAGACTATCACCTGATGGGTAAAGAAGGCTGCAGCACTCCACTTACAATGACAGCTACTCCGCAGACCAGTAATGAAGTATTTCTCCCTGAAAAAACTGTACAGCACCGGAATGGTCTTTCTTCACAGATGCCTGAGAAATCTATGCAACACCGTTGTGTCTATCAACAGCAGCATAGCAGCTCACTAATTGATTTATAATAGAGGATAATTACAACCAATATTAGTACATTGCACATTAACATCGCTTGGTGATAGATTCCAAGATTGAAAATAATTAATGTTTTTATTCATAAGGATCCAGGATACAATTAGCATAAAGCTGGATTAAGCCAGAAAACACTTAATGGATCTTGAGAGTGTTAAAGTAAGCTGTAAGCTTGAAACAGACTCTAGCGGAAAATAACTGTGTGCATATATATAAATGACGTTTTGCTGACTCTGAATCATATAACGGAAGTAACCACCTGGCAGCAAAGCGGCTCAGTTTTGTGGTTTGAGCTGCTTTCAGCTCAAAAGCCGCCCAGTGTATATGGGGCAGCAATGAGTGGTGAGCGCTGAAGTGCGCTTCCGCATCGACTCCGGCAGCAGACGCTCATCTGCAGATGAGCAACAGGGAGGACGGCTTTCCATAGCGTTCTGCTATAGAAAGTCATCCACCCCTGGGAAAATTGCTCAGAAGGGCAAAAAAGCCTTATTCAGATCTGATGGCAGTACAAATTTGTTCTCAAAATGGGCAAAACCATGTGCTCTGCAGGTGGGGCAGATGTAACATGTGCAGCGAGAGTTAGATTTGTGTGAGTTATTTTGTTTCTGTGCAATGTAAATACTGGCTGCATTATTTTTGCACTGCAAATCCGGAGAAGCACGGCGGCAAGGCCGCCACATCGTGTGCGCACCCCCCAGCAGCACGGCGGCCACATCACGGACCCCCCCCCCGGTGGACCGGGTGAGTGCCGGGGAGCCCCTCTCCCGCTTGGGACGCTCCGGTGCCTAGCACCGGCCCAGATTATGGTTGTCCATACACACCGGGCAAAATAGCCTGAGTCCTAAAGAGTAAGAAAACCAACTAACAGACCATGATGGACCGGAAATAGCAGTTTTAAAATGTATTCAGAATGCTGTGATAATGTAAACCAGGGGGAAGCTGCAGTTTGCCCGCTCTGTGGCACAGTCAATTCATAAAGCAAAAAGCAGCTAGCTGGCACACTGACTGGCATTAGTTTCAAAAAGCACCGGTGTTCGATTCTAACCAAAGCTCTATCTGTGCAGAATTTGAATGTTCTCAAGTATTTGTGTGGGGTTTGTAGTTTTCTATTTAAACAGAATTCTGTACATATTGATATACGTAGTGGTTTAATATATAAGGTAACAATACCACCCATGTGTGAATGTCATCTATCTCATTTTCATTTCCTGCCAGGACAGAGCAGGTAGACCACTGCTTCCCCTCAAAGCCATTAGACTGCACCTCATATGGGCCCTTATTCCGATCGGTGCGGTAATATCCGCGTGCGTTCGTGCCGCCGATGTTTTGTGTCTGCGCATGTGCAGAGGCGTCTCTGCGCATGTGCGAGCGGGGCGTACGGCCAAATCCCGCATGAAATGTGAACACTACGTACAGGGGGTGGAGAGGGGTGTGAAGGGCTATTTGGGCTCATTACAATATGCATACGCCCCGCGTTTCATGGGCGTTCACATGCAAACGCTGGGCGTACGTATGGTAATGCGGCCGTGACGCACGTGTAGGGGGCAGACATATGACATCGCCGGATGTCAGCTGCCCGCCCAGATCCCTGCTTTTGCACGGAAAAATGCCCGTGTGGTCTGAGGTTGCGGGAGCTGGTGGACCACTCGGTCCTGCATTCGATGGTCTGCGACCATCGAATGATGGGGGAGGTTCCCTGAGATGGAGGAAGCGTATTCCGTGAAAAATACACGTGCGGTCCGTTCGGACAGCTTCTTACCGCGTACGGACGGAGTTGGCGATCCGTATGGAAGGCGGGGTTTCGCACGCACGGTCCTGGCCGCATAATCGGATCCGGCCGCACCGATCAGAATAAGGGCCATTGTCGAACTGTCCCAACATCAGGTGTAAGATGGTGGGGCTTAAAAGAAGGTTATTTTAGTAAGGGACTCTTTTTTTTCTTCAAAAATCAGATTTTCACCTCTTTGTTTATGTAATATATGGTTACAGTTCCTCACCAATAACAGCATGACAACAGATGTCCCCAGAAATGTAGCTCGGCCTCCATGTTTCAGGAGATCTGCTCAGGCACAGTAGACTTTGAGCACAATGCCAGAGTCTACCGCACTGCTGGTGAGGAGGGGGTCCAATCAGTGTACAGGCCGCATTTTCTCCTAAAAGTACTGGAAGTAATGCTCCCTGTCGTAGAAGCACCAGACCCCTGAATGCTTCATTTGGCCTTGATACCAATTATTCATTGATCACCCAGATATTGCAGTACTGATTAAACAAACTTTTACATATTCTTTATCTTACATCTTGGTTAATCTGAAATATGTATTTACTCTCCTACACAAAATGGGAGTATATTACTGTTCACCACCTTTAGCGAGAGCCCTTAGTAAACCATTATTTGTTCTAGCAGTGTTCATCTGTCATCTGTATGTTCTCAAGACACAGACCCTGCCCACTTCTATGCACTCAGTTTGACAGCGTTTCTAAATGAAATATTCCAGAAAACATATATAAGGATTACATCAGTGTCCCACATTATACCATAGATATTACTCAAATCAGAACCTTAACGGGAAGTACAATACATACATGAAAAAATATATACTGTATTCAAATAGCAGAATACATTGTCGTGGCTTATTTTCTAACCCTAGTCTGACTGACAGTACTGTTTTCCAAATTATATATATATAAATATTTTTTATATATATACAATACTGTATCTCTGAGAAGAATTATACAGAAAGTACAGAAAGATGACAGACAACGCAACCAATATCAATCTTGAAAGATAAGGATATGAACAGTTGAGACATCATTTGTGTATTTATGTACCTCATAAATGGATCCATCGGAACAGTGCAGAACACCATGTCCTTGACGTAGATCCAGCACCCAGTTTCCTTCATACTGATCCCCATTCCTGTAATAATCCAGAAAAAAACATGTTTATCACTTCCCATGCCCAACAATGATCACTGCAACAGAAGGTATACAAACACTTGGGGGTCTATTGATGAAGCAGTGATATGAGTGGAGAAGCTGCCATGGCAACCAGTCAGCTGCTATATATCATTTTTATAGAATGCACTAAATGTTACCTCAACACTGATTGGTTTCCATGGGCAACTTCTCCACTTGCTCACTTCTCCTCTCTTTTCAAATTGCTTCATGCATAGGCAGTGCACCTTGATGGTCACGGAACACTTCAGTAGGAGGACCAATACTAAGCAGTACATTGTATGCATTCTTTCCATAATAGATTTCATGCAGATTTTAATAGCTTTAACAGCAAACATCTCAGCATACATCAACATGGAATATATACAGTATGTATGACTGTACAAATGTAAGTTAGAATTTGATTTCTTTTTCAGATTAGTTACATGAATTCCAGATGGAAACCTCAAACTCACTTTTGATGTTTTGGTTTTGTTTGGCTTTTAGTTGCAATTACGACATGTTCTTTTCAAAGGGATACTCCGGTTACATGACAATATTCCCTGTGAACTGCCCCTACCTGAATCTGTGGAAACATGAGGATGACAAGCACTGGACCCCGCAACCCTATCTGGCACTTTCATGATGATCTTGGGTAAGATCCTGGAGAAGTCTACAGATGCTCAGTATTAGGTTGTAGAGGGAGTAAATGGTAGCCTATACAATCAGTTATGGCAGCAAAAGTGGACCTGCCACCTATCCATCTAAGTATATTGTAGTTCCCCCTGGCAGGGCGAGCACTTGTAGGTGTACCACGACATGGTGGCCAGGACCAAATCAAAGAATGTGCAGTTCACATGATAGACAAACCCAGTGCTGGTACCTGCCAATCATAAAGTATGTGAGCAAAAAGATTTGCAACCCAACTATATAAAATAATACTTCTATCTGCCCAGAATATTGATAGCATTTTGCAGACAATATATCAATATTTGGCAATTGTTTATATATGTAGCTATGTGTAGGTGACTGGTACACGTTAAAGAAAACTTAAACATGAATCTTCTGTGAGAAGTTCTGTAAAAAGATTGCTCTGATAGCTGTAGTATTGAATTAAAGCAAGCTAACCATGATTATTTTATATTCCAACTGAGAGAATGTCTCCTTTCTAGCTTGTCGCTAAGCTATTTACATAACTGTGCGTGTTCTCCTTTAAATATATATATATATATATATATATATATATATATATATATAGGACAATATGGTAATAATAGAAATACTGGATTTAAGGACACGTGAGAGCTGCCTAGCCCAGATGGTCTACTGATTCCATTAACAGGGCACAAACGAGTAACATTTTATTTGATTTATAACATGGTTTATACATTCCAGAGTTTATTAGTATCCCCTTTGGCTTACATTTATGTTTTTGTGGTTAAAGGCAATGAAGGTTTGTGGGTAGGAACACACAAACGCATGCATAAAAGTGAAGTGGTTTAAAGCATATTGCGGAACAACATACAAATGAATAATACAATTAGACTATACTGAACAATAATCTCCGTGCTTGTATCCTTTAAGGTATTAGTTTATTGGAATATTGTTATTTTGTAGATGTTATTTTGTATTGCATGCCCTTGGGTTATATATATTGTTGCTAAATGTTACAGGGACAAATCGTTACATTATTTCTAACAGTAATACAGGGATTCCAAAATAAATGTGAAGCTCTTCCTGCAAAATAAAGATATTCTGCTTTTCTTTACTAGAAAATGTATCTCTGTATACATAATAATGAAGGACCTGAACTATATATACATATTATATAAAGGATGGACTATTAAGCCAAGTGTCTTTGCGGTCAATACTAAATTGTGCAGAGTAATTAAAATAGGTCTAAATATATCCATTCTACAGAGGGACCTTAAACTCGAGTGGGCAAATAAATGGTAAATGCATTTCAATGTAAGATCATGCACTTTGGGAGACATAACCAGGGTGCATAATATAATCGAAAGGGGGTAGAGATGAGTGAATTGGTAATGGAAAAGGACCTACAGATGGAGCCCCTCTCTTTCATTGTCAGCGCTTGCCAGAACCTCCACGCTGGCAAGCGCTGGCAGAGAGGGACACCATCAGACTGGGACGCACGTGCGTCTCACGTGCACACGCGTCCCAGTCACTCGGTGGCTGGGCGGCGTGACCCTGCCTGTCTCCGCTTCAGGGAGACAGGCAGGTTTGGGGGTGGGGGGTTTGGGGCGGCGGTGGGGACTGGCGTTGGCTAGGGGGAGGCAACGGAAGGTGGCGGGGAGTTCCATCGGAACGGGGCGCAGGATTGTCTTGTGTGTGTGCGCTCCTACCAACGGCTGACGGGGCCTGGCGGGAGCTGGTAATGGAGCCCCTACAAGGATGAAACACGCTCCATCTGTAGGAATACAAATAAACTTGGGTGCAGTGCCCAGTGGGTGCAAACTTGGGTGCAGCAAACAAGGCCATTAGGTTATTAGACTGCATAAAAAGGGGCATGAAAGCAAGGGCCAACAGTGTAATTGGGCCAATCTATAAGGCACTAGTTAGACCTCATCTAGAATACAAAGTAGAATACATTGTAGAACTGGAAAAGGTTCAGCGAAGGGCAACTAAACTAATAAAAGGGTTGGAGCAATTGTTTTACGAAGACAGATTAGACAAACTAGGATTGTTTACACTTGAAAAACGATATTTAAGAGATGACATGCTTAACATGTTTAAATATATCCAGGGGCAATACAAGGAACTATCAAGCACCCTCTTTACCGTAAGGTCGGTGACTAGGACACAGGGACAGCCACTTAGACTGGAGGAGAAGAGGGTTTTGTACCCTCAATAGAAAGGGGTTCTTTACAGTGAGGGCAGTAAAATGATTGAACTCACTGCCTATGGAGGTGATGACAGCAGACACAATAAATAAGAATTTAAGAAACGTTTTGACAAATACTTGATGGATGATAACAGGGTTATAATCTCCCCGTTATGGTTTAGTTAAGGGAAGGGAGTAGTGGGCACAGTGGCGTAGCTACATTTTGGGCGCCCCCCCCGCCGTTAGGGGGGGGGCGCCCCCCCCGCTGCCCCGCCGAGCACCCCTACCCCGCCGCCCATGCAAACCCCCCCTCAATCCCCCGCAGACTTACCTATCGCGCTGGTCCCGGCGGCTCTGTTCTTCTGCTGAGGACCACCAGAAAATGGCCGCCCCCATACAGCAGACAGTTTCAGAGAACTGTGTGCTATATGGGGGCGGCCATTTTGTGGTGGTCCTCAGAAGAAGAACGGAGCCGCCGGGACCAGCGCGATAGGTAAGTCTGCAGGGGATTGAGGGGGGGTTTAACTATAGCACCGCAGCCCCTGGCGCCCCCACAAGCACAGCGCCGCCGCCCCCCCCCCCCCCCCCCCCACGGTGGCGGGGGCTGCGGTGCTATAGTTACGCCCCTGAGTGGGCATTATTATGCCAACAAAATTGACAAATTAAAAAATAAAGCCAAGTAAAGAATTAACAGCCCCCTTTTGGCACACCATGCCCAGCGCAACTCTGCTAGCGTTGTCCATCATTTTAGCATATTAATACCTGCATTGCATTGTAGTTACAATGCAATGTTCGTATGACACACTAGAAGGAAATGCTAATGCATTTGATATGTGATAATTGTATATCTGGGTGCGACTGGCAGGGCTGCACATACGCCAGTCATCTCGAGTCACACAGCATAAAGAGGCTAGTTGTATGACACATGAAAAAAAAATTCATGAATTAAAATCTTACAGGTTACAATCAGGGCCGGTGCTAGGGGGTTCGGCGCCCTCCTGCAAACTATAAATTTGCGCCCACCCAAACTTTACAAAGGGAGGGTGTGGCCACACAATAATGCTCCCACTCCAAATTACACCACACAGTAGCACAATCTTATTCACCTAACACAGCACCAGTGCCGTAACTAGCCATTTTGGTGCCATGTGTGAAAAAACAGGGACAGTGCGCGCCGGAGGCTTCATGGGGAATTGGCGTGGTCACATAAAAGTACCAATAACACCATAATCCCCATAACACATTATGCTTCACACCTCAAAGCCCATAACACATTATAGTAACCACACACAGTAATGCACATTATTCGTAATGCCACTCATCATGATGCCCCTTGCACAATATGCAGAACACCATAATGCCCATTACACATTATGCCACACACTGTAATTTCCCTTACATAATATGCCATGCACTATAATGCCCATATGACATTGACACACATTATGCTACACATAATGCCCCAAGTACTCCTGCATATGCCCACATTTGTAGCGTTGCTTATTCATAACACCCACACCAGTTTCGAAAAGTAGTTGCTCTGCTTACAAGTAGTGCCCACACCAGTTGCCGACAGTAGTAGTGCTGCGTAACCATATACCCACTCCAGATGCTGACAGTAGTACCTCTGCTTATACGTAGTGCCCACACGAGTTGCCGAAAGTAGTAGCACTGTGTAACCATATGCCCACACCAGTTGCCGACATTAGTAGCGCTGCCTATACACGTGCCCACACCAGTTGCCGACATTAGTAGTCCTGCCTATACACATGCCTACACCAGTTGCCGACATTAGTAGCACTGCCTCTACACGTGCCCACACCAGTTGCCGACATTAGTAGTGCTGCCTCTACACGTGCCTACACCAGTTGCTGACATTAGTAGTGCTGCCTCTACACGTGCCCACACCAGTTGCCGACATTAGTAGCGCTGCCTACACACGTGCCCACATCAGTTCCCGACATTAGTAGTGCTGCCTACACATGTGCCCACACCAGTTGCCGACAGTAGTACCGCTGCCTACACACGTGCCCACATCAGTTCCCGACATTAGTAGTGCTGCCTACACATGTGCCCACACCAGTTGCCGACAGTAGTACCGCTGCCTACACACGTGCCCACATCAGTTCCCGACATTAGTAGTGCTGCCTACACATGTGCCCACACCAGTTGCTGACATTAGTAGTGCTGCCTACACACGTGCCCACATCAGTTCCCGACATTAGTAGTGCAGCCTACACACGTGCCCACATCAGTTCCCGACATTAGTAGTGCTGCCTACACATGTGCCCACATCAGCTGCCGACATTAGTACACTCACACTTTACAATGGTGGCACTGGCAGCTCATCCTCTCCTGTTTCCTGGTGTCTTCAGTCAGCCTTGCTCCCTTGTAGCCCCGCCCCTTCTGGTCCGTGTAGCCACGCCCCTCCACCAGTGTAGCTCCACCCCCTTTCGGCCCCTACCGATGACCAGCTGATAATGAGCCAGGAGGGATCTCTGTGCCTCCGATGCTGCTGCCTGTGATGAAGTGTGACAGGCGCAGCAGCAGCCGGCAGGCACGGAGGACAGCAGAGGATGCACAGCAGGGAGGGCGCCTCTCCTGCAAGGCGCCTACCTGCTTTGCATCCTCTGCTGAGTGGGTAGCGCCGGCCCTGGTTACAATGATGGTAAAGATGTGCCTGAAATGGAAAATATCAAGAGTTCCAGTAGGTGAATGGTTCCCAATGCTCATTGTTCACAGGTACTGGATTTCGGCCAGGGGCAAAAGAGTGTATTGCGTACTAATTTTATTTGCTAAGAGCTCTTCTTTCAGGTAAACTTAAGCTAATTTCAGCATTGCTCTAGTCAGTAACAATGTACGGTCACTATAAAATCAGCGAATAATAATGCATGGTGCAGGTACATTGTCTAGATCGGAGGTTCTCAAACTGTGAGTCCAGACACCACAGTAAAGGTGCGTACACACGTACAGATTTTCTGTCTGATCTATCTGATGGGAACAAAAACCTGGAAATGTATGGGAGCAAATGACAATCAAAAATTTCCACCCAAATGCAGGAAAACAGAAAAAAAAATATATGCTTTTATAAATGTGGGTACTTGTGTATTATAGAGGCGCCCCCGATTCCCATCGCCCGATGTTTTAATCGCATCGTATGCCATGCACCCGATGGCATGCGATGCGATTTTTGCCCCCTATACGATGAAAGATTGTATAAGCACCCTAATGGGTGCTTACAATGTTAAATGCACCCCCACGCCACCCCCCCCCCACTATAAACGTGAACCCGAAGCGTGGCGAGTGCAGCGAGCCCGCGAGGGGCGGCGGTACGCGTCCTCCGACCTTTTCATACCCCCACTATCCACGTCGGCGTGGAGTTGAGAATAGAAAGTGTGGTGAGCGCAGCGAGCCACCGAGCCCGAAGCGTGGCGAGCGCACGCGGATACCTTCACAGGTATCAGAGTCCCCTCGCGGCCTTCACAGGTATCGCTGCGCTCGCCACACTTTCTATTCTCAACTCCACGCCGACATGGATAGTGGGGGTATGAAAAGGTCGGAGGACGCGTACCCACGCTTCGGGTTGACGTTTATAGTGGGGGGGTGGCGGGGGGGTGCATTTAACATTGTAAGCACCCATTAGGGTGCTTATACAATGTTTAATCGCATCTCATCGCATTGTATGGCATTGTATGCCATATACAATGCCATACAATTTTAAAATTGTATGGCATTGTACAATATCGCGCGATATCACGTTGCATCGCATACAATCATATGCCTTATGGTATGCGATGAGATGGGCACCGCCAAAATACACAAGTACCTAAATTTGTTATATCAGGATGATTTAACAAATTTGTCTGGCTAATCACTGTCTGTTTTCAAGTGTTTGGGAACAATTTTTTGATTGTCAGCTGTTCCCATACATTTCCAGGTTTTTGTTCCCACCAGATAGATCAGATAGAAAAATCTGTACGTGTGTACGCGCCTTCAGGCTGATGACTTCTCTGATCTCTCAGTCAGTGATCCAAGGAGTCTGAAAAAATCAGTTGAATTGTCTGTTACTTCAGACTCCTCGCATTATTTCATGCCTCTGCAATGCATGTGCAATCTGTTGATTACACATTACCATACCTCCCAACTGTCACGATTCCGTCGGGACAGTCCCGATTTTCGGGTCCTGTCCCGACGTCCCACCCGCGGCAGGCATTGTCCGCTGCGGGGGGTGGCAGTTGGGAGACCCCCCAATCTAGTAGAATAGACGCTGTGCGCATGCGCACAGCGTCTATTCTCGTATGAAAATGAGGTTGCGGCTAATTAGCATAAGCCGCGCCCTCATTTACATACGCCCCACCCCCTTTTCGGTCCCTATTTCATCCGGACACAAGTTGGGAGGTATGCATTACCATCACCTGTGTTGAGACACTTTTCTTTATCAATTGACGTGTTCAAAACAGGGCAATCATACAGTGGCCCTTATTCTGGTTGGTGCGGTCGAGCCGCATATGCGGCTCCGACCGCACCAGACGAATCCCCGCCTACAAGACGGATCGGCACGGCCGTCCGTACACGGACGGCTGCCGATCCGCATGAAAATGGCGGGGCGTACGCCTCCACCATGTTGGGAGCTGCCCCCTGCATTCGATGGTCGACGACCATCGAAGGCAGGGCCGCACGCTCCCCCCGCTCACGCAAGCTTATAGCACACGGACAATCGTCCGTGTGAAAGCTTGTATTTGGGCGGAGAGCTGACATCCGGCGATGTCAGCTTTCCGCCCCCATCAGGGGCGTCATACCCTGATTAGCATGCATACGCCCCGCGTTTGCATGGGAACGCCCATGAAACGCGGGGCGTATACATAGGGAAATGAGGGCATGAAGCCCCTCACGCCCCTATACGCCCCCTTTGCGGCGTAGTAAATTTATGTGCGGCGAATTCGCCTGCACATGCGCAGATTGACCTCTGCGCATGTGCAGACGGAAAACATCGGCGGTACGGCCGCACGCGGGCCGTACCGCTCGAATCTGAATAAGGGCCATTAAGAGGGAAGTCCAGAAACAAAGCATTGTGTCCCTCCTGGACCCATGGTCTAGATTTACAGCACAGCAAAGAGTCATCAGAGACTAAACAATTATGGATGAGGAGTTAAAACCAGTGAAGCCAAACGCAGCAAGTATATACTGGTCTTATGGAGTCTTCTGTAATTGCTTTGGAGTGTAGCCCAGTAAACTTGCACAGAATGCTAACCCATGTGATCCTTCCAGTGTATTTGAGAACCACAGCCCTGTCTCTTCTACGGGATATCCCTTTCCTCAGATAACAAAATCACATGGGTGCCTGTGTTAGACCCGATCCCACCTGCTGCCTGATCTGTGCCAGCCCTAAACAGCTAAGTAACCAGGCAAAGTAAATATGTGTACAGCAGAATCTGCAAGAAAACCAGCTAGCATTACACTGGGAGCCTTAGAAACACATTTGGAATGCATGACATGAAAACACGAGTTCCAGCATTGCAGCCATACACACTCAGTGTGACGCTGTCCCATTGGCAGACACATGTAGTGTTAGATGACATACAGCGTAAACTGAGTGTTTACAGACACAGAATAAAGTTCACTTGCTGGACACAGGTGCACATTATTTCTACATCTACAGCAATATACAAATACAAATTGGGTAGTGTAAGTATTGTTGCCCTTTACCTTTAAAACTATATGTCACCATAGATGTGAAATTCATAAAAATACATAGACCTGCTCAAATATTATTTTCCCTTTGCAGCACTGGGAATCAGATGATTTCATGCAGGTAAGACAACATAAGACAATGATAGTGCATAACCTTTGGTAAAACAAAAGGTTTTAATCAATATTACATTTACAAATTGAAGACTATTTAAAAACATAACAATTTCCAGTGGCAAGCTGCTACCGCTATGGTAAGTCTCAATCTCCCTGGGACTCTGCAGTGGACCCGGTGGAGGATGATTCATTCGAGTCTATCCATATGCGGAATCTGGAAACAGGTAAGTAGCCACATTCAGTAGCGCACGCAGGGGGGTTTCTGAGTACCCAGAAACCCCCCCCAGGAGTCTAAGGCCCCTCGGCTGAAAGCTGAGGGTCCCCTCTTTCCATGGGTACAGGAATTTAAAAAATCGGCCCTTGGGAACCGAAGATATCTGACTTCAAAGCAGTGGTCCCCATCCAAGCCTGTTAATTGCTCTTCCCAGTCAGATATTTCAGGTTCTGTCTGATTTACAGTTATGCTGAGGGTATATTCCAAAAGCTGGGACTTTCCCCCTTTGATGGACACTAGTAGCTTGTCTCTACTTTTCCCAGAACCAGAGATATCAGCCTTCAAGCAGCTGGTTACTGCTCCAGCTCCACACACCTGGTATGTAGTTTTATATACTTGTTGGCAGATTGCTCTGCCTCCTGAACTCTGACCCCTAGTCCCCAGTACCATTTGGTAGGTGGGATCCTCTAGTTTTTAATTCCATTAAAATCTAAGAAATCTATTTCTGGGAACTGGAGATATCTGCAGTCAATCAAGCTGTCCTCCCACCAGAAAATTCTGAATAATAAGCTCACTCCACTATACACCCCTCCTCTGCGTATTAAACATCCTCTACCACCCTGGAAGTTATGTATCAGGGCCCCTTCATTCAGCCCAATGCCCCCTTCTCCCACCACATCTCTCAACATGCTGAGCTGTTGATATAATACCCCATACCACCCACGGGACATCAAAGCTTCCCCCACCCCTACCGCTGGAAGATCGGTAGGTGCCCCAATACATTGCTATGCCCAGGGGTCTACACGGCTGTTGACGCCCCTGTATGTATATATATATATATATATATATATATTTTTTTTTTTTTTTTTTTTTATTATTATTATTATTATTAATATACATTTGGTCTATCTATAATACTTTAACTGACCCGGCATATACTGGGTCACCTAAGTGTCCATCTCCGTGCTTTGCTCCGCCCCTCTGGAAACCCCCTTCTGAAAATCCTGCGTTTGCCACTGACATTTAACACATTGCAAGCTCTATTAGGTCTTCATCAGAAATGTAGATTGACTATGAAACCTTTATTTAAAACCCCTTCAATAAAAATTACACAAGTGTCCAAAATGACGCTGGATGACGGCGTCCCAATAGTGACGCAGCCTAGACCAGATCCAGTATGGACGCCGGGATACATTGCGTTCCATCCAGTGTTCCAAGTGCCGTTTTCCCGGAAGTCCTTGTGATCCAATATGGCCTGTCGGCGTATTTGTATTCCAATATGCGTTCCACCAGTTCTATTAGCGGTGGTTGTCCATATAATTGATCATAAAGCTGGATGTAAACATAGCTTAGCATAAAAGGTTTAAAACAACTGGCCGAAATTGGTCTTGGAATAAAAAACAACCGCCCGCGCAGTAAGTTGGATCCCAAATGGGAGGCTCATCCTTACATGGTCACCAAGGTCCCGATGTTGGCAATAGAAGTCTATCAGATCGGAGAACCAGATGAAACTCAACTGCAATGGGTTCATCGCAACCAGCTCAAACCATACCCTCGACAAGGCCCAAGCCAGGAGGAAACAAGGATCGAGGGGAGTGGCAGACGAGGGACCACGACAGATTTTCTGATAAAGATGCCCAACGACCCACTCGAACTCTTGTTAAGAATAGGGTGACCCATGCCACTCGCCCCAGCTGAGTCAACCTTTTGCTCGGGGAAGAGCATCACCTGCTACCGGTGCCAGAAAAAATTATTCCAGTTTCAGTGAGATGCTCATCCAGAAGCACAAGGGGAGTACTACCAGCCTGTTATAAGTGCTGAAATGTTTTTACCTTTTGACATGTTGTATAGATGAGAAGTTGGTCATGTTTAAGTTGTTTGCCGTAACCGTATTTGCTTGCAGCCACGTATTTACTTGCAGCCACAGCAGGTGTGCGAGGACACACACCACAAAAAATGGGTGTGAATGTAATACCCCTGGTTTGTGGCATCCCAGCGGGCGGACTATGACAGACAGGTCCGCAGTTGGGGGCGGGACAAGGAGCCCACATTGGCAGAGGAAAAAGAGAAGTGATGCTGACCTGACAGAAGGAAGAAGAAAGGAGGCTCTGTCAGGCAGCATGGGCAGAGAGGAGAGCTGCAGCAGCAGGATACGTGTGGTGGGTCGGAGGAGAAGGGAGCAGCGTCCGGCAAGCATGCAGCAGCTGGGAGCGGTGAGTGACAGCTCCGGTCACATAGTGGGTGCCTCTTCCCCGCACCGCATCATCAAGCAGCCCCTGGCTTACAGTGACACCTGGCCGCAGCCTCTACTCACGGTGACCCCCAGCAGTGGCAGCCTGGGTGACCGGCACCCATACCTCCCCCACACTACAACAGAGCTGCCGAGTATAAGGTCCCAGCATCAGCCAGGCAGCAGAGATCAGGTGACTGATGTCTGTGCCCCAGCAGCACAGCAGAACAGGCAAAAACAAGGCCTCCCTGGCACCCGGTGGCAGCCAGAGAGCATGGCGAAGGACCAGACTCCAGCTGGGAATGTGAATTGGCCAGTGCAGCCCCATATCTCTTGTACCCCTACCAGAACAGACGTTGCCAGGCCACCTTGTTCCCCTCCCAGGGTACCCGCCAGGACCATGTACACTCCAGTCCCCCCCCCCAGGGACAGTGATTCCCATTGCTAATAGAGACTGTTTCTATCATCTGGTGCCACAGCACCATCTGGTGGCTGTAATCGTGATTGCGGCCAAAGGTGAAATTGACCAGTCCTCTTAAATCTTTCCCTCCGGATACCCCTCTGACGACGAGGCTGAAGTTGGCTTCTTATTCGGCCAGCTTCTTATTCGAGCTCCAGCTTCTTATTCGAGCTCCAGCTTCTTATTCAGAACAATCACTTTTACAAGGGTTAATGAATCATGGACCACAAATTTCACTGCAGAAATCAACACAGGGGGGTTGCCTACATATGACCCACTTGCAATTTCTTTTGACCAACAATGATTTGGGCAGAAAATGGGCACAAAAATGGGCATCGGTCCCAGATATCATTTTGAATAAGTAGCTGGTGTTCTGCAAGGGTTAAACAGCGTTGGTCAACAAATATTACACTGGAAACCCGCACAGGGGGGTCACTTACATATGACCCACTTGCCATTTCTTTTGACCAACAAGGATTTGGGCAGAAATAGGGCACTAAAGTGGGCATGGGTCCCAGAATCATCATTTTGAATAAGTAGCTGGTGTTCTGCAAGGGTTAAACAGCGTTGGTCAAAAAATCTTACACTTGGAATCCACACAGGGGGGTCAGATACATATGACCCACTTGCCATTTCTTTTGACCAACAAGGATTTGGGCAGAAATAGGGCAGTAAAGGGGGCATAGGTCCCAGATGTCATCATTTTGAATAAGTAGCTGGTGTCCTGCAAGGGTTAAACAGCGTTGGTCAAAACATATTACACTTGAAACCCACACAGGGAGGTTGCCTACATATGACCCACTTGCAATTTCTTTTGACCAACAATGATTTGGGCAGAAAATGGGCACAAAAATGGGCATGGGTCCCAGAATCATCATTTTGAATAAGTAGCTGGTGTTCTGCAAGGGTTAAACAGCGTTGGTCAACAAATATTACAAAGAAAACCCGCACTAGGGGGTCACTTACATATCACCCACTTGCCATTTCTTTTGACCAACAAGGATTTGGGCAGAAATAGGGCAGTAAAGTGGGCATAGGTCCCAGATGTCATCATTTTGAATAAGTAGCTGGTGTCCTGCAAGGGTTAAACAGCGTTGGTCAAAAAATGTTACACTGGAAACCCGCACAGGGGGGTCACTTATATATGACCCACTTGCCATTTCTTTTGACCAACAAGGATTTGGGCAGTAAAGTGGGCATTGGTCCCAGAATCATCATTTTGAATAAGTAGCTGGTGTCCTGCAAGGGTTAAACAGCGTTGGTCAAAAAATATTACACTGGAAACCCGCACAGGGGGGTCAATTACATATGACCCACTTGCCATTTCTTTTGACCAACAAGAATTTGGGCAGAAATAGGGCAGTAAAGTGGGCATAGGTTCCAGATGTCATCATTTTGAATAAGTAGCTGGTGTCCTGCAAGGGTTAAACTGCGTTGGTCAAAACATATTACACTTGAAACCCACACAGGGGGGTTGCCTACATATGACCCACTTGCAATTTCTTTTGACCAACAATGATTTGGGCAGAAAATGGGCACAAAAATGGGCATGGGTCCCAGAATCATCATTTTGAATAAGTAGCTGGTGTTCTGCAAGGGTTAAACAGCGTTGGTCAAAAAATATTACACTGAAAACCCGCACTAGGGGGTCACTTACATATCACCCACTTGCCATTTCTTTTGACCAACAAGGATTTGGGCAGAAATAGGGCAGTAAAGTGAGCATAGGTCCCAGATGTCATCATTTTGAATAAGTAGCTGGTGTCCTGCAAGGGTTAAACAGCGTTGGTCAAAAAATGTTACACTGGAAACCCGCACAGGGGGGTCACTTATATATGACCCACTTGCCATTTCTTTTGACCAACAAGGATTTGGGCAGTAAAGTGGGCATTGGTCCCAGAATCATCATTTTGAATAAGTAGCTGGTGTCCTGCAAGGGTTAAACAGCGTTGGTCAAAAAATATTACACTGGAAACCCGCACAGGGGGGTCAATTACATATGACCCACTTGCCATTTCTTTTGACCAACAAGAATTTGGGCAGAAATAGGGCAGTAAAGTGGGCATAGGTTCCAGATGTCATCATTTTGAATAAGTAGCTGGTGTCCTGCAAGGGTTAAACAGCGTTGGTCAAAAAATGATACACTTGGAATCCACACAGGGGGGTCAGATACATATGACCCACTTGCCATTTCTTTTGACCAACAAGGATTTGGGCAGAAATAGGGCAGTAAAGTGGGCATGGGTCCCAGAATCATCATTTTGAATAAGTAGCTGGTGTCCTGCAAGGGTTAAACAGTGATGGTCAAAGCATATTACACTTGAAACCCACACAGGGGGGTTGCCTACATATGACCCACTTGCAACTTCTTTTGACCAACAATGATTTGGGCAGAAAATGGGCACAAAAATGGGCATGGGTCCCAGAATCATCATTTTGAATAAGTAGCTGGTGTTCTGCAAGGGTTAAACAGCGTTGGTCAACAAATATTACACTGGAAACCCGCACAGGGGGGTCACTTACATATGACCCACTTGCCATTTCTTTTGACCAACAAGGATTTGGGCAGAAATAGGGCACTAAAGTGGGCATGGGTCCCAGAATCATCATTTTGAATAAGTAGCTGGTGTTCTGCAAGGGTTAAACAGCGTTGGTCAAAAAATATTACACTGGAAACCCGCACAGGGGGGTCAATTACATATGACCCACTTGCCATTTCTTTTGACCAACAAGGATTTGGGCAGAAATAGGGCAGTAAAGTGGGCATAGGTCCCAGATGTCATCATTTTGAATAAGTAGCTGGTGGCCTGCAAGGGTTAAACAGCGTTGGTCAAAACATATTACACTTGAAACCCACACAGGGAGGTTGCCTACACATGACCCACTTGCAACTTCTTTTGACCAACAATGATTTGGGCAGAAAATGGGCACAAAAATGGGCATGGGTCCCAGAATCATCATTTTGAATAAGTAGCTGGTGTTCTGCAAGGGTTAAACAGCGTTGGTCAACAAATATTACACTGGAAACCCGCACAGGGGGGTCACTTACATATGACCCACTTGCCATTTCTTTTGACCAACAAGGATTTGGGCAGAAATAGGGCACTAAAATGGGCATGGGTCCCAGAATCATCATTTTGAATAAGTAGCTGGTGTCCTGCAAGGGTTAAACAGCGTTGGTCAAAAAATATTACACTGGAAACCCGCACAGGGGGGTCACTTACATATGACCCACTTGCCATTTCTTTTGACCAACATGGATTTGGGCAGAAATAGGGCAGTAAAGTGGGCATGGGTCCCAGAATCATCATTTTGAATAAGTAGCTGGTGTGCTGCAAGGGTTAAACAGTGTTGGTCAAAACATATTACACTTGAAACCCACACAGGGGGGTTGACTACATATGACCCACTTGCAATTTCTTTTGACCAACAATGATTTGGGCAGAAAATGGGCACAAAAATGGGCATGGGTCCCAGAATCATCATTTTGAATAAGTAGCTGGTGTTCTGAAAGGGTTAAACAGCGTTGGTCAACAATTATTACACTGAAAACCCGCACTAGGGGGTCACTTACATATCACCCACTTGCCATTTCTTTTGACCAACAAGGATTTGGGCAGAAATAGGGCACTAAAGTGGGCATGGGTCCCAGAATCATCATTTTGAATAAGTAGCTGGTGTTCTGCAAGGGTTAAACAGCGTTGGTCAACAAATATTACACTGGAAACCCGCACAGGGGGGTCACTTACATATGACCCACTTGCCATTTCTTTTGACCCACAAGGATTTGGGCAGAAATAGGGCAGCAAAGTGGGCATAGGTCCCAGATGTCATCATTTTGAATAAGTAGCTGGTGTCCTGCAAGGGTTAAACAGCGTTGGTCAAAAAATTTTACACTTGGAATCCACACAGGGGGGTCAGATACATATGACCCACTTGCCATTTCTTTTGACCAACAAGGATTTGGGCAGTAATAGGGTAGTAAAGTGGGCATGGGTCCCAGAATCATCATTTTGAATAAGTAGCTGGTGTCCTGCAAGGGTTAAACAGCGTTGGTCAAAAAATGTTACACTGGAAACCCGCACAGGGGGGTCACTTACATATGACCCACTTGCCATTTCTTTTGACCAACAAGGATTTGGGCAGAAATAGGGCACTAAAGTGGGCATGGGTCCCAGAATCATCATTTTGAAAAAGTAGCTGGTGTTCTGCAAGGGTTAAACAGCGTTGGTCAACAAATATTACACTGGAAACCCGCACAGGGGGGTCACTTACATATGACCCACTTGCCATTTCTTTTGACCAACAAGGATTTGGGCAGAAATAGGGCACTAAAGTGGGCATGGGTCCCAGAATCATCATTTTGAATAAGTAGCTGGTGTTCTGCAAGGGTTAAACAGCGTTGGTCAACAAATATTACACTGAAAACCAGCACTAGGGGGTCACTTACATATGACCCACTTGCCATTTCTTTTGACCAACAAGGATTTCAGCAGAAATAGGGCACTAAAGTGGGCATGGGTCCCAGAATCATCATTTTGAATAAGTAGCTGGTGTTCTGCAAAGGTTAAACAGCGTTGGTCAAAAAATGTTACACTTGGAATCCACACAGGGGGGTCAGATACTATGACCCACTTGCCATTTCTTTTGACCAACAAGGATTTGGGCAGAAATAGGGCAGTAAAGTGGGCATAAGTCCCAGATGTCATCATTTTGAATAAGTAGCTGGTGTCCTGCAAGGGTTAAACAGTGTTGGTCAAAACATATTACACTTGAAACCCACACAGGGAGGTTGCCTACATATGACCCACTTGCAATAACTTTTGACCAACAATGATTTGGGCAGAAAATGGGCACAAAAATGGGCATGGGTCCCAGAATCATCATTTTGAATAAGTAGCTGGTGCTCTGCAAGGGTTAAACAGCGTTGGTCAAAAAATATTACACTGGAAACCTGCACAGGGGGGGTCACTTACATATGACCCACTTGCCATTTCTTTTGACCAACAAGAATTTGGGCAGAAATAGGGTACTAAAGTGGGCATGGGTCCCAGAATCATCATTTTGAATAAGTAGCTGGTGTTCTGCAAGGGTTAAACAGCGTTGGTCAACAAATATTACACTGAAAACCCGCACTAGGGGGTCACTTACATATGACCCACTTGCCATTTCTTTTGACCAACAAGGATTTGGGCAGAAATAGGGCACTAAAGTGGGCATGGGTCCCAGAATCATCATTTTGAATAAGTAGCTGGTGTTCTGCAAGGGTTAAACAGCGTTGGTCAAAAAATTTTACACTTGGAATCCACACAGGGGGGTCAGATACATATGACCCACTTGCCATTTCTTTTGACCAACAAGGATTTGGGCAGAAATAGGGCAGTAAAGTGGGCATAAGTCCCAGATGTCATCATTTTGAATAAGTAGCTGGTGTCCTGCAAGGGTTAAACAGCGTTGGTCAAAACATATTACACTTGAAACCCACACAGGGAGGTTGCCTACATATGACCCACTTGCAATTTCTTTTGACCAACATTGATTTGGGCAGAAAATGGGCACAAAAATGGGCATGGGTCCCAGAATCATCATTTTGAATAAGTAGCTGGTGTTCTGCAAGGGTTAAACAGCGTTGGTCAAAAAATATTACACTGGAAACCTGCACAGGGGGGTCACTTACATATGACCACTTGCCATTTCTTTTAACCAACAAGGATTTGGGCAGAAATAGGGTACTAAAGTGGGCATGGGTCCCAGAATCATTATTTTGAATAAGTAGCTGGTGTCCTGTAAGGGTTAAACAGCGTTGGTCAAAAAATATTACACTGGAAACCCGCACAGGGGGGTCAATTACATATGACCCACTTGCCATTTCTTTTGACCAACAAGGATTTGGGCAGAAATAGGGCAGTAAAGTGGGCATAGGTTCCAGATGTCATCATTTTGAATAAGTAGCTGGTGTCCTGCAAGGGTTAAACAGCGTTGGTCAAAAAATGATACACTTGGAATCCACACAGGGGGGTCAGATACATATGACCCACTTGCCATTTCTTTTGACCAACAAGGATTTGGGCAGAAATAGGGCAGTAAAGTGGGCATGGGTCCCAGAATCATCATTTTGAATAAGTAGCTGGTGTCCTGCAAGGGTTAAACAGTGTTGGTCAAAGCATATTACACTTGAAACCCACACAGGGGGGTTGCCTACATATGACCCACTTGCAACTTCTTTTGACCAACAATGATTTGGGCAGAAAATGGGCACAAAAATGGGCATGGGTCCCAGAATCATCATTTTGAATAAGTAGCTGGTGTTCTGCAAGGGTTAAACAGCGTTGGTCAACAAATATTACACTGGAAACCCGCACAGGGGGGTCACTTACATATGACCCACTTGCCATTTCTTTTGACCAACAAGGATTTGGGCAGAAATAGGGCACTAAAGTGGGCATGGGTCCCAGAATCATCATTTTGAATAAGTAGCTGGTGTTCTGCAAGGGTTAAACAGCGTTGGTCAAAAAATATTACACTGGAAACCCGCACAGGGGGGTCAATTACATATGACCCACTTGCCATTTCTTTTGACCAACAAGGATTTGGGCAGAAATAGGGCAGTAAAGTGGGCATAGGTCCCAGATGTCATCATTTTGAATAAGTAGCTGGTGGCCTGCAAGGGTTAAACAGCGTTGGTCAAAACATATTACACTTGAAACCCACACAGGGAGGTTGCCTACACATGACCCACTTGCAACTTCTTTTGACCAACAATGATTTGGGCAGAAAATGGGCACAAAAATGGGCATGGGTCCCAGAATCATCATTTTGAATAAGTAGCTGGTGTTCTGCAAGGGTTAAACAGCGTTGGTCAAAAAATATTACACTGGAAACCTGCACAGGGGGGTCACTTACATATGACCACTTGCCATTTCTTTTAACCAACAAGGATTTGGGCAGAAATAGGGTACTAAAGTGGGCATGGGTCCCAGAATCATTATTTTGAATAAGTAGCTGGTGTCCTGTAAGGGTTAAACAGCGTTGGTCAAAAAACATTACACTGGAAACCCGCACAGGGGGGTCAATTACATATGACCCACTTGCCATTTCTTTTGACCAACAAGGATTTGGGCAGAAATAGGGCAGTAAAGTGGGCATAGGTTCCAGATGTCATCATTTTGAATAAGTAGCTGGTGTCCTGCAAGGGTTAAACAGCGTTGGTCAAAAAATGATACACTTGGAATCCACACAGGGGGGTCAGATACATATGACCCACTTGCCATTTCTTTTGACCAACAAGGATTTGGGCAGAAATAGGGCAGTAAAGTGGGCATGGGTCCCAGAATCATCATTTTGAATAAGTAGCTGGTGTCCTGCAAGGGTTAAACAGTGTTGGTCAAAGCATATTACACTTGAAACCCACACAGGGGGGTTGCCTACATATGACCCACTTGCAACTTCTTTTGACCAACAATGATTTGGGCAGAAAATGGGCACAAAAATGGGCATGGGTCCCAGAATCATCATTTTGAATAAGTAGCTGGTGTTCTGCAAGGGTTAAACAGCGTTGGTCAACAAATATTACACTGGAAACCCGCACAGGGGGGTCACTTACATATGACCCACTTGCCATTTCTTTTGACCAACAAGGATTTGGGCAGAAATAGGGCACTAAAGTGGGCATGGGTCCCAGAATCATCATTTTGAATAAGTAGCTGGTGTTCTGCAAGGGTTAAACAGCGTTGGTCAAAAAATATTACACTGGAAACCCGCACAGGGGGGTCAATTACATATGACCCACTTGCCATTTCTTTTGACCAACAAGGATTTGGGCAGAAATAGGGCAGTAAAGTGGGCATAGGTCCCAGATGTCATCATTTTGAATAAGTAGCTGGTGGCCTGCAAGGGTTAAACAGCGTTGGTCAAAACATATTACACTTGAAACCCACACAGGGAGGTTGCCTACACATGACCCACTTGCAACTTCTTTTGACCAACAATGATTTGGGCAGAAAATGGGCACAAAAATGGGCATGGGTCCCAGAATCATCATTTTGAATAAGTAGCTGGTGTTCTGCAAGGGTTAAACAGCGTTGGTCAACAAATATTACACTGGAAACCCGCACAGGGGGGTCACTTACATATGACCCACTTGCCATTTCTTTTGACCAACAAGAATTTGGGCAGAAATAGGGCACTAAAATGGGCATGGGTCCCAGAATCATCATTTTGAATAAGTAGCTGGTGTCCTGCAAGGGTTAAACAGCGTTGGTCAAAAAATATTACACTGGAAACCCGCACAGGGGGGTCACTTACATATCACCCACTTGCCATTTCTTTTGACCAACAAGGGTTTGGGCAGAAATAGGGCAGTAAAGTGGGCATAGGTCCAGATGTCATCATTTTGAATAAGTAGCTGGTGTCCTGCAAGGGTTAAACAGCGTTGGTCAAAAAATGTTACACTGGAAACCCGCACAGGGGGGTCACTTACATATGACCCACTTGCCATTTCTTTTGACCAACATGGATTTGGGCAGAAATAGGGCATTAAAGTGGGCATGGGTCCCAGAATCATCATTTTGAATAAGTAGCTGGTGTGCTGCAAGGGTTAAACAGTGTTGGTCAAAACATATTACACTTGAAACCCACACAGGGGGGTTGACTACATATGACCCACTTGCAATTTCTTTTGACCAACAATGATTTGGGCAGAAAATGGGCACAAAAATGGGCATGGGTCCCAGAATCATCATTTTGAATAAGTAGCTGGTGTTCTGAAAGGGTTAAACAGCGTTGGTCAACAATTATTACACTGAAAACCCGCACTAGGGGGTCACTTACATATCACCCACTTGCCATTTCTTTTGACCAACAAGGATTTGGGCAGAAATAGGGCACTAAAGTGGGCATGGGTCCCAGAATCATCATTTTGAATAAGTAGCTGGTGTTCTGCAAGGGTTAAACAGCGTTGGTCAACAAATATTACACTGGAAACCCGCACAGGGGGGTCACTTACATATGACCCACTTGCCATTTCTTTTGACCCACAAGGATTTGGGCAGAAATAGGGCAGCAAAGTGGGCATAGGTCCCAGATGTCATCATTTTGAATAAGTAGCTGGTGTCCTGCAAGGGTTAAACAGCGTTGGTCAAAAAATTTTACACTTGGAATCCACACAGGGGGGTCAGATACATATGACCCACTTGCCATTTCTTTTGACCAACAAGGATTTGGGCAGTAATAGGGTAGTAAAGTGGGCATGGGTCCCAGAATCATCATTTTGAATAAGTAGCTGGTGTCCTGCAAGGGTTAAACAGCGTTGGTCAAAAAATGTTACACTGGAAACCCGCACAGGGGGGTCACTTACATATGACCCACTTGCCATTTCTTTTGACCAACAAGGATTTGGGCAGAAATAGGGCACTAAAGTGGGCATGGGTCCCAGAATCATCATTTTGAAAAAGTAGCTGGTGTTCTGCAAGGGTTAAACAGCGTTGGTCAACAAATATTACACTGGAAACCCGCACAGGGGGGTCACTTACATATGACCCACTTGCCATTTCTTTTGACCAACAAGGATTTGGGCAGAAATAGGGCACTAAAGTGGGCATGGGTCCCAGAATCATCATTTTGAATAAGTAGCTGGTGTTCTGCAAGGGTTAAACAGCGTTGGTCAACAAATATTACACTGAAAACCAGCACTAGGGGGTCACTTACATATGACCCACTTGCCATTTCTTTTGACCAACAAGGATTTCAGCAGAAATAGGGCACTAAAGTGGGCATGGGTCCCAGAATCATCATTTTGAATAAGTAGCTGGTGTTCTGCAAAGGTTAAACAGCGTTGGTCAAAAAATGTTACACTTGGAATCCACACAGGGGGGTCAGATACATATGACCCACTTGCCATTTCTTTTGACCAACAAGGATTTGGGCAGAAATAGGGCAGTAAAGTGGGCATAAGTCCCAGATGTCATCATTTTGAATAAGTAGCTGGTGTCCTGCAAGGGTTAAACAGTGTTGGTCAAAACATATTACACTTGAAACCCACACAGGGAGGTTGCCTACATATGACCCACTTGCAATATCTTTTGACCAACAATGATTTGGGCAGAAAATGGGCACAAAAATGGGCATGGGTCCCAGAATCATCATTTTGAATAAGTAGCTGGTGCTCTGCAAGGGTTAAACAGCGTTGGTCAAAAAATATTACACTGGAAACCTGCACAGGGGGGGTCACTTACATATGACCCACTTGCCATTTCTTTTGACCAACAAGAATTTGGGCAGAAATAGGGTACTAAAGTGGGCATGGGTCCCAGAATCATCATTTTGAATAAGTAGCTGGTGTTCTGCAAGGGTTAAACAGCGTTGGTCAACAAATATTACACTGAAAACCCGCACTAGGGGGTCACTTACATATGACCCACTTGCCATTTCTTTTGACCAACAAGGATTTGGGCAGAAATAGGGCACTAAAGTGGGCATGGGTCCCAGAATCATCATTTTGAATAAGTAGCTGGTGTTCTGCAAGGGTTAAACAGCGTTGGTCAAAAAATTTTACACTTGGAATCCACACAGGGGGGTCAGATACATATGACCCACTTGCCATTTCTTTTGACCAACAAGGATTTGGGCAGAAATAGGGCAGTAAAGTGGGCATAAGTCCCAGATGTCATCATTTTGAATAAGTAGCTGGTGTCCTGCAAGGGTTAAACAGCGTTGGTCAAAACATATTACACTTGAAACCCACACAGGGAGGTTGCCTACATATGACCCACTTGCAATTTCTTTTGACCAACATTGATTTGGGCAGAAAATGGGCACAAAAATGGGCATGGGTCCCAGAATCATCATTTTGAATAAGTAGCTGGTGTTCTGCAAGGGTTAAACAGCGTTGGTCAAAAAATATTACACTGGAAACCTGCACAGGGGGGTCACTTACATATGACCACTTGCCATTTCTTTTAACCAACAAGGATTTGGGCAGAAATAGGGTACTAAAGTGGGCATGGGTCCCAGAATCATTATTTTGAATAAGTAGCTGGTGTTCTGCAAGGGTTAAACAGCGTTGGTCAAAAAATATTACACTGGAAACCCGCACAGGGGGGTCAATTACATATGACCCACTTGCCATTTCTTTTGACCAACAAGGATTTGGGCAGAAATAGGGCAGTAAAGTGGGCATAGGTTCCAGATGTCATCATTTTGAATAAGTAGCTGGTGTCCTGCAAGGGTTAAACAGCGTTGGTCAAAAAATGATACACTTGGAATCCACACAGGGGGGTCAGATACATATGACCCACTTGCCATTTCTTTTGACCAACAAGGATTTGGGCAGAAATAGGGCAGTAAAGTGGGCATGGGTCCCAGAATCATCATTTTGAATAAGTAGCTGGTGTCCTGCAAGGGTTAAACAGTGTTGGTCAAAGCATATTACACTTGAAACCCACACAGGGGGGTTGCCTACATATGACCCACTTGCAACTTCTTTTGACCAACAATGATTTGGGCAGAAAATGGGCACAAAAATGGGCATGGGTCCCAGAATCATCATTTTGAATAAGTAGCTGGTGTTCTGCAAGGGTTAAACAGCGTTGGTCAAAAAATATTACACTGGAAACCCGCACAGGGGGGTCAATTACATATGACCCACTTGCCATTTCTTTTGACCAACAAGGATTTGGGCAGAAATAGGGCAGTAAAGTGGGCATAGGTCCCAGATGTCATCATTTTGAATAAGTAGCTGGTGGCCTGCAAGGGTTAAACAGCGTTGGTCAAAACATATTACACTTGAAACCCACACAGGGAGGTTGCCTACACATGACCCACTTGCAACTTCTTTTGACCAACAATGATTTGGGCAGAAAATGGGCACAAAAATGGGCATGGGTCCCAGAATCATCATTTTGAATAAGTAGCTGGTGTTCTGCAAGGGTTAAACAGCGTTGGTCAACAAATATTACACTGGAAACCCGCACAGGGGGGTCACTTACATATGACCCACTTGCCATTTCTTTTGACCAACAAGGATTTGGGCAGAAATAGGGCACTAAAATGGGCATGGGTCCCAGAATCATCATTTTGAATAAGTAGCTGGTGTCCTGCAAGGGTTAAACAGCGTTGGTCAAAAAATATTACACTGGAAACCCGCACAGGGGGGTCACTTACATATCACCCACTTGCCATTTCTTTTGACCAACAAGGGTTTGGGCAGAAATAGGGCAGTAAAGTGGGCATAGGTCCAGATGTCATCATTTTGAATAAGTAGCTGGTGTCCTGCAAGGGTTAAACAGCGTTGGTCAAAAAATGTTACACTGGAAACCCGCACAGGGGGGTCACTTACATATGACCCACTTGCCATTTCTTTTGACCAACATGGATTTGGGCAGAAATAGGGCATTAAAGTGGGCATGGGTCCCAGAATCATCATTTTGAATAAGTAGCTGGTGTGCTGCAAGGGTTAAACAGTGTTGGTCAAAACATATTACACTTGAAACCCACACAGGGGGGTTGACTACATATGACCCACTTGCAATTTCTTTTGACCAACAATGATTTGGGCAGAAAATGGGCACAAAAATGGGCATGGGTCCCAGAATCATCATTTTGAATAAGTAGCTGGTGTTCTGAAAGGGTTAAACAGCGTTGGTCAACAATTATTACACTGAAAACCCGCACTAGGGGGTCACTTACATATCACCCACTTGCCATTTCTTTTGACCAACAAGGATTTGGGCAGAAATAGGGCACTAAAGTGGGCATGGGTCCCAGAATCATCATTTTGAATAAGTAGCTGGTGTTCTGCAAGGGTTAAACAGCGTTGGTCAACAAATATTACACTGGAAACCCGCACAGGGGGGTCACTTACATATGACCCACTTGCCATTTCTTTTGACCCACAAGGATTTGGGCAGAAATAGGGCAGCAAAGTGGGCATAGGTCCCAGATGTCATCATTTTGAATAAGTAGCTGGTGTCCTGCAAGGGTTAAACAGCGTTGGTCAAAAAATTTTACACTTGGAATCCACACAGGGGGGTCAGATACATATGACCCACTTGCCATTTCTTTTGACCAACAAGGATTTGGGCAGTAATAGGGTAGTAAAGTGGGCATGGGTCCCAGAATCATCATTTTGAATAAGTAGCTGGTGTCCTGCAAGGGTTAAACAGCGTTGGTCAAAAAATGTTACACTGGAAACCCGCACAGGGGGGTCACTTACATATGACCCACTTGCCATTTCTTTTGACCAACAAGGATTTGGGCAGAAATAGGGCACTAAAGTGGGCATGGGTCCCAGAATCATCATTTTGAAAAAGTAGCTGGTGTTCTGCAAGGGTTAAACAGCGTTGGTCAACAAATATTACACTGGAAACCCGCACAGGGGGGTCACTTACATATGACCCACTTGCCATTTCTTTTGACCAACAAGGATTTGGGCAGAAATAGGGCACTAAAGTGGGCATGGGTCCCAGAATCATCATTTTGAATAAGTAGCTGGTGTTCTGCAAGGGTTAAACAGCGTTGGTCAACAAATATTACACTGAAAACCAGCACTAGGGGGTCACTTACATATGACCCACTTGCCATTTCTTTTGACCAACAAGGATTTCAGCAGAAATAGGGCACTAAAGTGGGCATGGGTCCCAGAATCATCATTTTGAATAAGTAGCTGGTGTTCTGCAAAGGTTAAACAGCGTTGGTCAAAAAATGTTACACTTGGAATCCACACAGGGGGGTCAGATACATATGACCCACTTGCCATTTCTTTTGACCAACAAGGATTTGGGCAGAAATAGGGCAGTAAAGTGGGCATAAGTCCCAGATGTCATCATTTTGAATAAGTAGCTGGTGTCCTGCAAGGGTTAAACAGTGTTGGTCAAAACATATTACACTTGAAACCCACACAGGGAGGTTGCCTACATATGACCCACTTGCAATATCTTTTGACCAACAATGATTTGGGCAGAAAATGGGCACAAAAATGGGCATGGGTCCCAGAATCATCATTTTGAATAAGTAGCTGGTGCTCTGCAAGGGTTAAACAGCGTTGGTCAAAAAATATTACACTGGAAACCTGCACAGGGGGGGTCACTTACATATGACCCACTTGCCATTTCTTTTGACCAACAAGAATTTGGGCAGAAATAGGGTACTAAAGTGGGCATGGGTCCCAGAATCATCATTTTGAATAAGTAGCTGGTGTTCTGCAAGGGTTAAACAGCGTTGGTCAACAAATATTACACTGAAAACCCGCACTAGGGGGTCACTTACATATGACCCACTTGCCATTTCTTTTGACCAACAAGGATTTGGGCAGAAATAGGGCACTAAAGTGGGCATGGGTCCCAGAATCATCATTTTGAATAAGTAGCTGGTGTTCTGCAAGGGTTAAACAGCGTTGGTCAAAAAATTTTACACTTGGAATCCACACAGGGGGGTCAGATACATATGACCCACTTGCCATTTCTTTTGACCAACAAGGATTTGGGCAGAAATAGGGCAGTAAAGTGGGCATAAGTCCCAGATGTCATCATTTTGAATAAGTAGCTGGTGTCCTGCAAGGGTTAAACAGCGTTGGTCAAAACATATTACACTTGAAACCCACACAGGGAGGTTGCCTACATATGACCCACTTGCAATTTCTTTTGACCAACATTGATTTGGGCAGAAAATGGGCACAAAAATGGGCATGGGTCCCAGAATCATCATTTTGAATAAGTAGCTGGTGTTCTGCAAGGGTTAAACAGCGTTGGTCAAAAAATATTACACTGGAAACCTGCACAGGGGGGTCACTTACATATGACCACTTGCCATTTCTTTTAACCAACAAGGATTTGGGCAGAAATAGGGTACTAAAGTGGGCATGGGTCCCAGAATCATTATTTTGAATAAGTAGCTGGTGTTCTGCAAGGGTTAAACAGCGTTGGTCAACAAATATTACACTGGAAACCCGCACAGGGGGGTCACTTACATATGACCCACTTGCCATTTCTTTTGACCAACAAGGATTTGAGCAGAAATAGGGCACTAAAGTGGGCATGGGTCCCAGAATCATCATTTTGAATAAGTAGCTGGTGTTCTGCAAGGGTTAAACAGCGTTGGTCAACAAATATTACACTGAAAACCCGCACTAGGGGGTCACTTACATATCACCCACTTGCCATTTCTTTTGACCAACAAGGATTTGGGCAGAAATAGGGCACTAAAGTGGGCATGGGTCCCAGAATCATCATTTTGAATAAGTAGCTGGTGTTCTGCAAGAGTTAAACAGCGTTGGTCAACAAATATTACACTGGAAACCCGCAAAGGGGGGTCACTTACATATGACCCACTTGCCATTTCTTTTGACCAACAAGGATTTGGGCAGAAATAGGGCAGTAAAGTGGGCATAGGTCCCAGATGTCATCATTTTGAATAAGTAGCTGGTGTTCTGCAAGGGTTAAACAGCGTTGGTCAAAACATATTACACTTGAAACCCACACAGGGAGGTTGCCTACATATGACCCACTTGCAATTTCTTTTGACCAACAATGATTTGGCCTGAAAATGGGCACAAAAATGGGTATGGGTCCCAGAATCATCATTTTGAATAAGTAGCTGGTGTTCTGCAAGGGTTAAACAGCGTTGGTCAACAAATATTACACTGAAAATCCGCACTAGGGGGTCAGTTACATATCACCCACTTGCCATTTCTTTTAACCAACAAGGATTTGGACAGAAATAGGGCAGTAAAGTGGGCATAGGTCCCAGATGTCAT
The DNA here is from genome assembly GCF_055691185.1 of Crinia signifera. NCBI lineage: Eukaryota > Metazoa > Chordata > Amphibia > Anura > Myobatrachidae > Crinia > Crinia signifera. Next base: position 128,048,618 of record NC_139226.1, on the reverse strand, counting down.
CATTTTGAATAAGTAGCTGGTGTCCTGCAAGGGTTAAACAGCGTTGGTCAAAAAATTTTACACTGGAAACCCGCACAGGGGGGTCACATACATATGATCCACTTGCCATTTCTTTTGACCAACAAGGATTTGGGCAATAATAGGGCAGTAAAGTGGGCATGGGTCACAGATGTCATCATTTCGAATAAGTAGCTGATGTTCTGCAAGGGTTAAACAGTGTTGGTCAAAAGAAATTGTAAGTGGGTCATATGTAGGCAACCCCCCTGTGTGGGTTTCAAGCGTAATATGTTTTGACCAACACTGTTTAACCCTTGCAGAACACCAGCTACTTATTCAAAATGATGATTCTGGGACCCATGCCCATTTTACTGCCCTATTTCTGCCCAAATCCTTGTTGGTCAAAAGAAATGGCAAGTGGGTCATATGTATCTGACCCCCCTGTGTGGATTCCAAGTGTAACATTTTTTGACCAACGCTGTTTAACCCTTGCAGGACACCAGCTACTTATTCAAAATGATGACATCTGGGACCCATGCCCATTTTTGTGCCCATTTTCTGCCCAAATAATTGTTGGTCAAAAGAAATTGCAAGTGGGTCACATGTAGGCAACCCCCCTGTGTGGGTTTCAAGTGTAATATGTTTTGACCAACACTGTTTAACCCTTGCAGAACACCAGCTACTTATTCAAAATGATGATTCTGGGACCCATGCCCATTTTACTGCCCTATTTCTGCCCAAATCCTTGTTGGTCAAAAGAAATGGCAAGTGGGTCATATGTATCTGACCCCCCTGTGTGGATTCCAAGTGTAACATTTTTTGACCAACGCTGTTTAACCCTTGCAGGACACCAGCTACTTATTCAAAATGATGACATCTGGGACCCATGCCCATTTTTGTGCCCATTTTCTGCCGAAATCATTGTTGGTCAAAAGAAATTGCAAGTGGGGCATATGTAGGCAACCCCCCTGTGTGGGTTTCAAGTGTAATATGTTTTGACCAACACTGTTTAACCCTTGCAGGACACCAGCTACTTATTCAAAATGATGATTCTGGGACCCATGCCCACTTTACTGCCCTATTTCTGCCCAAATCCTTGTTGGGCAAAAGAAATGGCAAGTGGGTCATATGTATCTGACCCCCCTGTGTGGATTCCAAGTGTAACATTTTTTGACCAACGCTGTTTAACCCTTGCAGGACACCAGATACTTATTCAAAATGATGATTCGGGGACCCATGCCCATTTTTGTGCCCATTTTCTGCCCAAATCATTGTTGGTCAAAAGAAATTGCAAGTGGGTCATATGTAGGCAACCCCCCTGTGTGGGTTTCAAGTGTAATATGTTTTGACCAACACTGTTTAACCCTTGCAGGACACCAGCTACTTATTCAAAATGATGACATCTAGGACCTATGCCCACTTTACTGCCCTATTTCTGCCCAAATCCTTGTTGGTCAAAAGAAATGGCAAGTGGGTCATATGTAAGTGACCCCCCTGTGCGGGTTTCCAGTGTAACATTTTTTGACCAACGCTGTTTAACCCTTGCAGGCCACCAGCTACTTATTCAAAATGATGACATCTGGGACCTATGCCCACTTTACTGCCCTATTTCTGCCCAAATCCTTGTTGGTCAAAAGAAATGGCAAGTGGGTCATATGTAAGTGACCCCCCTGTGCGGGTTTCCAGTGTAACATTTTTTGACCAACGCTGTTTAACCCTTGCAGGACACCAGCTACTTATTCAAAATGAGGACATCTGGGACCTATGCCCACTTTACTGCCCTATTTCTGCCCAAATCCTTGTTGGTCAAAAGAAATGGCAAGTGGGTCATATGTAAGCGACCCCCTAGTGCGGGTTTTCAGTGTAATATTTGTTGACCAACGCTGTTTAACCCTTGCAGAACACCAGCTACTTATTCAAAATGATGATTCTGGGACCCATGCCCACTTTACTGCCCTATTTCTGCCCAAATCCTTGTTGGTCAAATGAAATGGAAAGTGGGTCATATGTAAGTGACCCCCCTGTGCGGGTTTCCAGTGTAATATTTTTTGACCAATGCTGTTTAACCCTTGCAGGACACCAGCTACTTATTCAAAATGATGACATCTGGGACCTATGCCCACTTTACTGCCCTATTTCTGCCCAAATCCTTGTTGGTCAAATGAAATGGAAAGTGGGTCATATGTAATTGACCCCCCTGTGCGGGTTTCCAGTGTAATATTTTTTGACCAACGCTGTTTAACCCTTGCAGGACACCAGCTACTTATTCAAAATGATAATTTTGGGACCCATGCCCACTTTACTGCCCAAATCCTTGTTGGTCAAAAGAAATGGCAAGTGGGTCATATATAAGTGACTCCCCTGTGCGGGTTTCCAGTGTAACATTTTTTGACATACGCTGTTTAACCCTTGCAGGACACCAGCTACTTATTCAAAATGATGACATCTGGGACCTATGCCCACTTTACTGCCCTATTTCTGCCCAAATCCTTGTTGGTCAAAAGAAATGGCAAGTGGGTGATATGTAAGTGACCCCCTAGTGCGGGTTTTCAGTGTAATATTTGTTGACCAACGCTGTTTAACCCTTGCAGAACACCAGCTACTTATTCAAAATGATGATTCTGGGACCCATGCCCATTTTTGTGCCCATTTTCTGCCCAAATCATTGTTGGTCAAAAGAAATTGCAAGTGGGTCATATGTAGGCAACCTACCTGTGTGGGTTTCAAGTGTAATATGTTTTGACCAACGCTGTTTAACCCTTGCAGGACACCAGCTACTTATTCAAAATGATGACATCTGGGACCTATGCCCCCTTTACTGCCCTATTTCTGCCCAAATCCTTGTTGGTCAAAAGAAATGGCAAGTGGGTCATATGTATCTGACCCCCCTGTGTGGATTCCAAGTGTAAGATTTTCTGACCAACGCTGTTTAACCCTTGCAGAACACCAGCTACTTATTCAAAATGATGATTCTGGGACCCATGCCCACTTTAGTGCCCTATTTCTGCCCAAATCCTTGTTGGTCAAAAGAAATGGCAAGTGCGTCATATGTAAGTGACTCCCCTGTGCGGGTTTCCAGTGTAATATTTGTTGACCAACGCTGTTTAACCCTTGCAGAACACCAGCTACTTATTCAAAATAATGACATCTGTGACCCATGCCCACTTTACTGCCCTATTACTGCCCAAATCCTTGTTGGTCAAAAGAAATGGCAAGTGGGTCATATGTAAGTGACCCCCCTGTGCGGGTTTCCAGTGTAACATTTTTTGACCAACGCTGTTTAACCCTTGCAGGACACCAGCTACTTATTCAAAATGATGACATCTGGGACCTATGCCCACTTTACTGCCCTATTTCTGCCCAAATCCTTGTTGGTCAAAAGAAATGGCAAGTGGGTGATATGTAAGTGACCCCCTAGTGCGTGTTTTCAGTGTAATATTTGTTGACCAACGGTGTTTAACCCTTGCAGAACACCAGCTACTTATTCAAAATGATGATTCTGGGACCCATGCCCATTTTTGTGCCCATTTTCTGCCCAAATCATTGTTGGTCAAAAGAAATTGCAAGTGGGTCATATGTAGGCAACCCCCCTGTGTGGGTTTCAAGTGTAATATGTTTTGACCAACACTGTTTAACCCTTGCAGGACACCAGCTACTTATTCAAAATAATGACATCTGTGACCCATGCCCACTTTACTGCCCTATTACTGCCCAAATCCTTGTTGGTCAAAATAAATGGCAAGTGGGTCATATGTAAGTGACCCCCCTGTGCGGGTTTCCAGTGTAACATTTTTTGACCAACGCTGTTTAACCCTTGCAGGACACCAGCTACTTATTCAAAATGATGACATCTGGGACCTATGCCCACTTTGCTGCCCTATTTCTGCCCAAATCCTTGTTGGTCAAAAGAAATGGCAAGTGGGTGATATGTAAGTGACCCCCTAGTGCAGGTTTTCAGTGTAATATTTGTTGACCAACGCTGTTTAACCCTTGCGGAACACCAGCTACTTATTCAAAATGATGATTCTGGGACCCATGCCCATTTTTGTGCCCATTTTCTGCCCAAATCATTGTTGGTCAAAAGAAATTGCAAGTGGGTCATATGTAGGCAACCTCCCTGTGTGGGTTTCAAGTGTAATATGTTTTGACCAACGCTGTTCAACCCTTGCAGGACACCAGCTACTTATTCAAAATGATGACATCTGGGACCTATGCCCACTTTACTGCCCTATTTCTGCCCAAATCCTTGTTGGTGAAAAGAAATGGCAAGTGGGTCATATGTATCTGACCCCCCTGTGTGGATTCCAAGTATAAGATTTTTTGACCAACGCTGTTTAACCCTTGCAGAACACCAGCTACTTATTCAAAATGATGATTCTGGGACCCATGCCCACTTTAGTGCCCTATTTCTGCCCAAATCCTTGTTGGTCAAAAGAATTGGCAAGTGGGTCATATGTAAGTGACCCCCCTGTGCGGGTTTCCAGTGTAATATTTGTTGACCAACGCTGTTTAACCCTTGCAGAACACCAGCTACTTATTCAAAATGATGACATCTGGGACCCATGCCCATTTTTGTGCCCTATTTCTGCCCAAATCATTGTTGGTCAAAAGAAATGGCAAGTGGGTCATATGTATCTGACCCCCCTGTGTGGATTCCAAGTGTAAGATTTTTTGACCAACGCTGTTTAACCCTTGCAGAACACCAGCTACTTATTTAAAATGATGATTCTGGGACCCATGCCCACTTTAGTGCCCTATTTCTGCCCAAATCCTTGTTGGTCAAAGGAATTGGCAAGTGGGTCATATGTAAGTGACCCCCCTGTGCGGGTTTCCAGTGTAATATTTGTTGACCAACGCTGTTTAACCCTTGCAGAACAAAAGCTACTTATTCAAAATGATGATTCTGGGACCCATGCCCATTTTTGTGCCCATTTTCTGCCCAAATCATTGTTGGTCAAAAGAAATTGCAAGTGGGTCATATGTAGGCAACCTCCCTGTGTGGGTTTCCAGTGTAATATGTTTTGACCAACGCTGTTTAACCCTTGCAGGACACCAGCTACTTATTCAAAATGATGACATCTGGGACCTATGCCCACTTTACTGCCCTATTTCTGCCCAAATCCTTGTTGGTCAAAAGAAATGGCAAGTGGGTCATGTGTATCTGACCCCCCTGTGTGGATTCCAAGTGTAACATTTTTTGACCAACGCTGTTTAACCCTTGCAGGACACCAGCTACTTATTCAAAATGATGACATCTGGGACCAATGCCCATTTTTGTGCTCATTTTCTGCCCAAATCATTGTTGGTCAAAAGAAATTGCAAGTGGGTCATATGTAGGCAACCCCCCTGTGTGGGTTTCAAGTGTAATATGTTTTGACCAACACTGTTTAACCCTTGCAGGACACCAGCTACTTATTCAAAATGAAGACATCTGGGACCCATGCCCACTTTACTGCCCTATTTCTGCCCAAATCCTTGTTGGTCAAAGGAATTGGCAAGTGGGTCATATGTAAGTGACCCCCCTGTGCGGGTTTCCAGTGTAATATTTGTTGACCAACGCTGTTTAACCCTTGCAGAACACCAGCTACTTATTCAAAATGATATCTGGGACCCATGCCCATTTTTGTGCCCATTTTCTGCCCAAATCATTGTTGGTCAAAAGAAATTGCAAGTGGGTCATATGTAGGCAACCCCCCTGTGTTGATTTCTGCAGTGAAATTTGTGGTCCATGATTCATTAACCCTTGTAAAAGTGATTGTTCTGAATAAGAAGCTGGAGCTCGAATAAGAAGCTGGAGCTCGAATAAGAAGCTGGAGCTCGAATAAGAAGCTGGCCGAATAAGAAGCCAACTTCAGCCTCGTCCTCTGACGCCCCTTTCTGGAACTTGCTTTTGCCCCGCCCCTGCACCTGGTACCAACGTCCATTTGAGACCACCTCCCAGGGCCCCTCTGGAACCCTGTGGACAGGTCAGATCATAGCGTCTGTGAGTTCCAGGACATTAAGGATCCATTGCACAATTAGGTTTAGCCTATTCATCAGAAGGCCTGTTGGGATCACCCATTGTTTAGTCTTATATTCAAGTGTGAGCGTGATACTTGCAAACAAATGACTTGTTGTCAGTTACTGTTTACGTTTTGAATTAACATTGATTTATGACCCAAACTTGGTGGCTGCGCTGTGATATCCCTAGCAACTCTTGTAAACGTATCCTTGGGGCCTTAGTGCCGGTATCGAGTTCTACTTACTGTAATTTAATTGCCATAGTTCTTTCCAAAAGTATTGCAACATATTTCTATATTGTGGTGAATTGTTGTCGGTATATTATGTTTATTGCACTTTAATATTATTCACCTCTGTGAGAAATAAAGAACGTGTTTACTTCACCTGGTGACCCGTCTTCCATCCGACACACCTCTCCCTCCCAACGAGGAAGAGAACCCTAGCGGCCCCGACCGGGATACTACACATCACTGCATTCCCTGCACTGTGCAGGGACGTATATACTACATATTTCTCAGCTTGTGCTGCCTACACCACCATCTGCACACAGGTAGCAGGTGCTTTGTGATCAAAACATGTGGGAGACACAGTATAATTAGCATACACACCCTATACCCTGTAAAGTGTATGTGTGTCAGTGTGCCCCTATACCCTGTACAGTTTGTGTGTCAGTGTGCCCCTATACCCTGTACAGTGTGTGTGTCAGTGTGCCCCTAGACCCTGTACAGTGTGTCTCAGTGTGCCCCTAGACCCTGTACAGTGTGTGTGTCAGTGTGCCCCTATACCCTGTACAGTGTGTGTGTGTGTGTGTGTGTGTGTGTCAGTGTGCCCCTATACCCTTTAAAGTGTATGTGTGTCAGTGTGCCCCTATACCCTGTACAGTGTGTGTGTCAGTGTGCCCCTATACCCTGTACAGCGTGTGTGTCAGTGTGCCCCTAGACCCTGTACAGTGTGTGTGTCAGTGTGCCCCTAGACCCTGTACAGTGTGTCTCAGTGTGCCACTAGACCCTGCGCATTTCCCACTCTAGGCTTATAATCGAGTCAATACGTTTTCCCAGTTTTTGTGGTAAAATTAGGTGCCTCGGCTTATATTCGGGTTCACTTATACTCGCGTATAAACGGTATATTTGGGTCAATTAAAGGCACTTTCATAATAATTGCAAAAACAACTGTTTACTTCCATCTGCAAACTATTCGATTCCCACCATGGCTCTAACTGTGCAGAGTTTGTATATTCTCCCCGTACTTGTGTGGGTTTACTCCGGGTACTCCTGTTTCCTCCCACAATCCAAAAATATACTGGTAGGCTAATTGGCTTCCAACAAATTAACCCTAGAATGTCTGTGTGTGCGTGTACATGTGGTAGGGAATATACATTGTAAGCTCCACTGGGGCAGGGACTGATGTGAATGTTCAAATATTCTCTGTAAAGGAAGGGCAGCTTGGCTATAGTGTGGTGTATGTTGTGTACATTTATTGTGATTTTATTTCATGGGACACAGCACACAGACATGAACGTAACAATACTTTGATCTCTTGTCTTGACATTTGGGGTAAAATTAAGAAAACTCACTGGAAAGTCATTTGCCCTTCTCCGTATCTTTTGTTGTTGTGAAAAGCCCCAGAGTAGGTCTGTCCATCTTTGTCCACCAACAAACCATGTCCTATGTGGAATGAAAGGAAACTGTTAATGAACGGAAGAATAAAGATGTTGTACACTGCTACAAGAATTTGTTTATTAATTAGATTGTACAGGCTACAGGAACAGCATCGGAGGGTTTGTATATTGCCCTGGATCTCCACACTAAACTGTTTAAATGCCATGTTTAGGTAAGACCAGGGGTTAAAGTGAGGGGGAACGAGGTGGAACTCTGTTCCACCACCTCCAGTGGTAGGGGAACTCAGTTCCACCTCTGCCACAGCTCTGCACAGTAATTCCAACAGAATAGCCTGTCCCAGTGGCTTCCTTTTTTAGCATAGCGTATGTGACATCAAGCTGTCACCACCTCTGCAGTGAAAAGCCAATGCTGAGCGGGATTTGTGCATGCAGAAGACAAGGTGAGAGGAAGCTTGGGGGGCACAGAGAGGAGTGGAAGCTGCTGGAAGGGAATGGGAAGTGAGCGGCTTGAGGGTCAGAGACAAAATGTATATACAGTTGTGCACATAAGTTTACATACCCTTGCTGAATTTGTGATTTTCTGGCCATTTGTCAGAGAATATGAATGATAACTCATAGACTTTTCTTTCACTCATGGTAAGTGGTTGGGTGAAGCCATTTATTGTCAAACAACTGTGTTTACTCTTTTTAAATCATAATGACAGCAGAAACTACCCAAATGACCCTGATCAAAAATTTACATACCCTGGAGATTTTGGCCTCATAACATGCACACAAGTTGACACAAACGGGTTTGAATGGCTACTAAAGGTAACTATCCTCACCTGTGATCTGCTTGCCTGTAACCAGTGTTTGTGTATAAAAGGTCAGTGAGTTTCTGGACTCCTGAAAGACCCTTGCATCTTTCATCCAGTGCCGCACTGACGTGTCTGGATTCTAAATCATGGGGAAAGCAAAATAATTGTCAAAGGATCTGCGGGAAAAGGTAATTGAACAGGAAAGGGATATAAAAAGATATCCAAGCAATTAAGAATGCCAATTAGCAGTGTTAAAAATCAAATCATGGTCAGGTAGACCAACAAAAACTTCAGCCACAACTGCCAGGAAATTTGTTCGGGATGTAAAGAAAAATTCACAAATAACTTCAGCTGGAACACAGGACTTTCTGAAAAAAAAAGTGGTGTGGTTGTTTCAAGATGCACAATAAGGAGGCATTTGAAGAAAAATGGGCTGCATGGTCGAGTCGCCAGAAGAAAGCCATTAATACGCAAATGCCACAAAGCATCCCGCTTACAATACTCCAAACAGCACAGAGGCAAGCGTCAAAACTTCTGGAAAAAAATCATTTGAAGTGATGAGACCAAAATTTTACTTTTTGGCCACAACCATAAACGTTACTTTTGGAGAGGAGTCAGCAAGGCCTTTGATGAAAGTTACACCATTCTTACTGTGAAACACGAAGGTGGATCGCTGATGTTTTGGGGATGTGTGAGGCACTGGAAACTTGGTCAAAATTGATGGCAAGATGAATGCAGCATTTTACCAGAAAATACTGGAGGAAAATTTGCACTCATCAGCCCGGAACCTGCGCATGGGACGTAATTGGACGTTCCAACATGACAACGATCCAAAACACAAGGCCAAGTCGACCTGTCTTTGGCTACAGCAGAATAAAGTGAAGGTTCTGGAGTCTCCTGACCTCAATATCATTGAGCCACTCTGGGGAGAGCTCAAACGTGCAGTTCATGCAAGACAGCCCAAGAATTTACAGGAACTGGAGGCTTTTTATAAAGAAGAATGGGCAGCTTTACCATCTGAGAAAATAAAGAGCCTCATCCACAACTTTTGATTAGGGTCATTTGGGTAGTTTCTGTTGTCATAATGATTTAAAAAGAGTAAACACAGTTGTTTGACAATAAATGGCTTCACGCAACCACTAACCATGAGTGAAAGAAAAGTTTTTGATTCATATTCTCTGACAAATGGCCAGAAAATCACAAATGTTAGGGTATTTAAACTTATCAGCCCAACTGTATGTATAAGGCTCACTTAATGCCTACATTATGTGTATAAGCGGCAATACTACTGGCATTATGTTTAAGCAACACTACTGCGTGGCATACATGTATAAAGAGTACTACTGTGTAGTGTAACCTGAATAAGGGGCACAACATGCTGTGAAATGTGAACATGTCCTTTCCTTGTGAGACCAATCCCCCTTTTTAAAGTGTAGGAGTTAGGATACAAATTTTGTAGTTTGCAGGGGGTGCTGAAACCTTGGAATTGGCCGGTGCTCTTCCTTAAGGGGAGAGTGAAGGGGCATTGGTGGGAAGTGAAATGTCTTCCACCACCTCTCAAGGACCACTTTAAGCCCTGGGTAAGACAGAGAAATAGAAGAACCTGAAAGCAAAGGCATATTAGTGCCTGGGGTGGATCATGTGCTACGCTCCCCCACCCTCTCTATGCACATGACAAACCCCTGCCTACCTGGCAAAATTTTCCATGCGATCATTGGGAGATGGCGCAGCAAGTAGGAAAGGCTCTGGCACAGTACATGTCCACTGTCCCCTGCACTGGAGCCAACAATCCAAATATAACATGGAAGATTACCCAGTTTGAGGTGTGCTGCTGGTGACTCAGGTGTACTGCGCACCCGGCACCCATTACAGATATGCCAGGTTACATTCTGTTAAAATGTCACTTTGTATTAAACTAATGAAGCATTAATAAATTATTTCAATTAATTCATATTATGTAGCTATAGTGAACTTTCTATGATCAGGGCAGGACGCTGGGGTACAGGGGCAGCATGATGGGGGTGGACCAGGCCTGCCAACATCATCATTGGAGGCGGGCTGGGCTCACCGATGTCACCATTGGGGGCGGGCCCGCTGATGTCCCTGCTGTGGGGTGTGCCGGGACTACGGACATCACCACTGGGGGCACGGCATCTATTCGTGCGTGGAACGATGGGCAGGCTGTTTTAGCGGGGCTGAAACAACCTATTGTGAGACTATAGCTAGGAAGCAGTAGGTGTTGTTACAGTAAAGGGCTTTGATGATGAAAAAGTGCTCCTGGCAGGAATAAATAGAATTCCGAGCCTTCTCGTGTGTCCGTGTATGACAGGGCTCTATTTTTTTCAACATTTTCAAATAATTTCATAACTGGAGTACGATGTAAAATAATTGATGTTTTTCTATATTAGGTTGTCATTAGAAATTACATATATACCAAATATGGAGTGGGGGTGGGGGGGGGGGGGAGTAGTACATAAAAGAAACAGGAAAGGGGATAGTGAATTTAGTAGTGTACAAACCACACAATCAAATTCAGTACGTTACTGAAGATCGACTTCAAAAATAAATAGAGAAGGTCAATGGTTTGAATGACAGCCGACACAGCATAAAAAAAAAGCGCTTGCACATTACTGGCTGCGCTGCGTAGAATTTGTAGAGTAGTCACAATTGGATTGATAGTAAGCCAGCATTTAGGGGGAGGAAAAAATGGCTTTTCCTGAGTGGGTTTGTAAAAACGCAGACGTGCCCAGGTACTCTGTGGGTGAGTCTCTGATGTCAGCAATAACCACTTCCAGCCTGGTTCTTCAGAAAATTAGTGGAAGCTCTAGACTGGTGTAGATGGAAAAAAACTGTTCTATGGTTCTGTTTTTGTAAATAGATCTGCGAGTTTGCAAGGGGCAATTTTTATTTCCGCATGGCAGCAACCTTATGATCGCAGGCAACTACTTTTTCTCAAGCTAGAAATCCATGCTAAATTTGGCCCATTTTCAGAAACCGCTTAGTGAGATATATGCATATATATCAGCATGAGGAACTGGAGATATTGGGCGGTATTCAATGAGGCTGATTCGCCAGGTTTTTATGGCGATTTTGTGCTGTAAGGCGAATTTCTGACTAAAACGGTGAATCACCCTATTCAATGACCAGATGGCGAATACATTTCAAGGTTTTTTTCGCCATGATTCACCGAGTAGCAATCGCTATCTTTTTATGGTGAAGTGGAAGGTGAACTTTTAAAATAAAGTGTTTTGTTTTTTACAATTGGTGTCAAAAAATCTGGAATTTTATTCTGAGGAGGGGCATGCTATTTTTATTCATGTGCTGTAAGCACATGAATATATATTTAATTTAAAAAATATATATATATATATTTTTTTACACAGAGCAGCCAGCAGGGGGCCGGAGCCGAGCCGCTCATTACATATTCATATATTCACTTCACCCGATCATTACATATGCATGATCGGGTGTAGTGAATATACCCGGTCCCCTGCTGGCACCCCCGGGGGGCAGCCTGTGCTGCCTGGCTCCCGGGGAGCCCACCTCCCCCCACAAACGTTCTGGGGCAGGCAGGGAGACTTCCATCTCCCTGCCTGCCGCCGTCCTCAGGCTCCCTGCGGCGTCCGCTGCAGGAGCTCAAATTCGCCGGTCAGGGGCAGCGAGCCCCTGACTCGTTGAATACCGGAGCCGGCGAGGCTCCGGAACGCAGCGAGCAGTGGCGAATGTGCAGCGAATCCTAAACAGAATTCGCTGCTCGTCGCCAGTATTCACATTGAATACTGCCCATTGTAACATTAAGGGGTATACTATTAGTAGCAGTCATTTGCCAATGCAAATAGCTTCATCGTGGGTTATCCAATTACCCAGCCCGGCACGCTCCTCCCTCTGATGCCGACACCTAGCGGAGATTATGCTTCTGGTGCATCCGGCACCCTAAGTAAAGCTGACTCAGATAACACTTGGGATCGGGAGATTAACTCAGATGCCTTGTGCTCCCGCAAAGTTGAAGGTCCTTAGTCGGCATATAAAAATGGACTCGTCCAAAAAGGGATCACATTTATTTGGATATCCCCTAAGAACTTAAAATATAAGCACAAATACCTAAGACCAGAGGTTAGAAAGAGCCAGAACATGACTAGAATATATGTAACACAGGACCAACATGGCCACAGTTTTGCTAACCGGGGTCCGAAAGTGATGGGTAAATCCTATGCAATCCTATGCAATTTAATGCATGAGAACACATTTAGGGCCTACAATATTCCCCTATATAAGCCATTTTAATCAGTGTGTTATCTGTGTTTTTCAATGTGTACTAATAAATGTACCTAGATTTATAGTCAATGTGTTAACCTTTTAATTATTATTTACCTTCTCTTATTCCAAAAACAAACTCCCCTTCATATCTTCCACCATCTTTGTACTGCATCACCCCATGGCCGTTGAGTTCTCCATCCAGAAATTCACCTGAATATGTATTCCCTGTAACACCAAGCAACATCTTTGGTAAAGTGTTCTGAGAAGTAAATGTATTTCATAGAAACAACCATCTATCTTCAGAATATTGATTTATGGTAATACAACGAGGATTAGATTTAATGTCAACACTGATGAGTGTCCTTTACACTAAACATACATTACAATAATGTGTCTATTTCTTATAGCTTATGAGAGTTCACCTATAATAGCTTGTGAGCAGGGGCAGATTGGGCCACTGAGACAGTTGGTATGGGCCAGTCTCATGCTCCCATCTGCTGGCTGGCCAACACTGGCTGATGGTTCAGGACACTGGAGCTTCCGGGATTTGCGTTCCGCTGCTTAATGTTATTGCCAGGACACTGGAGCTTCCGGGATTTGCGTTCCGCTGCTTAATGTTATTGCCAGGACACTGGAGCTTCCGGGATTTGCGTTCCGCTGCTTAATGTTATTGCCAGATGTGATCTGCTCTTCTATAGAGTGGTTGCAGCGGGATATGGTTAGTTGGTCGATCTCATGAGGGTCGACAGTCATTAGGTCGACACCGTTGGGTCGACATACTGCAAGGTGGATAGGTGTATAGGTGGACAGGTGTCTAGGTCGACATGGCTCAAGGTCGACATGAGACAAGGTCGACAGATGTCTAAGTCAAGACATGCGTTAAGTCAACATGGGTTAGATAGACAGTCAAAAGGTCGACATGGGTTTTTTCTCTGTTTTTTTGAGCCGACATGTGCCGACAGGCGGTATGCCATGCCCTACCACCCACTAGGGTGCGTGGGTGAATAAAATAGTGGGCAGAGTGCCACGAGGCACCGTGCCCAAAGCATGGCGAACGCAGCGAGCCATGCGAGGGGACGCGGTACACTTAAAACAGTGTCCATGTTGACTGGGTCAAAAAACAGTGAAAAAACCCATGTCAACCTTTTGACATGTTGACATAACACATGTATCAACCTAGACACCTGTCAACCTTGCAGTATGTCGACCCAACTGTGTCGACCATCATTAGGTCGACCCAATGATCCCAACCCGTTGCAGCACAGAAGTGGCAACAATGTTCTGCGCGGCACCAATTATTCCTTGGACTGTGCTTTCCTGATTGCCGAATCTGGGGTGGTATGGACCTTGGGTCTCCTGTCTGTTCGGTGCTATTTTGTCCTAAATGTTTTATTGCCTACTCCAGTTCGCTGGTCTAAAAGTACTGTTTGTGACATGCTCCGTTTCAAAGAGGTATGTGCTTGTGACTTGCTCCATTCCTAGGGGTAAATTTACTAAGATCGAATGGGTACGAATGCAGCCATTCGTACCCATTCGAAGTACGGCCAGGATCCAGAGTGTTTGGATTCCTGTGAGTACACTTCAGGCTCTCTAGATTTATATGGGATATTTTTCTAATACTGATGGTTCACTGGATTCAGAGTATATGATACCCCTATTCATCCAATTCCAAAAATTACGTTTTTTGGGCAGTTACTGGCCCTATTAAAATATCAATTGATTTGATTATTTGTGTTATCATCTTTAGCGCACTCTGAACTTCTTATATATACTGGGTACCCATCATCTAATGTGTACCTAGCTTAAGACCAAACTAAAGCAAACTTACATTTAACTAACAATTGCGGGGAAAAAAGACAAAGATCAAAATCATCAGTTCAGATATCATCAATATTCAGGTGTCTCATCGGCTGGACTATGAATGACACTGATTTACAGATATAGTTCAGCAGAATCAATGCAGCAAATGTTTCCTGTTAACTCAGGTCTGTTAAAGAATAAAATTTAACTGGGAAATCTAAATCAAACGACCAAAATAAGACAACAGCGTGAACTGTTTGCATTTCACATTTCACGGTGGTCTGAACAGAATACTTACCCTTGGTTTACATTCCAAGCTGTGTCTGTGTAGGAGGAAATCACAACTGTACAAAACTCCCCTGAGCTTAGAAACTTTTCTTTAACAGCAACAAAATTAGAAACTGCACAGTGCCATACCATTTGTGATTAAGAGGTGGAAATACAAAACATAACTCCCAACTTTCCCACTGTGAGCTGGGACTGCCCTGTTGTCCCACTCGCAGGCTACAGTGTCCCACGGTGGGTGTGGGTGGGGGAAGAAGTTGAGAGGAGCAGCGGATGACTAGATGTCTGGCATGTACACAATACAGGAACAGTCTCTGGGTGGGGGCATCTCTGAGTGCTGGGCATATCCCCAAAATTATGACACAAGGGATGCTGTGAGGCCACACCCCCACTTAACAGAGTCCCTTTACAACTTCAGCATCACAGATTTTGGGAGGTACTGTATGCAAAGCTGCACCATTATTTGAGTACTTGCAGCACACTGGTAGACTATTGGTACTTGTGTATTATCACGGCGCCCAAGATTTTGATCGCAGGGCATCTGGTCGATGCGATCAGATGCGGTTTTTAATTGTATGACATGCGATTTTTTATGGTACAAGCACCGTGATGGGTGCTTACTATGTTAAATGCACCCCCATTGTCAACGCCACCCCCACTATCAACGCCAACCCGAAGCATGGCGAGCGCAGCAAGCCCGCGAGGGGCGGTGGTACACATCCTCCGACCTTTTCATACCCCCACTATCCACGTCGGCGTGGAGTTGATGTTATATAGTGTGGCGAGCCCGAAGCGTGGCGAGCGCACGCGGATTACTTGACATTACTTTACTTGTATTCCGCGTTCCCTTGCGGGGCTTGCCTCGCTTCGGGCTAGGTGGCTCGCTGCGCTCGCCACACTATCTAAAATCAACTCCACGACGTGGATAGTGGGGGTATGAAAAGGTCGGAGGACGTGTACCGCTGCGTTTGCCACGCTTCGGGTTGCCATTGATAGTGGGGGTGGCGTTGACAATGGGGGTGTATTTAACATAGTAAGCACCCATCAGGGTGCTTGTACAATTAAAAATTGCGATGCTATGCGATATTTTATTTTACATTGCGGGTCTTTTCACCCGAATATCACATCGCTTACCATCGCATACCACTAATTAAGGTATGCGATGCGATGCAATGGGCGCCATGATAATAAACAAGTACCGACTATTGTAGTTTAATAAACCTAATAACATTTGGTTTTCTATTTGTTTTCATTATTTCCACAGCATTTTATAAACATTTAAAGGAAATTAGTTATCTGCGTCACCAGAACTACAAGTGTTGGAACAGTGCAGTGTGCAAGGCTCGCACCATCACTGCCCCACAATCCTTGTATCTGGTGGGCAAAGTGTCTGGAACAGCACCCAAGGGTCAGATCACTGCAATGACGAATCCTTTGGATACTCCAAACATGCAAACTGCAGCCCGTTCAGTTCTATGAGAATCCTGAGGATGTATTGTTTATCTATTATAAAAATATAGATTATAAAATCCTGAAGATGCTTCGGCCAGTGCTGTGGTTCCTGGTGGCTGGCTGCCGTGCCCATACGGTATGATATCATGATGTCATGCACTCTGGATGACACAGACCACCATAAAGTCCTGTTACGTCGCAGTGGGAAAACATTTCTACTTTAAAAAAATAAAATTATATAACTAAACACTGCTGCAATATATGTGAGTAATGTTCATTTTAAGTGGTTAAGCTTCAGCAGATAACAATGTACATGTCACCGCATAAATTGCATGTTTATGATTTATTAACAGCCAAGCAAAAGAACATTGTCCTATTACCTACACCCTTTAATCCGTGTTACCCAATGCTAGTTTCTACAAAGCGCATTATGATAAATACAATTTTGTCCAATCAGGGAGGGAATCATACCAGTTACCTGGAGGCAAGTTAGAGTTTGGTGCCTCACCCTTACAAAAAAAAAAAAAAGGAAAACAGAATTAAATAGATGGCACTCTCAGCCAGACTACAGAGACCGGAGCCCACAGCGGCAGTACTCAAGCTACTCTGTGTGACAACGAGCGGTGGGTCAGACTCACGAGTCCAGTGCAGTGACAGGTGCACTATTGTTTGCTGCAGGCTACGCAGTACCGGACAGGAGCCATACTGCCCCCTATTGTAGATATAGGTGTTAGCCATACTGTCCCCTATTGTAGGTGTCGGTGTTAGCCATACTTTCCCCTATTGTAGGTGTTAGCAGGGCTTCTTAAAAAGAGCCAACATATACCCCTTTCACACCAGAAGCAAATTACCGGGTTCAAGCTTTTCATCCTGGGAATTTGTGAAAAACACAGGTTTTTATTGGTGTGGAAGGATCAACACGGGTCTTAAATCCCAGCACGCTTGACCAGGGTCGGTGAGTTGGGATTTAAGACCCGTGTTGACCCTTTCACACCAAGAAAAACCCAGGTTTTTCAGCAAATCCCTAGGTTGAAAAGCTTTAACCCGGTAATTTGCAGGTGGTGTGAACTGGAGTCAGACTGCACCCAGCAAAATGACCCGGCACTCAAAAATACAAGATGGCCGGTGTGAAAGGGGTATAACTATGCAGCAGCAGCGGGTGTGCCGCAGAACTCTGATGGAAGAAAAGCGGTGAACCACAGAGGTGCCACTGTACACTTGCTGTACAGATGCCCTATTCAGAACTGGAGGCAGGTGTATCCATTGCCTCTGGGAGTTCCGCCTCTGTGTCCACTGCAGCCAGGAATGACAGGAAATACAGTTATTCCTATCCATGTGTAATTCCTGTTAGAATAAGTACTCGCCAGTAATAACAAACAGGTTGTGCACACAGAACTAATAATCTGTAACTACTTCTGGCAGACCAATAGAAACATTTTGATACCCAAACTGTGTGATCAGCATTAAGAATTAAGTGCCACAAACTGTTTTTCTTTTTAAATTAAGCCATATGTTCCTGTACGTCCGCTCTAGTTGCATCTGGGAATGCTTTTTTTTCATGGCACTTCATAAATTATTTTGCATAACAGTCATCAACGCAAGGCAGAGTTTCAAGTGGTTCAAATATTGAACCCATGAAAATGAATGTTTGTAATGGAAACCCTGGCAGATTCCTCACATGTACAGCAGAGTGTCGAGCCTTTGATGACGGACATTTTTGTTTTCTTTTTAATGAGACAGGAACTAACCTGATGTTGCCCAGTAATGTAGCCCATTGCCAGTAATCTCTCCGTGCACAAACTCCCCTTCATAGTAACTCCCATCTCGAAGTAAAAGCTTCCCGTGACCTGCAATAAAAAAGGGTAAGTGGTAAGCATTGCAGGACTTATTGACTTTCACTGTGATGTTACTATGTACAAATATATTGATTATATAATCCACCATATGTTTGTCCACAGTGTTAGTCAACAAGAATAGTTAAAGTAGAGGAAACGAGCTTTGTATGGGGTGCAGAAGATTTTATATTTAGGGGGTTATTCTGGTTTACATGCAGCGATGTGAAGTTTGCAGCGCTGCGTGTCATTTTTTCGCCCCCCATTCGCAGACCGAATTCGGCCGCATGGCTGCCAATGGATGCTTAGCATAACCATTCATTCGCAGCCTAAGGTGAAACACCCACATCACTCGATGGTCGCGACCATCGAATGATGTGGTAGCTTCACGCAAAACTAAGACACCTCAGAGTGTCTTAGTTTTGCAAGTGTTCTCGAGGAGAACATGGCGGGCAGCAGACATCCGGAGATGTCAGCTGCCTGCCCCCGGCACCCGCGTCACTGGGTCATTTCCATGGGAACGGCCAGCGTTTTTATGGGCGCGACTACCCACTGCCCCCCCTTCCTCTGCCAGGTGCATGTGGCCATGGTGAACAGAGTGTTTGCCGGGCACATGCACCTGGCACAGAAATGCACACAAACAAAACATCGGTACGCCGTGCAAGCATATCAACCAGAATAAGGGCCTTAGTTATTTATGGATGGAGTGCGTCAGGGATTAGTACGGAATCCCATCTTTTTTATTGCGTTTTCTAATGATATTTTAGAAGGTCTAAGACATACTGTAACATGTATATATGACAAGGATCTTTAGAACATACCTCTTAACATGAACCACCCCAGGAGGGATAAAATGCTCTGTTCTTGGACCTCCCTCTTTATGTATGATTGCCATAATCTGTAGTGAAAGGCCTTTCATATTAATTAACAAGTTCCACACAGGTGAAGGCATAATTTATGAGAGAAGTCTGGGAACAGACCATTTTGTCCCTCCCGGAGAGGTTCATGTTGGAAGTATTGTTTAAAGGTTTTTTTTATTATTGAACAGGACATTATATCAAACAGAAGAAATATTCAAGGTAATGCTAGTGATCATAATTGTGACACCTATAAAATGAATGGGATACTATTAAAGAGAAGAGGACGTTAGTGAGTAGACACTGGTTTCGCTTTCACCTCCGCAACATCTTGCGCATCAGACCATTCCTCTCCACTGATGGGACCAAAATTCTCATTCACTCTCTTGTCATCTCCCGCCTTGACTACTGCAACATCCTTCTTTCTCGCCCCTCTCCAAACCATTCATAACGCCGCCGCTAGGCTCATCTTCCTCTCCCGCCGCTCTGCCTCCACCTCCCCCTCTGTCTATCTCTTCACTGGCTCCTCATTCCTTTCTGAGTTCTCTTTAAACTCCTCACCCATACCTACAAGGCTCTCTCCTCCTCCACCGCTCCTTACCTCTCTTCACTGATCTCTATCCACACTCCCTCCCATCCTCTTCGCTCTGCCGCCAACCACCGCGTGACCTCTTACCTAATCACCTCCTCCCACTCCCGTGTCCAAGACTTCTCTCGCGCTGCCCCCCTGCACTGGAACAACCTCCCGCCACCCATCAGGCTTTCCGATTCCCTTACCTCCTTCAAGCGCTCCCTCAAACCCACTTCTTCCGACTAGCCTATCCCTCCTCCTCCTAACCTCTTTCGCTCCTCCTATCCTGCCTACCCTACCCCTCCATCCGTTCCTACTTATCCTATTGTTTTTCGTTCATCCACCCACCTCCTTTTAGTATGTTAACTCTTATGTGTAGAGCCCTCCTTCCTCACGTACTCACCCTACCTCTTTACCTCACCAGCGCTCCTGCCCTGTTCTTCCCTTCCTCTACTTCATCTTCAGTCTCCTCGACAATTTTGACACCTACTTCTGAACTGATGCTGATTTTAGTTCTACCAGCTATACCCCTATTTATGCTGTATGTTATCAACACACCCTGTACGTTACCTTGTAATTTGTTTTCTGTTTGCTATGTACGGCGGTGCGGACACTTTGTGGCGCCTTATAAATAAACAAACTACTACTACTAGACAAAGGGCTGAAGAGAGCACCCAGGGTCCGTCAGCAGCAGCAAGGGCCAATAAACTCCCAGGATGTGTAGATTTATTGATAGGGGTATACACACATGGAGATTCCGTACGTGCAATTTTTAACTTGCACTAACTCACGTTGTATGTGTTCCATGTTATATGTAGTTTGTCATATTTCGCAATTTTAACTAATCCAATTAAAAGCTATTTTTTACTGTATTGAATTAATTTTCTCCTGGTGCACCTGTTAGTGACAAACCCAATCCCGTCCCCTCTTTTTGTCTCTGTGTAGAGATGTGGAGGTCAGTTTATTTGAAATTTCAAATAGAGGGGATCCAGTTTAAACATAATCCAGGCTCAGATCCCTTTAGCAGATCCAAGTCAACCGAGTCCTGATTCAGAACTTCCCTCATGTCGGAAGTCAAATTTAAGATCAGGGGTTTGAATTGTTTGTAAGTTCCTCCCTTGTAATTTCAGGTGCACTTTTGTACTGGAGAGTGTAGTCAAAATTGGCTGGAAATTAATTTTATTAATGTTAATAATACTGTAGGGACAAAATGACATGATCTTAAACAATTGAGGGTGGTTTGTCCAAAACTCAAAACATAGAGGTTGATTTTGCCAAAACCAAAAACACAAATATGAAAATAAAAATATTATTTAAAAAAAAAGTGTGAAATAAAATCTCACCGTGCTTTTTACCGTCTTTCCATTCACCTTCATAGCGGAAAAATGGGTTCGCGTAAACATAAAGTCCATATCCTAGACATAAGGAACAATTATTCAATTAACAATACGAATATCCTGAGCACCAAAGCAATAATGTTGATGTTTATTATAACTTTATCTCTTATATATTAGGCTACATGTGTGTGTGTATTATGAGTGGTGTGCGTGTATAAGGCTGGGTGGGGGTGGAGTTTCATGTGTGACCCTGCCCAGCGTTATACACACACTCTCAGGATGATTGACACATGTAGCCAAATATATAAGAGATAGTTAGATCAGCAATTGCTCTCTTAGACATTGAAATAGCATTACAGGCAGCCAAAAGTATGTTCTTCTCGCTTATGGGAAATCATAAGGGCCAAAAAAGGCTGGTCACTGCTCTGTCTGACTATCATGGCTGTCCTATATGTGCCAAAGAGGAGGCTGACCTTTATCACTGTCTCTGGGAGTGTCTAGTGGTCCAGGGCTTCTGGCCGAGGCTGCTCCTCACCCAGCAGTACAAAACTTGAATCCTTCTGGGTGACCCTCCCATTTCATTGCCCGGGATGTGAGTGCCAGACAACCTTTTTTTAATGTTTGTTTTTGTAATTGTCTTACCTTAATATATTTCCAAGTATTATCAACATATTTGTATTGAGCTATATAAACGCCTACTGTATGTCCAGGATGTCCCTGGAAGTGTGCTAGGACAGTGGTTCCCAAACTGTGTGCCTAGGCACCCTGGGGTGCCTCATCACACTTGGGTTGGTGGACCAGGATCAATTCATATTATTTATGGTCAATGTAATAGGCAAAACCAGTGCTTGTGGCTGCCAATCATAATATATGCGGACAAACAGAAGCAAGTCCTGTCCCTCACCACATAACTGTGACATATAAACACAATGCACTTCATTTAATATTTTTTTCTGAATTTCTCAATAAGAAGCCTTGAAAATATTTTGATGCTCTAGGGCAGTGGTTCCCAACCCTGGTCCTCAAGTACCCTCAACAGTACACGTTTTCCAGGTCACCCGGCAGGTGCACTCATTATTCAGGCACATTTTAAAAGATCCACAGGTGGAGCTAATTATAGCACTTGTGATTCTGCGTGGAGACCTGGGAAACGTGCACTGTTGGGGGTACTTGAGGACCAGGGTTGGGAACCACTGCTCTAGGGTGCCATGATTCAAAAAAGTTTGGGAACCCCTGTGCTAGGAGATGCCTTGTTGTATGTTGCGTAACCCCTTCCCGACATTTGACGTATATATACACGTCATGGCCGGGAAGTACTTCCCGACACATGACGTATATATACGTCATGACTTCTAACTGTCACTGCGTTTAGAGACGCAGTGACAGAGGGACGATGTCTGCTGTCCCTGACAGCAGACATGTCCCTGCATGCCCAGGGGGGGCTGCGATGCCGCCCCCCCGTCGGCGATCGCTGTGATTGGCTGTTCAGTGTGAACAGCCATTCACAGCGTTTTCTGTGTCACCGGCGAATAACGTTCGCCGGTGACACAGGGATCGGAGGTGATTGGTGCTGTAAAGTACAGCACCAATCACCGCGGGGTGTAAGGGTGACACTGGTGTCACCCCACCTCACCCCGCCCGCCCCCAAAGGCCGTGATTGGTTCGTCGGACCGACGGACCAATCACAGCCATGGAGGGGGGTTTAAACTAACGGTGACTGCACTGCAGACGCCATTCCGGTCTGGAATTGCGTGCAGTGCGGTCACCGTACCCAGCTGCCGCGATATACTGACCAGAACCCCTCTAAATACTTACCTGATCACTGCCTGGATCTTGCTTATTCTTGTGACATCCTGTGACATCCTGTGCTGTGTTGTGCTGCTGCGAGTTATTAGATAGAGAGATAGAGAGAGAGAGATAGAGAGAGATAGAGAGGCCTAGTGACAGAGAGTGCTATATTTTGTGCTGCTGCAGTGTGATAGAGCTATAGATAGAGAGATAGAGAGAGATAGAGAGAGATAGAGAGAGATAGAGAGAGATAGAGATAGAGAGAGATAGAGAGATAGTGACAGATTGTGCTATATATTTTTTATATAACTGACTGCTGCCCCCCCTTTTGTGCTGATCAGTATAAATTAACTGATCAGCAACTTTTTGGGGGCGCAGGTTTTTTTTTTAGATATATATACCTGTCAGTGCTGCTGCTGCAGTGTCATAGAGTGAGAGATAGAGAGATAGAGAGATAGAGAGAGATAGTGACAGAGAGTGATAGAGACTGCTATATTTTGTGTCTGCTGCCCCCCTTTTGTGCACCCCCAGCAACTTTTTGGGGGTGCAGGGGTTATTTTTCATATATATAACTGTCAGTGCTGCTGCTGCAGTGTCATAGAGTGATAGATAGTGAGAGATAGAGAGATAGAGAGAGATAGTGACAGAGAGTGATAGAGAGTGCTAAATTTTGTGTCTGCTGCCCCCGCCTTTTGTGCTGATCACTATATCTGAGGTGATCAGCAACTTTTTGGGGGTGCAGAGTTTTTTTTTTTATATATATACCTGTCAGTTGCTGCCAGTTGCACTGTCAGTTGCACCAAAGGTTGTGCACCTGCTGCCCCTCACTGGTAATCAGTGTCGCATCACTGATCACCTTTTTTTTTTTGTGGGTGCTGTGGGGTCTTTTTTTAATTTTTTTTTTACACACACTGTGATTTTGTGGGTGTCCTGTGGCCACTGTGCGCTGATCAGTGACGTACATCACTGATCAGCTTTTTCGGCACAGGGTTGATCTATTTTTTATTTTATTTTTGATCAAATTCCTGTTGCCTTTGAGCGCTGTTCAGTGACGGACGTTACTGACCAACATCTGTGCTCAATTTTTGGCGCAGGACCTTTTTTTTTTTTTTTTTAACCCCTTCAATTTTTTTTTTTTTAACCCCTTCAAATTTTTTTTTTTGTATAAAGTATTTTTTTTTTCTGCACTACATACACACTACACACTACATACCCCCCGGGTTGAAATAAAGTTTGTACCCCCCCCTACACTATACACGTGTTGAAACATTTCACTACCAGTAACACAAAAATAAAAATGGCATCCCAAATGTCATCCCAAATGTCATCCCAAATGTCATCCCAGTCATCCAGAAGAATGTATTCAGTGGATGACACAGCCAGTGAGGCAAGCGGGGAATTTGAAGGATTCGTCTTAAGCTCCTCTTCCTCCTCTGGTGATGAGGGACCCCCTCAAAGACGCCCCCGTAGAGCAGCTGAGACCCACCCCCCAATAATTGATCTCGTATGGACCCCACCACCAGACAATTTTGAGCCCCAGGTTCCTGAGTTTTTGGCCATGCCAGGAATCCAATTTGATTCCACAGGTCTCAGAGAAATTGACTTTTTCAAATTATTTTTCTCTGATGATTTTATAAATTTAATGGTGGACCAAACTAATTTATATGCCCAGCAGTTTATTGCTCAAAACCCCACGTCATCATTTGCTAGGTGGACCCCTGTAGATGCAGTAGAGATGATGACGTTTTGGGGTCTGGTGTTTCATATGGGCATAGTAAAAAAGCCACAAATTAGGCAATATTGGAGTACAGATGTTCTGTACAGCACCCCATTTTACCGTATGGCCATGCCCCGGGCTCGATTTGAGACGATCCTTAAATTTTTGCATTACAACGATAATGCACAGTGCCCACCCAGAGATGATCCCACCTTTGACCGGCTATTCAAAGTCAGGCCGGTCATTGATCATTTCAGTGCCAAATTTGCAGAGATGTACATCCCAGATAAATTCATTTGCATAGACGAGTCCCTTATACATTTTAAAGGAAGGGTTAAATTCCGCCAGTACCTTCCCAGTAAGAGGGCAAGGTATGGCATAAAAATGTATAAGCTGTGTGAAAGCACCTCAGGGTACACCCACATGTTTAGGGTATATGAAGGGAAGGATTCAAGAATTGAACCGCCAGAATGCCCCCCCTCCCTCGTAGGTGTTAGTGGAAAAATTGTCTGGGATTTAGTGCACCCCTTCCTGGATAAAGGTTATCACCTCTATGTGGATAACTTTTACACTAGCATCCCCCTGTTTAAGGCCCTTGGTTCAAGAGGTACAGCAGCTTGCGGTACTGTGCGCAAGAACCAAAGAGGCCTCCCAAAAACGCACATTGCCCAAGTAATGAGAAGGGGTGAAAGCAGGGGAATATGCACCGAAAATATGTTGTTGGTCAAATATAAGGACAAGAGGGATGTCCTTATACTGACAACAATTCACGGAGACAGTACCACCTCCGTCCCTGTACGAGGTACCAGTACCCACACCTCAAAACCTAATTGTATCCTGGATTACAATAGGTACATGGGCGGAGTGGATCTTTCAGATCAGGTACTGAAGCCGTACAGTGCCCTACGGAAAACAAAAATCTGGTACAAGAAGCTGGCCGTGTATATCATCCAGATGGCACTGTATAACGCTTACGTGCTATTCCGTTCTACCGGCCAGAGGGGGACATTTATGCACTTTCAAGAGGAAGTCATAAAGGGCCTAGTATTTGGGAACCAGCAGGCAGAGGGCCCCAGTACTTCTAGTACTGGCCCCCGTATTGTACCAGGGCAGCATTTTCCGAACGAAATCCCCTCCACTGCAAGAAAGGGCAGGACACAAAAAAGGTGCAAAGTTTGCTATAAAAAGGGAATAAGAAAGGAAACTATTTTCCACTGTGAAACTTGCCCCGACAAACCCGGCCTATGTATAAAGGAGTGTTTTAAAATATACCACACATCTATGGATTATTAGGTTCATCATTTCACCGTGCTTCGGGGGTCTTGCTAATGCCACATAGCACCCACCAACATTCCACCAGAATCTGAGCTGCAAAATCCAAAAATCACTCCTTCCCTTCTGAGTCCTGCCATGCACCCAACTGGTATTTTTTGGTCACATATGAGGCATTGCCATACTCGGGAGAAATTGGGGCACAGATTTTGGGGTGCTTTTTCTCCTTCATACCTTCTGAAAATGAAAAATTTTGAGCCAGAACTGCATTTGTGTAAAAAATTTAATTTTTCATTTTCACTGCCCAGTTGTATCAAAATTGGTGAAACCCCTGGGGGTTTGAAATGTACACTATACCCCTAGATGAATTCCCTGAGGGGTGTAGTTTGCAAAATGGGGTCACTTGTGGGGTGGTTCCACTGTATTGGTGCTTTGGGGGTCTTGCTAATGCGACATAGCACCCACCAACATTCCACCAGAATTTGTGCTGCAAAATCCAAATATCACTCCTTCCCTTCTGAGTCCTGCCACTTTTTGGTCACACATGAGGCATTGCCGTACTCGGGAGAAATTGGGGCACAGATTTTGGGGTGCTTTTTCTCCTTCATACCTTCTGAAAATGAAAAATTTTGAGCCAGAACTGCATTTTTGTGTAAAAAAATGTAATTTTTCATTTTCACTGCCCAGTTGTATCAAAATTGGTGAAACCCCTGGGGGTTTGAAATGTACACTATACCCCTAGATGAATTCCCTGAGGGGTGTAGTTTGCAAAAAGGGGTCACTTGTGGGGGGGTTCCACTGTATTGGTGCTTTGGGGGTCTTGCTAATGCGACATAGCACCCACCAACATTCCACCACCAAAAATCACTCCTTCCCTTCTGAGTCCTGCCATGCACCCAAATGGTATTTTTTGGTCACATGTGAGGCATTGCCGTACTCGGGAGAAATTGGGGCACAGATTTTGGGGTGCTTTGTCTCCTTCATTCCTTGTGAAAATGAAAAATTTTGAGCCAGAACTGCATTTTTGTGTAAAAAATGTAATTTTTCATTTGCACAGCCCAGTTGTATCAAAATTGGTGAAACCCCTGGGGGTTTGAAATGTACACTATACCCCTAGATGAATTCCCTGAGGGGTGTAGTTTGCAAAATGGGGTCACTTGTGGGGGGGTTCCACTGTATTGGTGCTTGGGGGGTCTTGCTAATGCGACATAGCACCCACCAAAATTCCACCAGAATCTGAGCTGCAAAATCCAAAAATCACTCCTTCCCTTCTGAGTCCTGCCATGCACCCAAATAGTATTTTTTGGTCACATGTGAGGCATTGCCGTACTCGGGAGAAATTGGGGCACAGATTTTGGGGTGCTTTTTCTCCTTCTTACCTTCTGAAAATGAAAAATTTTGAGCCAGAACTGCATTTTTGTGTAAAAAAATGTAATTTTTCATTTTCACTGCCCAGTTGTATCAAAATTGGTGAAACCCCTGGGGGTTTGAAATGTACACTATACCCCTAGATGAATTCCCTGAGGGGTGTAGTTTGCAAAATGGGGTCACTTCTGGGGGGGTTCCACTGTATTGGTGCTTTGGGGGTCTTGCTAATGCGACATAGCACCCACCAACATTCCACCACCAAAAATCACTCCTTCCCTTCTGAGTCCTGCCATGCACCCAACTGGTATTTTTTGGTCACATATGAGGCATTGCCATACTCGGGAGAAATTGGGGCACAGATTTTGGGGTGCTTTTTCTCCTTCATACCTTATGAAAATGAAAAATTTTGAGCCAGAACTGCATTTTTGTGTAAAAAAATGTAATTTTTCATTTTCACTGCCCAGTTGTATCAAAATTGGTGAAACCCCTGGGGGTTTGAAATGTACACTATACCCCTAGATGAATTCCCTTAGGGGTGTAGTTTGCAAAATGGGGTCACTTGTGGGGGGGTTCCACTGTATTGGTGCTTGGGGGGTCTTGCTAATGCAACATAGCACCCACCAACATTCCACCAGAATCTGAGCTGCAAAATCCAAAAATCACTCCTTCCTTTCTGAGTCCTGCCATGCACCCAAATGGTATTTTTTGGTCACATGTGAGGCATTGCCGTACTCGGGAGAAATTGGGGCACAGATTTTGGGGTGCTTTGTCTCCTTCATTCCTTGTGAAAATGAAAAATTTTGAGCCAGAACTGCATTTTTGTGTAAAAATTTTAATTTTTCATTTTCACTGCCCAGTTGTACCACAATTGGTGAAACCCCTGGGGGTTTGAAATGTACACTATACCCCTAGATGAATTCCCTGAGGGGTGTAGTTTGCAAAATGGGGTCACTTGTGGGGGGGTTCCACTGTATTGGTGCTTGGGGGTCTTGCTAATGCGACATAGCACCCACCAAAATTCCACCAGAATCTGAGCTGCAAAATCCAAAAATCACTCCTTCCCTTCTGAGTCCTGCCATGCACCCAAATGGTATTTTTTGGTCACATGTGAGGCATTGCCATACTCGGGAGAAATTGGGGCACAGATTTTGGGGTGCTTTTTCTCCTTCATACCTTATGAAAATGAAAAATTTTGAGCCAGAACTGCATTTTTGTGTAAAAAAATGTAATTTTTCATTTTCACTGCCCAGTTGTATCAAAATTGGTGAAACCCCTGGGGGTTTGAAATGTACACTATACCCCTAGATGAATTCCCTGAGGGGTGTAGTTTGCAAAATGGGGTCACTTGTGGGGGGGTTCCACTGTATTGGTGCTTGGGGGGTCTTGCTAATGCAACATAGCACCCACCAACATTCCACCAGAATCTGAGCTGCAAAATCCAAAAATCACTCCTTCCCTTCTGAGTCCTGCCATGCACCCAAATGGTATTTTTTGGTCACATGTGAGGCATTGCCGTACTCGGGAGAAATTGGGGCACAGATTTTGGGGTGCTTTTTCTCCTTCATTCCTTGTGAAAATGAAAAATTTGGAGCCAGAACTGCATTTTTGTGTAAAAAAATGTAATTTTTCATTTTCACTGCCCAGTTGTACCACAATTGGTGAAACCCCTGGGGGTTTGAAATGTACACTATACCCCTAAATGAATTCCCTGAGGGGTGTAGTTTGCAAAATGGGGTCACTTGTGGGGGGGTTCCTAAATTTTAGCATCTTATGGTGCCTAGAAACCTACATGGTGCCTAAAAAATAATCTCATAAAAAGGAGGCTCCAAAATCAAGTAGGTGCTCCTTCTATTATGAAGCCTGTGGTTTGGTCAACGTGCACACTAGGGCCACATATAGGATATTTATGAAAACCAAAGAATTGGGGGAATCAATTTTTAGTCACATTTCTCTAGTAAAATGTACTGTGTTCCTTAGAAAAATGTATTAAAATTGCAAATCTGCAAAAAAAATGAAATTTTGAAATTTCACCTACACTTTATTTTAATTCCTGTGAAACACCTAAAGGGTTAACAAACTTCCAAAATGCTGTTTTGAATACTGCGAGGGGTGCAGTTTTTGAAATGGTATCATTTATGGGGGTGTCTCACATACAAGTCCCTCAAAGTCACATCAGAACTGAACTGGTCCCTAAAAAAATCAGTGTTTGAAATTTTCTTGAAAATTTGAGAATTTGCTATTCATATTGTAAGCCTCCTAGTGTCCAAAAAAATTAAAAGGAAGTTGAAATAATGATGGAAACATAAAGTAGACATATGGTCTATGTTAGTTATTAACTATTTTGAGTGGTATGATTATTTGTCTCACAAGCAGAAAATTTAACATTTTGCAAATTGCTAAATTTTCCATTTTTTTACGACATTTTGGTATTTTTCACAAAAAAACACAGACTGTATCGACCCAAATTTACCACTAATTTGAAGTACAATGTGTCACGAAAAAACAATCTCAAAATCACTGGGATAAGTAAAAGCAAAAAAAAGTTATCCCCACTTAAGTGATACATGTCAGATTTGAAAAAAAGGGCTCTGTCAGGAACGCAAAAACTGGCTCTGTCAGGAAGGGGTTAACTATGTGTTATATGCTTACATCTTACAAAATTGTACAGTGTTTTTTCACTTCAATAAAAATATCTTTAAAAAAAAAAAGCCTGGTCACTAAAACTTATTTAATATTTTGGGGATCTATGTGAAGAATTTCTAGAAACTATTAAAACCCTAAAATGATCAGTTTGTATCAGCTCCTTTCACTCACCATGTCTAAGACATTTCATCATGGTTACTAAAACATTATGTCATTGGTATTCCCTTCCTATAGAGCAGTTCCATACCCCCTAACTACAGTGGGACAGTCCCATTAATTGGAAATTGTGCCGCAGTTCCACCCACGGCTCCGGCGCGGCATGGGTGGGTAGTTGGGTATGTGGTTATCACATCAGGCACTAATATCATATAATTAACCTGATTAAAATTAAATGGTCACATCCAACCTGTAAAACGGCAGCTTGAAGTTGTCCTGTAAAATCACATTAATTTTATATGTAGCCATGGGTAGTTTTTTTTTTTACATACCAAATGTCAATTTCAAGGCCTGCCAAGACAAAGATGGCCCAGTTTACACCACGCTGTCTTAAAAGCTTTTTTTGTTTTTAGTCACTGTATCAGATGGCAGTGAATTAGAATCTAGAATGAAGTCAGCCTCTGTAAGCAGGTACATGCAAATTGGAATTCACAGGGCTCGGTGGACTTTAGAAGACAATGTACTTTCTGAGTAATTACTATTTCTTTTGGACTGTGCTTAAACAAGGCAACATCTGCTCTGTAAAGTTTGATTTGGCCCAGTCCTCCTAATGTTAGAATTCTTTAGTTCAAAATAAATCTTTTGAGCAGCCACAATCTGTGTTTTAGTTGAGTGTATAACATTTTTCTCTAGACCCTTTTAGACAGTGACACTATAGTACTCTATTAAGATTAAGGACGGTTCAATGCCGGCCGCTATTTCCAACAGGGGAATGCTGCCATTTTCGACAGCACTGAAGGCAGATTACAACAAAAAAGATCGAACGTAAAAACAAGTCGGATCTGTTTTGTCGGAACTGGCCGCGGATTGTTGAATTCACAACCGTTTTTCAAAACGCTTTGGTAGTTTTTGCCGTCATGCCCACGGATGAGGTATAACACACCGACAGTCGGGATTCCGACAGTCATTACTCCAACGTCAGAATCCCGACTGCACAGCGGGGGGAGCGCAATGAAGCCCCTTGCAGGTGCACTCGCCACCTATTTTATTCTCCCCCTATGGGGGTCGTGGACCCCCACAAGGGAGCAGTCGGGATTCCAACGTCGGAGTAATGACTTTTGGAATCCCGACTGTCGGGGAGCCGTCCAGCACCCATGCCCACTTTCTGACTTGAATTCCGACTGTCGAGTTCCTGTGGAGCTGAGCGAAACGGCCAGGGATTCCGACGTTTGGGATGTATAGTATTCTAAATAGAACTTTGTATGCATACACTTTATTAGATAGATAGATAGATAGATAGATAGATAGATAGATAGATAGATAGATAGATAGATAGATAGATAGATAGATAGATAATCATCCTTTATTTACAAGGGATCTGTAGCACCGAACAAAGAAAATAAACAAATGAGCAAACAAGAAAACAGAAACTTAAATAGTAAGAATTTGCCTGAATAGTACATGGCTTATTAACATTTACACAATAGTAGGCATAGCACTCAAATAAGCAACAGGTGGCAGAAATGAATGCTTAGGTGCCTTTGAAAGGAAATATGGAGTAGATGATAGTTAACAAAAGGGAAGCCAAAAGCACATGAGGAGAGAGGGACACGATCAAGAGAGGTTTTGGTACTTATGTATTATCTAGTCGCCCGATTTTTTCATTGCATGTCACTACTTAAGGCATGCGATGCGATTTTTGATTGTAAAGACCTGATTTTTAATTGTATAGTCACCCATGGGTGATTTCATACCCCCACTATCCAACTACGCATGGAGTTGATTTTATATAGTGTGGCGAGCGCAGCGAGCCCCGCGAGGGGACGTGGATTACTTTACATGTATTCTGCGTCCCCTCACGGGGCTCGCTGCGTTCGCCACGCTTCGGGCTCGGTGGCTCGCTGCGCTTGCCACACTATATAATATCAACTCCATGCGTAGTTGGATAGTGGGGGTATGAAATCACCCATATATATATATATATATATATATATATATATATATATATATATATATATATATATATATATATATATATATGCATATAACAAATTAGGACAATTCTATTTGAGCAGCAGACCTCTAATGCACAAATGTATGTACAATAACTGGGCCCTTACCTGTATATAAATTGGACACAGGGTAGGGACAGGGAAAATGCAAATAGCCAATAGGCAGAGTTTCTGCGCTAATTACTATATCTCATGCGCCATGGATGAATACACACGCGTATACACTTAGAAGAATTATGGTAAATTACAAATATTTATTTTTATACAATATCAATTTCAGACAATGTTTTAGGCGGCCACCTACAATTCAAATGACATATAATAAAATAACAATAGTACATACAATGATGCTAAAAATACTCATCCCCCCCCCAAAAAATTGAATGATATATGTATACTTTTACTAGAGCCTTGTATCAATTTATTATCTAAATCACTGCTGTGATCTCATAGTTGAATAAATAGCACTAAGTCCGTTTTCCAGTTAAAAATGAATCCTCACTGTTGTAAATACAGTATAGGCATTTGTCATTCATGCTATGACAATTATTTCCATACATTGGGGCAGATGTATTAAGCCTTAACAAGAGATAAATGCAAGGGTGATAAAGGGGGTTATTCTAGTCCATTCTTTCTGACAAAATCCTTCTTAGATGGACAAAACCATGTGCACTGCAGGTGGGGCAGATGTTACTTGTGCAGAGAGAATTAGATTTGGGTGCGGTTTTTCTTCAAAGTGAGATCTATATTGAAGTGTAAAATTAAAGCAGTCAGTATTTTCCCTGCACAGAAACAAAATAACTCACCCAAATCTAATTCTCTCTGCACATTTTACATCTGCCCCACCTGCAGTGCACATGGGGCCTTATTTTGGTTCATTCTTTCTGACAAAATCCTTCTTAGATGGACAAAACCATGTGCACTGCAGGGGGGGCAGATGTAACATGTGCAGAGAGAATTAGATTTGGGTGAGTAATTTTGTTTCTGTGCAGGGAAAATACTGACTGCTTTATTTTTACACTGCAATATAGATCTCACTTTGAAGTAAAACCCCACCCAAATCTAATTCTCTCTGCACATTTTACATCTGCCCCACCTGCAGTGCACATGGGGCCTTATTTTGGTTCATTCTTTCTGACAAAATCCTTCTTAGATGGACAAAACCATGTGCACTGCAGGGGGGGGCAGATGTAACATGTGCAGAGAGAATTAGATTTGGGTGAGTAATTTTGTTTCTGTGCAGGGAAAATACTGACTGCTTTATTTTTACACTGCAATATAGATCTCACTTTGAAGTAAAACCCCACCCAAATCTAATTCTCTCTGCACATGTTACATCTGCCCCACCTGCAGTGCACATGGTTTTGCCCATCTAAGAAGGATTTTGTCAGAAAGAATGAACCAAAATAAGGCCCATGGTTTTGTCCATCTAAGAAGGATTTTGTCAGAAAGAATTAACTAGAATAAACCCCAAAGAGAGATAAACGTCCAGCCAATCACCTGCTAATTGCCATGTTACAGGCTGTGTTTGAAAAAAGTCAGTAAGGATGTGATTGGCTGGACGTTTATCTCTCTTTATCACCCTTGCATTTATCTCTTGTTAAGGCTTAATACATCTGCCCCATACAGTTACTTGCTGAGCAATGCCTGCAGTGGTGCCAGGTCACGGTACCAATACTGGGGAGTCCTTTTGAATTTTGACCATTCGCCAGAGAAGGTTTTTGCAAAAGATGATGCTGTGGGTGCACGGTGAGCGTGTCTCTCACTGGCGCTCCCCTGTGATGCTGTTCTGGCCGGTGTTAGTTGCAGAGTGTCCCTCCGGTGAGAGACTTACGGAGATGCCGTGAAGATGTTGCAGCTAGCGTGTCTCTCACCCACGCTGCTGGGAGCTGCTTGCCGGAGAGTGTGGCAGACACGTCTCTCACCTGTGCTGCCACCTGCTCCCGCTCTCACCGGTGTTCTCTGAGAACTTGCAGGCTGTAATTGTGTAGACGGTGAGATGACCAATATACTTTTACCAATAGTAGGTAATGGCTGGTCAGGTATGAAAAATGAAGGTGAGGATTGGCTGGTTCCGGACAAATAGTCAAGGGTGCAAGGAGTTGGATATCCAGCCTCTTGCACCCGTCCGGAACCAGCCGATCCTCACCTTCAACGCCTGTGTTGTCGGACTGCACCCACAGAATGGTAGCTCGCTGCCTTGCGAATGCTCTGTCATCGACCCATCGCAATGCGGTTGCAGTTTATGCAATGCAACCGCAGTCCAACGTCAGTGTGAGTGCACTCATTGTCATATATTGCAATATGCAATTTTTGGGAAAGTGCATCCCATACTGAATAACCCCCAGTATGCGGTATTAATACTGTGTTGTTCCAGTCCATTGGTAGAAGTGAACTGCGCTTCAACCCCTATAGTTGTGTTAAATCCTAATAACAGTTCCCCACCCCAACCCCTTAGTAAAAAAAAAATCCACGTTTTAATTAACAACCTCCCCCTATGTAAAAAGGCCGTATTTTTGCACTCTTCCTCTTCTTCCCATGTCACCAATGTACATTTTTCATTATTTTAGCCACCCTCCTATAGTATTTATCTTTATTTTACCTCTTCCCATGAACATT
The DNA here is from genome assembly GCF_055691185.1 of Crinia signifera. Classification (NCBI taxonomy): domain Eukaryota; kingdom Metazoa; phylum Chordata; class Amphibia; order Anura; family Myobatrachidae; genus Crinia; species Crinia signifera. Next base: position 128,014,240 of record NC_139226.1, on the reverse strand, counting down.
AATGATAGATGCCCCCCATGGGTATATCAGCCAAATTATGTTCTGAAAGAACTATGGGCCGAGCAATCTGTAAAAAAAAAAAATACTCTGGGGGTATGACACCCCTAGCATCCTGTGGGCCCAAAAAGGGGCCTGGCCACTACACAATGTGGGTCAGGGAAGCAACATATCCAGCATACAGTAACTTTGGAATGCCTCGAGCAATTTACATCAAACTTGGTACACATATGACTTACAATCTGGAAAAAATACTGTGCAGGTAAAACACCCCTAGCTCCCCTGTGGGGGTCCCAGGGGCCCAAAACGTGGTCCAGCCACTACACAAAGTCGGCCAGGGAAGCAAGATATGGTAAATCTGCGTAACATAGAGGGGGTAGAGGACATTGATAGGATCCAGATTAGGTTCATGGCCATTTAAACCCCCATTCCCAAATCTGTCAAGTACCCAAAAATAGGGTCCGGCCACTACACAAAGTGGGTCAGGGAAGTATCATATGGCAAAGTTGCATAACATAAAGGGGGTAGAGGACATTGATTGGATCCAGATTAAGTTCACAGCCACTAAAACCCACAATTCCATTATCGCCGGGGGCCCAAAAAGAGGGTCAGGGATGCAAGATACGGCAGAGTTGCATTCAATAAAGGGGGTAGAGGACATGGCGTTTAAGAGGGGAAAAAAACTGTTTAAGTAATGCTAATTGTACAACCAAATCCGGACAACGACCAGGTAACTCAGCTAGTATAAAAATAAATGACCTGTAGTTTCTCCAATGGATAAGAACAATATCAGGTTTATCTAGTTAATCATCAAATCAAATGAGCGTAATATGTTGCTTTGAGTTTAAACAAACACACTATTAGGAATCAGATGCATGCAGACATTATCAAGCTCTCAGTCCCAGAAGATGCAATTAAGTCACAAGTGACATCGCATTATACGTCTGCAAACTACGGTAAACATGGAAACGTTTACAAGGAGACAGAGAGTACTCTGAGCCGAGGAAACATGAGAACCTATGGGGGGGGGGGGGTGCACCATAGACTGCACACCTTAATTCCAAACATAATAAGAGGTGCGATCATGCTGGGACTTGTAGTCACACAGAAATGAAAATGGCATATGCATACTCTATAGTACTAAGCACGGCTAATCAGAATAATGTATATAACAAACGGCAATCTAACAGAACAAAATTGAGGATCCAAGAATCATTTTTGGACTTAAATATATGGGCCCACCAACCACGACCAGGTGACCTCATATGGTGGGTTCCATTACAGCAGACGGTCACTAGGGGGACAGTCATATGGTCGACAAGCATTAGGTTGACCACTGAAGGCCAACAGACCTTAGGTCGACACATGACAGGGTTGACATGCCGGCAGGCGGAATTGTATGCCCTACCGTCCACGAGGGCATGTAGGGAGAATATAATAGTGTACCGAGCGCAGGGAGGCACCGTGCCCGAAGCATGGCGAGGGGACACAGTGCACTTTTTCTGTGTCCATGTCAACTTTGTCGACATTCGGTGGAAAACCGTGAAACACCCATGTCCACCTTTTGACTGTCGACCTTCCCAATGTCGACCTGATGTGTTTGTCGACCTAATGACCCTGTCGACCTAAAGCCATGACAACCTTTTTCATTTGTCGTCCTAAGGCCTGTCAACCTTCTTTGTTCTACCTAATGCTTGTCGACCTTAGTTTGGATGACCTAATGAACCATACCCATCCCTAACACTAAAGGTCCATACACACTGGGCGACTATGCCCAGTGAGTATGGACACCGATGATTACAATCATCGCTGGGAGGAAAGCCGCTTAGTGCATACACACTGAGCGGCTTTACCTCTGCCCAGCGCCGATGGAAGGGGGGGGGGGGGGGGCGGCTTTGCATAGCACAACACTATGCAAGGCCGTCCTCAAAGCCACTCATCTGCTGGTATAACCAGCAGATGAACAGGTTTCCCGGCGATGATGTGGGAGCGCGCAGCAGCGCTCACCGCCGGGCCATACACACTGGGCAGCTTTGAGCTGAAAGCCACTCAAACCTGCAGATTTGAGCGACTTTCAGCTCAAAGTCGCCCAGTGTGTATGGCCCTTAAGGTTCAAGTCCAGGACATTGGACCCCCCAAGTTAGGACAAGGCATCACATTAGTGAGATGTTGAAGTATTAGAAGAAGTTTTATATATATATATATATGAAGCAGAAGCAATGCATTACATTGCTAAGAAGTAAGAATTACAATGTTAAAAGGTGTTACAAAGGTTAAAAAAATAATTAGGTACTAAATTCTAGCACATTTTTAGCACCGACTTATATTTTTTACCTACTGCATGTAACACCTTTGCACATGTAAATGTATACTGCTCATCAATGTAACCCTCCTAAAATAGAAATTTTTACCTATCACTAGGGTGATGCCTTGGGGAGGTTGCCTGTGCTGGATGGTCCCATTCCCTGGACTTGAACCATAGTTAAACATGTATTAAAAAATGAGAGTAGGGTAGCCAATCCTGGGATCGGGATCAGCGGGAACATGGGATTTGGCCCCCAAAATGCTGGGATTTCAATCCCGGGATTGGAGTTTCCAATCCCGGGATTTCGGGATTAGACTGCGCATGCGCAGTCTAATTCCAGGCAGCGTCTGAGCACTCGCTCAGACGCTGCCCGGCTTCTCCCATACCCGGCAGTGCAGCACTGCGCAGCGTGACGAGGTCAGAGGTCACGCTGCGCAGGGCACAGCCGCACAGCCCACCTCAGCCGTCCACCCGCCCCCCCAGCCTTCCCGGCTCCCGGGCACCCCACCTACCAACCCAGCGGCAACCCAGCCAGCAGCCCTCCCTCCCGCCCACTCAGCATTCCCGGCTCCTGGCTGCACTCGGCTCCCAGCCACCCAATCAGCCCGGCCGCCCACTCAGAAACCTCGCTCCACAAATGTAAGTAAATAGTGGGCGGCCAGGGCATTTTTTATTATTGGGGATGCCAATCCCGGGATCCCGGGAATCCCGGAATTGAGCATTTTTCAATCCCGAATCCAAATAAAACAAATACAAATTTGTACTGGAAAACCTTGTTTGTTCCTGAATAATGTATAATCAGTTTCACCTGCAAGAAATACATAACATAGTGTATATTTTTGTTCATCACTTTAAAATTGGTGTTTCGAATGACCAATAAGGATCCACAAAGCCAGAGAGTGCAGTTTTTCATTGAATATCCACCTTACATCCAACTCCAAAATGTCATCCAGGTTGAGTTACAGTAGGGATGACAATAAAAGGCTCGGCCATAGATGGTATAAAACATTGGATGGAAACCATTGATGATAGAGCATTCGATCATTTCACCTTGAGCATGCGGAGGTCTCGGTAATACATGCAATGACCATGGTCACCATTAGCCATCGGTACTGCACCTCCATTAGACTTTTCCATCGATGGTAAAAATAGCTACAATCAATGGTTGCTAAGCAACAAGGGTCGATGCCAAACCCTAATTTACAGCTATAATAAACATGGAGCCTGGAGTAAAATGGCTACAGAGAAGCCCCACCAATAATTGATCAACTTCCACCCAAGTGGTTGTACAGATTTTTATAATAATTTTGTTTCTTTATTGCCGTATAGATCAAAGCAGCCGACTGCCCTATTATTGAAATGTTTCTGGAAACAAGTTCAGGGATTTTCCACCACATTCTTACTGAATCGTCTTCCCCTGTCGGCGGAGCAATCCTAGACGTTTTCCCAATGGGAACACCTATCCTACAGGAGAGCAAAAAGATGATGCTCATTATACATGCAGTAGCCCACAAATGTATCCTACATCAATGGATACATAAGGACCCCCCTTCTATACCCCTGTTTCTAGCAAAGCTATTGCATATATTCCATATGGAATGGGTGGAATCATCCCTCCAAAAAGAAGAATGTACGGAAACGTTTTTTTCCAGATATGGGAGGGTTTTATTGACTCATTATCCAATGATCTGAAATCACAAATCCAAATGCAGAGAGAATTAGATTTGGGTGGGGTTTTACTTCAAAGTGAGATCTATATTGCAGTGGAAAAATAAAGCAGCCAGTATTTACCCTGCACAGAAACAAAATAACTCACCAAAATCGAATTCTCTCTGCACATGTTACATCTGCCCCACCTGCAGTGCACATGGTTTTGTCCATCTAAGAAGGATTTTGTCAGAAAGAGTGAACTAAAATAAGGCCCTTGAGCCCCATACACACGGGGGGAGATATATTGCTCAGTTTATCCTTTTCATCAGCGACCAGAGATGGTCGCTGATGAAAGGGAACCTCTGCCGGTGGTGTGACCAGCGATTGGAACGGGGCAGAAAACGGGAGCGCGCACCTGGCGACCATATTTCCAGCGATTTCAGCCCCTATCGCCCCCGTGTGTACACAGCTTTATGCTTCCATTAGCTTCAGTTGTTTTGATGTAGTTCTTAAATTGCCTGTGGCAGACTAGAATATTTGAAAGCTGTTTGCGGACGGTAGATAGGCCCATATTGTCAGTGTAAATTTGATCATACAATAAAATAACACACTGCACTTTAAAAATAAAACACTTGAACTGTTACATACACACATAAAAAACACCACACTTTTCTATATTAGAAGGGTGAAACCGGTAGTAAAGGCCCCCATACATTAGGCCGACTTGTCCTTAAGACAAGTCGGACCCAATTCTCCTGTGAGACGCCCGGGAGCTCCCCGGGAGGCTCACACACAATTTGGCACTTGATGAGCCAAATTTGACATGTGATAAATCGCTTGCGATTTATCACATGTCGGGGCGCAGGGGGCGGGCGGTGAGGGGCAGGGGGCGGCGGTGCTCTCATCAGGGGGAGCAGTGGGGCGGGCAGCGGGTCCCTGAGCGCCGGGGAGTGCTGACCTGGCCAGGCGGTGATGTTCATATATATCAGCAGCGCTGCGGGAGTCGGGAGGGGACGTGGTACCGGGTGCAGTGAGTGCTGCTGGCTGACCTGGCCGGGCATGTGATAACAAATAACAGCAGCGGGGACGGGACGCGCAGTGGCGGCTATTAGATTTTTAAAATACCTGTCAAATGACCGTCCGTTCTCTGATTGGCTGAGAGCTCTCTCTCCCCGCTGCTGCTATTTGTTATCACATGCCCGGCCAGGTCAGCCAGCAGCACTCGCCGCACCCGGTACCACGTCCCCTCCCGACTCCCGCAGCGCTGCTGATATATATGAACATCACCGCCCGGCCAGGTCAGCACTCCCCGGCGCTCAGGGACCCGCTGCCCGCCCCACTGCTCCCCCGGTGTCTGCATGCATATGCCTGTCAGGTGGGCAGGCATATGCATACAGGGAGGTCGGACGTGATCGTATGTACTGACCGTCCGACCTCCCTGATCCGGTACGATGCGCACGGGACCGCGCATCGGATCGGATCAGATATCACACACCTGCGATTTTGGGCCGATTTCACCCGATTATCGGCACAAAGTGCCGAAATCGGATGAAATCGTCCCAAAATCGGAGAGTGTATGGGGGCCTTAAGGGTTGGGATCATTTGGTCTACAGCATGATGGTCGACAGTCATTAGGTCGACATGGGTCTAGGTCAAAAGGTCATTAGTTCGACAGGTCATTAGTTCGACAATGTCTAGGTCGACAGTGAAAAGGTCGACATGGGGTTTTCCAGGTTTTTTGTTTACCTGAATGTCAACACAGTCGACATGGACACTGTTTAAAGTGCACTGCATCCGCTCGCAATGCGTCGGGCATGGTGCCTTGCTGTGCTCGGCACACTATTTTATTCTCCCACCACACCCTAGTGGATGGTAGGGCATGAAATACCGCCTGTCGGCACATGTCGGCTCAAAAAACTGTGAAAAACCCCATGTAGACCTTTTGACTGTCGACCTAGACACTGTCCAGCTAATGACCTGTCGAACTAATGACCTGTCGACCTAGAACCATGTCCACATTTTCCTATGTCGACCTAGACCCATGTCAACCTAATGGTGTCGACCTAATTACTGTCTACCATCATGCTGTAGACCAAATGACCGCATCCCGGTAGTAAGCGTATCTTGTCATCCATGCAAATTTGAACCTTCTCTTTGTATGTTAGAGTAAATGCAGACATCCTAATGTGCAAAATCTGTACCAGCAAGAATTCTCACCATAAGATTAGCTTGTGGGGCAGATGCTACTGTTCAATAGGTGGTGAGTGCCCAGGGCCGGCGCCACCACTAGGCAGGTCTAGGCATTTGCCTAGGGTGCCGGCCACTGGAGGGCGGCAGTTCGCCCCTCGACCCCCATGCAAAGGGGTACCTGCTGCACCGTCTGGGGAGCGGGCAGGGGGGGTCCATGTCGGCTTCTGACAGGAGCCTGCAGTGGTGTCCTTGCCACGCGGGTACCTGCGGAGCTGTGTATAAAGCTGGCGGCGGCGGGGGGTCCCTGCAGTGAATAACATAGCCCGGCGGATAGCGCTAGTTATTTGTTATTCACTGCAGGGACCCCCCGCCGCCGCCAGCCTTATAGACAGCGCCGCAGGTACCCGAGCGGCAAGGACACCACTGCAGGCTCCTGTCAGAAGCCTGAAGCATTTTGGATAATGAATTTTTCTGTATTTCGGTATAGTTTTATATTTTAGTGAGGTATCTTGAGGAAAAGACCCACGTGTAAACACAAAATGCATTTATTTTGTATAAACACAACAAGCACATAAAATACACACAAATATTTTTTATTTGTACAGGAAACAAATGTTTCAAAACATGAAACAAAGTTTGTGTACTATCTCAGGCACCGAATTTGAATGCTAAGCAATAATTTTATAGCACATATTCAGTACCAGTTACTTATCATGTCACCAGTAGTGCCAGTTACTTATCATGTCCCCAGTAGTGTCAGTTACACATCATGTCCCCAGTAGTGCCAGTTACATATCATGTCCCCAGTAGTGCCAGTTACATACAGTATCATGTCCCCAGTAGTGTCAGTTACACATCATGTCCCCAGTAGTGCCAGTTACATACAGTATCATGTCCCCAGTAGTGTCAGTTACACATCATGTCCCCAGTAGTGCCAGTTACATACAGTATCATATCCCCAGTAGTCCCAGTAACAGCTGTCCCCAATAGTGCCAGTACAGATGTTAGCACAAAAAAAAAACCCTATAGTTTTTGGAAAAATTTGGATAACTGATATCCGGGTAAGGCAGGGGTCGGTGAACTTTTTTACCTTTTACCCCAAAATATATTTATATACGCCGACGTAACCACATTAATTTGAAAGGAAGGAAATCATATAATTGTAATACACACTGCACCCCCAAAAATGGATGATATATCCTGCTAGTACAGTACACAGCCTGGCAGCAATTGATTATGATGATTACCAATCTATGACTGTGTGTGGTACAAAATTTGTTCCAAAAAGCCATACATGGTAAACATCATCACCAATGGCTGCCAGGCTGTGTGTGGTATAGCCATTGATAATGTGACGTCCAGGCAACTATTAGTGTCAGTATTTCAAGATGATATAGTGACAGTCTGTGCACATTTTTTTCTCTAGACTGGACATGGGTATACCTTATCAGGAGCCTATAACCAGGCGAAGAAACGGCACCACAGCGGCAGTACAGACTGCGTGCTGCCGAGATGACTCGCAAATAGTCGACTCTACTGAAGAAGGGGGCGGACTTGGAGGCGGGGCCCGGGGCATCACGCAGGGAAACATGATATACACAAGGGTCTGACACATTGCACTGCGTCAGGTCCTTATACACTGCAATACTGTAACACACACAGCCAGACATGCATATAGAATCTATATATAGATTCTACATGTAATGAAATTAAATTCCTGGGGTAATGGACAGTCGCGCTGCCAGGACAAAGCCAGGCATGCACATAGATTCATATTCAGATTTTTACCCCATTTGAGGTCATTTGCTCCTGTTCCCTGCCACTGGGATAAGGGATACTCAACCTGTATATCAATCAGAACTGATAACAAAACTGACAGAATACTGCCCAAAAATTAAGCCGTGTAAGCCATTTTACAATGTATTACCCCTTTCAGACCTCCAAATCAACTCTGGTTATTGACATGTTAACCCAGGTTGATCTGCAGTTTCAAAGCATCACAGCACCATTTCCCGGGCCGAGCAACCCAGCATTTCAACACTGGTCATGACCAGGGTTGAACATGGCTCTGACCTAGGTCGAGGTGCATTGTGAACGGTAAACTCGGGTCGAGCAACCTGGGTCCTGTTCACATTATTGAGGAGGCAGTGCTTGGATACAGCGTCAGCTCCAAGTGCTGCCTCCTCCCCCGCCCCCTGATGATGCGCCGCTCCGCCTCCATGTGACATCAGCAACCCAACAATAATCTGGGTCACTGCGGGAGCTTTCAAACCGCAAATGCCGGGCCGCTCCCGTGTGGGACCCCGATCCCGGGTGTGACCTTGTCTTTGCGGTCTGAAAGGGGTATAATTCTCGCTTAAGGGCAGATATATTGGGGCAATAACAAATTATTTTGCAAGGGTATGTATCAGCAATATTTTGAGTGACATGGCTCTGATACGAGTCAGTGCTTTTGATGAGGAAAATGGAAACTGCTCACTTAGATGATCACTTAAAACTCAGCAAAGCTACTGCTGAAAGGGGGCGTGGCCTAATGGAAAGGAGGCATGGCATAGGGGGCGTGGCATTACATATTATACCACTCACCGTAATGCCCATTGCACATTTTAGCGAACTTTGTAATACCCATTACACATAAAGCCACATGCCGTAATGTCAATTACACATAAGGCCACACATGATGCCCATTACATACTATATAACAAACCGTAATGCCCATTACACATTGTGCCACACATCATGATGCCCATTACATACTATATAACACACCGTAATGCCCATTACATATTTGACACATAAGTGTCACTTACCTACATGCTCATTGCTAGGGACTTCATGCTCGATGCCATAGGGGACTCAAATTGCTCGTTGCCAAGGGGACAGCCGGGCAGAGAAAGTGGTGTGCTGCCCGGCTGTATAGTCAAAGCAGGTATGTCCACTGCTATTTTCACATCTCTCACTGGACTGCAAGCCAATAGGAGCTTGCAGTCCAGCAACCACCAATGCCGCTCCTGATTGGCTGCTGGACCGCAAATGCCTATTGGCTTGTGGTCCAGCAGGAGACTTGACACCTGAGAGACTGCAACACAGATAAAAATTTTGATGGGGGGGGGGGGGGGGGGGAGATTTTGTCCATACACTTAGTAGTAAAACAAGTATAATTTATAGTAAAACTACATTACATCATCTCTAAACTACGCAAATCACAGATTGATATGATTAATTGTGTTACTTCTCTCTTATTACCGTGCCGAAGCTGCTTCTTCACATCACCCACATATTGGTGAGAGGATTTACTAACTTTTCTGGGCGCCGCCATCTTGCGTTTCAATGTTTACCTTAACAACCGAACCCAGCTGCTGAGACGATGCTGTAACTAAGGGGCGGGGCTACGGAAGAAGTGACGGAACAATCAGCACGGACCGCCTGTCAGGCCCGCTGCAGGGAGACGTGGTGGCGCGCTGCGTTAACCTTTAAGCGCTGGGATACACTCCTCCTCCTCTGCACATTGATAGGAGCAGGTGGCTGAGACAGTGATTGGGGCGTTTTCCACAGCACGTGTTAAATCAAGTCTTTTGGATATTAGTTTGATTTGATTACATCATCATTTTTCCCAAGATCACGTGTCTCACAGCTGCTGATTAAACAGTGCACAAATGCCCTGCATGAACCAAACTTGCTTTGAGCCTGATAGGATAGCAGCACTTACAGTGGGCGTGGTGATGCATTATGTGGTCACATTACTCTATTGTTGTTTTGTATCAATGATCTGCAAACTTTTAAACTGATCAATTTCCATACATGATGCTTTTTTGGATCAATTCTGGAGACGTTTTAATAGAATTAATCCAGAAATCCAAATGCTGCAGAAATGATAATTTTACCTGGTTCCCACTCTACTTCAGGGTTGCCGGGAGGGTCCCGGAAATCGAGTCCCCCTCCCAGCCCCCCTGAAAGGACGGCAACCCTCCCGCATTGTCCTGCATCTCCAGCGGAGGGGGTCCGTGGGGGGTTCCGTGGGTCAAATGACGCAATTGCGTCACTTAAACCCCGCTCCCCGCAGTGCAATGTATAAAATACCGGCATTGCACTGTGGGTGTGGCTAAAATGACGCAATCACTCTAGCCATGCCCCTAAACTGCTCATCACAGCCGTGGTTCTGCCCCTTTTTCCTCCTGGCTTTGCCCCCCCCCCCCTGCCATACTGAGCTGGCTGCTCTCTCTGGGAGAGAGCAGCCAGAAAGTCGGCAACCATGCTCTACTCCGCATGTGTTAGATTTTCTTTTAACTGAATATGTGCAATTTTAATGTATCCTCTAACAGCGTATGCGACAAAATAATATTGATCTTCGAGAAGATCAATATTATTTTACTGATCGTCTTCTCCATGGCGATCCTGCAAGACTGCCAACTGGCCTTCCCTAGCCCTAAGTGACACAGTTCTTTAACAAATTATAGAGGTAAGAGGGCCCTGCTGAAAGCTTACAAACTGTAGAGATATAGGAGGGAAACACAAGGACAGGCACCAGTAATAGCATAGCAGTCCCACCAAGTTGCAGGTCCAGAAGGGAAGCTATATAATACATAAGTGCCTCAGAGGGTTGTGCGTTTGGTAATTAAATATGATAGGCTTGCCTGAAGAGGTGAGTTTTAAGGGAACGCTTGAAAGTTTGGAGGCTAGTAGGGAGTCTTATTGTGCTTGGAAGGGCATTCCATAGGATGGGAGCAGCCCGATGATATATTGTTATATTTATGTGCTCTGCTAATTTTGGTGCCATGTTTTGTGTTCAAATTGGTGCCAGTCTCGATTGAACTCTAGGCATTGCTTCCCTCCTTTATATAAGCACTGTGAAATCAGTGACTGAATGTCACTGAAACCTTTATCTTTTATATCAAGAAACTCCTTCATTAAGTCTTAAAATCCTCATGTGTAAAAAGTGTAATGACATCCCCTAATATTATAATTAGAACATTAAAGCCTGTCAAAATGATGGCTTCTGCAATTATTATCACTTTGACCTGTGACAGTTTTTAGCCCACAAAGTCTCCACCAGGCTTGCCTACCCTCCCGGAATTGCCGGGAGGCTCGCGAATTACGTTGTTTGACTGTCATGGGGGCGGGGCTTGATGACGTCTGCCTGCCCGGCCCCCCTGACATGCTGCTGCTGGGTCTCCTCTCCGGGCTTCTAAAGTCGGCAAGTATGCTCTCCACCCCACCCCGAGTCCCTATCTGCTCCTACTTCCAATGTCTGCCTTCACAGCTTCCTCTCCCAATATCCAGAAAGTATGAAACAGATCAGTGTCCCTGCAAAAAAAAAAAAAAAAAAAAAAAACAGAAAATGTACATCTTTAGAAAAAATACATAGTAAGGGGCGGGAAAGAAATTGAAATAAAAAACAATTATATATTTATATTATGAGGAATCCATACTTCATAAAGCAAATGGAAACACAATATAAAAAAAAGAGAGAGATAAGAAAGATAATGTCTCAAATAATATGCTTAATACCTTCAGTATGGCAGAAACCAACTCCTCACATATTGCATCAACCACTATCCCCAAAACATACCAAAACAAAGGAGAGGGGCTGGGGCTAGTATTCACCCAACAACGGCACCTCACCACCTGGACATCAAGAAGACAGCAGTCAATGCAAAAAAGGACCAGACTGCGATTTTTTTTAATTTAGACACTCATTGAGACCTCTCCCATGGTGAATCCTTAAATTTCCGCCCTTTTTTATCGTATACTTTCCTTTTTTACATTTTTTCTTCATCTCCCCGGGCAAACCCTTTCTATGTCTTCTAACCTTATTCCCCCCCCCTTTTTTTTCGGTACTTGTTTCCTAGCACGGCCACTCCGATTAGCATCGGGGTTGTCGTGTCGGAAAAATCGCGTCGGTCGCATCGCATGCGACCAAATCGCATGCGATGCGACCGACCCGATTTTTACATTCAATCAAATGTGAATAGTGTCCCTGGGACCCTATTTTACATTGGATTCAATGTAAAATATTCCCCAGACCCCCAATTTTACACCCTCAACGCCGCCACCCCACGATTGACGCCAACCCGAAGCGTGGCAAGCGCAGCGAGCCCGCGAGGGGCGGCGGTGCGCGTCCTCCGACCTTTTCATACCCCTACTATCCACGTCGGCGTGGAGTTGAGAATATAAAGTGTGGCGAGCGCAGCGAGCCACCGGGCCCGAAGCGAGGCGAGCGCCGCGAGGGGACGCGTATAATTTCACAGGTATACGCATCCCCTCGCGGGGCTCGCTGCACTTGCCACGCTTCGGGCTCGCCACACGCTAAATTTAACTCTCTCTGCACATGTTACATCTGCCCCACCTGCAGTGCACATGGTTTTGCCCATTTTCCGAACAAATTTGTGCTGAGCTCATATCTGAATAAGGCCCAATCAGGGCCAGTGCTAGGGTGTCCGGCGCCCTCCTGCAAACCATAAATTTTGCGCCCTTTCACATTGCCATTGCAACAAGCTGCAGCCCGATTGTGGGAGCGTATGCTATGGAGGATCTCGGGTGCATGTACATGTATGCATACACCATCTCAGTGCTGCGTCCGCAAAATATTGCAGGCATTAAAGGTGCCCATACACGCTGCGAGAATCGCATACGTTATGGGCTAGATCGCATGGCATTGCACGGCATACATGTAATGTGTGTGCGATGCGATCCGAAAGCAGTACAAAAAGTATGTGCAGCCCATACTTTTTATACTGTGCGATGCGATGCCCGCGGGAGCGCACATCGCATTGCACGCTGCTATTGCAGCATGTATGGCCACCTTTAGGCACATAACCCAGCCCATTATTTAAAAAGTGTCTAAATTAATATAAAAAAAATCTACAATTATTAAAAAATTTGTTAATAAACATGTATAATAAAAGACTCACTGTTCTTTTGCTGTTTAACTCTTGTGCAGTCCCTCCTCTTCTATTTGCATAGGCAGGATGCTGTGAACTCCATTACACCCCTCTCGTGACTGAGGGGGAAAGAAGGGGAGAGAAGAAGGTGATGGAAGAAGAGGGGAGGAGATAGAGGGGGCGGAGTGTTGAGGACTGGCAGTGGCACAGCACACTGAGAAGAGGGAAGGAAGGGGAGGCGGCGCTGCTGCCGGTTCGTCATTTGATTGACAGCTGACAGGCGCAGGGAGCACTGGGTAGGGGGCGGATCAGACAGGCACTGCGGGCAGCATGCAGGCTGTGTGCACTCGTGGTGCAGGGAGCAAATCTTCATACTGCCGCCCGCCCGCGGGCGGCTTGCAGGAGGCAGTGACATTGAGGGCTGAGGCAGCTTTAACAGAGCAGGGAAAGAGACAGCGCCTTTTCAGCATGGCACCTCCCTGCTTTGCAGGAGCTGCTGAGTGGGTAGCGCCGGCCCTGGGCCCAATGTACTATGGGTACTTGTTTCCTAGCACGGCCACAATCTTGTGGATCGTGTACCTTTAAGTTAAGGTACACGATCCACACGATGGACCCGATTTCCTTTGAAATCAGGTCCATTTTGCCGGCAAAGGTACAATATCGGGGGCATCGCGTCGGTCGGGACCATTAACATTGGTCCCGACGCGACCGACGCGATGCCCCCGATTTCCCCATAGGCTTCAATGTTAAAATATTTTTTAACATTGAAATCGTGAGGATCGCGTCGGTCTTGTGCCATTATAATGGCACAAGATGAGATGGACTTGATTAAGTCCATCTCACCTTTAAAAAAATGTGAAAAATGTGAAATGGGCCAATATGACCCATTTCACATTATAGATGTCCCCGTCATCACTCCACGATAGACGCCATCCCGAAGCGTGGCGAGCGCAGCGAGCCCGCGAGGGGCGGCGGTGCGCGTCCTCCGACCTTTTCATTCCCCTACTATCCACGTCGGCGTGGAGTTGAGAATAGAATAGTGTGGCGAGCGCAGCGAGCCACCGAGCCCGAAGCGTGGCGAGCGCAGCGAGCCCCGCGAGGGGACGCGTATAACTTCACAGGTATACGCGTCCCCTCGCGGGGCTCGCCACGCTTCGGGCTCGGTGGCTCGCTGCGCTCGCCACACTATTCTATTCTCAACTCCACGCCGACGTGGATAGTAGGGAAATGAAAAGGTCGAAGGACGCGCACCGCCGCCCCTCGCGGCCTCGCTGCGCTCGCCACGCTTCGGGTTGGCGTCTATCGTGGGGTGGGGTTTACGTCGCTAAATTTGGGGGTGTAGGGAATATTTTACATTGAATCCAATGTAAAATCGGGTCCCAGGGACCCGATTTACATTTCATTCAATCAAAAAATCGGGTCCAAAATCGGGTCGGTCGCGTCGATCGCATCGCATGCGACCAAATCGCATGCGATGCGATCGACCCGATTTTTCCGACACGACCACCCCGATGTAAATCGGTGTGGCCGTGCTAGGAAACAAGTACCGTGCTATGTTATATTTTGATGGACACTGTTCCTTTTTATTGAATGTATTTCCTGTACATTGAGATATGTTTATAATTCATTGTCTACTATTCAAATGACTGTCTCAATAAAATTTATATTAAAAAAAGGCGTTATATCGAAGGTCTCATTCATATCATCTGGCACCATTGTTTTCAAAGAATAACTCCAAAATGTTTCCCTTCTCCCTAACTTTCTAAGCAAATTACCACCTCTTACATCCAGAACCACATGCTCAATGGCTTTAAAACAAAAGTCACTCAGGGCTATTTCACATGCTCCGGCTCCTGCCGGGCGGCGAAACCCCGCACGGCGAAAAGCCGTGCCGCACACCGTAGTTAATAATGGACAATAATTCACACGGGAAGGCCATGGCCCGGCCGCCCGGTTGCAGCCGGATTCCACCACTGGAAGGGACGGCTGTCAGGCTGTGGCCATCCCTACCATTGTAAACTGCTGTGTGCTGCATGGCTTCCTGGCAGTGCGGGGTTTCACCGCCTGGCAGGAGCCAGAGCATGTGAAATAGCCCTTAGGGAATTTATTATTTATTTACAGTTTATTATATATTGCAGCACATTCTGTTGAGCTTTACAATTGGAAACAACAGTGATAACACAAACTGGGTAGTAACAAACCAACATAGAGGTCGGAGGGCCCTGCTCGCAAGCTTACAGTCTATAGGGGTAATAGGAGGGATACATAAGGATAGAATTCCATAGCATGGCAGTCCCACCAGATGGAGTTGGAATTAGATATGAATGCTACTGGAGGTTGTGTGGGGGTTCTGGAATATGATAAGCTTGCCTGAAGAAGCAAGTTTTCAGGGAACACTTGAAAGTTTGGAGGCTAGAGGAGAGTATTAAAGTGCGTGGAAGCAGGGCCGCCAAGAGAAATCCTGGGCCCCCGTACAACAACTTCCTGGGGCCCCCACGGATGGAGCTCCCCGCACACTCTGCGGATCTGTTGTTATGCCACTGCTTCCAAGGTGGATACACGTACAAAAATTTACACTGTAATGCCTATTACACATGTCACACACCCATTACATATTATACCACATGCCATAATGCTCATTACACGTTATGCCACACACCGTAATACTCATTGCATATTAGGGGGTTAACATGCTCGTTGCCATGGGATTAACCTGCTCTGCAAGGGGTTACATGCTCTGGCCGGAGTTACATGCTCTGCCAGGGGTTAACATGCTCTTTGCCGTGGGATTAACCTGCTCTGTCAGGGGTTACATGTTCTTTGCAAAGGATACCCTCCAACATGACCCATTTCATTAGGTACAAAATGCTCTGTTCCTGGACTTTCCTGCCAGTAGCAGTTGCAGAGGTGAGGCTGCAGTACAGTCCAATATTCAAAAAGGGGAGCCACATATACTGCCACCCCAAACATCACTGTGCTGGACTTATTGGCAGTTGATGTGACTCCCCCTCTTTGAATTTTGAACTGTGCTGGAGTCCCACCTCTGTAACTGCCACTGACAGGGAAGTCCAGGAACAGAGCATTTTGTACCTAATGGAATGGGTCATGTTGGAGGGTATGTTTACATGCTCTGCCATGGGTTACATGCTTTGCCAGGGGTTAACATGCTAGTTGCCATGGAGTTATAGTACATGCTCTGCCAGGGGTTACATGCTGACTTCCAGAGTTGGATCTCAGCCCCAGCAGCATGCAGGGAGGCAGCAGACACAGAGCAATGAGCCACCCACCTTCCACCTTGGAACACAGTGACCTGGACATGGCTGGGGAACCAGGTCTGGGATTGCTGGGCTGGAGACATGGCACCGGCACCTGCTGCTGCTGATGGCGGCTGGGATGGGGATCGGGGCGGGCTGGATTCTGCGGAGTAGGTGGTACTCCCATGGGAGGTGGCCTCTCTCTGACCCAGCTCCTCCCAGCACACAGGGACTACCGACCCTAAGTATACTCCTGTCGTCGAGCCACGGTAAACTCCAAAGTCACGTGGCTAGCTCTCAGCAGGCCCTGGAGTCGGAGAGCGGAACGACGCTCAGAAAGACCTCTGTGATGCTGCTGCCCACACGCCGGCCCACGTCTGCCCACATCCGCACTGCCAATGCTGCCGCTGAACAGCTGACTCTGGCGCACTCAGACCCAGCGCACTCGCCAACAAATAAAAAAAACTGTGTGTCCAGACCAGGGCCCTCCTGACAGGTCCGGGTAAATTGTACCTGCTCCCCCCCTCTCGGCACCCCTGCGTGGAAGGGCATTCTATAGGGTGGGTGCTGCCCACCAAAAATCCTGCAAGTGTAAGTGGGAGCGAGTAATGAGTGTGGATGAGAGATGCAGATCTTGTGTAGAGCGGAGAGGTCGGGTGGGGATATATTTTGAGATAAGCTAAGTCGGTGTAGTCAGAGTAATGGCTTTGTACTGTATGTAAGTAGTATTTTATATTGATTGCTGTAACATACAGGCAACCAATGGAGGGACTGGCAGAACGGATCAGCAGACGATGAGCGTCTAGCCAGGAAGATCATTCAAAATGGATTGTAGCGGTGAGAGTCTTATCTTAGGAAGACCGGTAAGGAGGCCATTGCAATAATCAATGCGTGATATAATGAGTGTATGGATTAGAGTTTTTGCAGTGCCTTGTGTAAGGTACAGACGAATTTTGGATATGTTTTTTAGATGACTGTAACATGATTTAGAGACTGAGATTGAATTTGAGGAACGAAGGACAGTTCAGAATCGAGGATGACCCCTAGGCAGCAAGCTTGTAGAGTAGGATTAATTGTTATGTTCTCAACTGTACTAGAGATATCAGGTTGGTGACTACTCTTGGTTGGTGGGAATAGAATTAATTCTGTTTTGGAAATGTTGAGTTTGAGGTGGCGAGATGACATCCAAGATGAAAGGCAGACACGGAGCAATACTGATAATGATAAATCCGGGGAGGATAGATAGATTAGAGTATCATCATTACCGCTACATTTTGAGAAATGCCCAGGTACGCTATGATTATTTGTATCATTGACTATACTCCTAGTATGCTCAAGAATCCTAATATTTTATTGTCGCATTGTTTTTCCTTCATAACAAGCTCCACACTTGCATTCAAGCATATAAACTACATGTGGTTTGGCAATTAATGATGCCTTTAATACTTTAATATCCCAGGATTTACTTCGATCCTGGCTCCAAATTTGCCTTCTATCTTTACTGACAAATTTAAATCTGAAGATAAAAAAAAGTATTTTATTCCCCTCAGGATGCGCTCTGATCACTCAGCAGCGCATCTTGTGCTTTCATGCTGCAGCTCCACTCACTGGCAGAAGAGGAGGAGGAGTCCATTGTAACTGCTGGGAAGCACCTCCTCCTCCCTGCCTGACCCTTCACCCTGGAACCGGCACATTTTTACCAACCTGGCAGCGCAGCGGGGGGAGCCAGCCAAACAGCATCTACAGTACTCACCCATCGGGGTTTGGGACTACCATTACCTAGTATGTGAGTGCGGACAAGGGGGACTTTCATTAGCCAGAATGTACAGTATGTGGGGGTGATGGGAGGCAAAACAGGAAGGGTGTGGGAGGACTGATTGGTTATTTTGTTCCATAATATATTATGTAGCATAGTACATTACACACACCCCTTTTGTGTGGCCACACCCCCTTTTGTGTGGCCGTGCCCCCTTTTCTGGTGCTAAGTTCACTCTTTACTTTTCCATATCCCCACTTCAAAATATTTACTTCGACCATTTATCTCTTATATATTTGGCTACATCTGTCACTCAAAGTGTGTCTGACTCTCTAATGCTGGGTGGAGCCTCTGACTCACATGACTGACTCACATGACAGAGAACCAGCCCAGTGAGACACCCTCTGCCTCCCCATATTACCCAGCAAAGACACAGCTACTCACCAGACACACCAGGTGAGTGCCCCCCGCCGCCCCCCTCCCGCGATTCACGGCACCCCTCCGCGACCCCCCCTCCGACTATTCACGGCGGCACCCCCCGCGACCCCCCTCCCGCGATTCGCGGATTCCCCCCCGCCCCGCGACCCCCCCTCCCGCGATTCGCGCAAAAACCTCCCCCCGCCCCCCCTCCCACGATACGCGGCCCCCAGCCCCCCCCCGCGACCACCCCTCCCGCGATTCATGGGGCCCCTCCCACGATTCGCAAGCTCCCCCGCCCCCGCGAACCCCCCCTCCCGCAATTCGCAGCACCCACCCCCACGACCCCCCCTCCCGCAATTCATGGCACACACTCCCCCCCCGCGGACCCCAGGATCAAATGGCACATGCAAAACACTGACACGGCTATGGTCGACGATGAAAAAGGTTGACATGAGTTTTTGAAGATTTATTTTTCATTTTAAGATTGTTTTCATATTCATTCTCATGTGTCAACATAGTAACCAATGAAGTGCTACACTTATGTCAACATTTAATGTGTTGACCTTTCTGTGTTGATTTTTTCTTGTGGCAATTTTTTTCCAGTGACAACTATGTGCACGTCAACCTAGACATCATCAACCAAGACGTTGTATAATATACAACACCTGTTCTGTTTTACTGTAGGTGTTTTAAGTCAGATCTTTTGCTGCTACTATTACTGTTTATGTAAATGCATTCTGAATGACAGCAACATCCTACCATCCTTCTACAAGAATATATAACCAACTAGGTGATTCATCGCGCCCCGTGCCCCCCCCCCCCCCCCGCAATTCGCGGACCCTCCGCGCACCCCCCATCCCGCGATTCACGCCCCCCTCCCACAATTCACGTCACCCCCCACACACCCCCCCTCCCGCAATTCGCAACCCCCCCCTCGCGCGATTCACGCACCCTCCAACGCTTTGCGGACACCTGCGCCCCCTCCCTCCCTTGATTCACGGCACCCCCCACGCCCCTCCCGCAATTCACGGCACCCCTAAGCCTCTCTTTAGTCCCCCGTATACTCACACACTGAACTGTAACTTCCACCACTGGGGAGTCGCTGACGCTGTTTTGCCCACATGCCCCATAGCCCAGCCTCCTGCGTTCATGCACCCTAACTCCCACCCAGTAGGAGGAGACACTGACTCAGGGCCACCATCCTGTACTCCTGTACTGCCACGCTGGACCCTCACCCACTGGCAGAAGCTGCACAGTATCTCCCACCCTCCTCTTTAGTCCCCCTTATGCCCACACACCCCTATCACTACCCAGCCTCCTGTTTTCCTGTGTCGTGACCTCCGCCAGTTGGGAGCCGCTGACTCAAAAACACCCTACTATACTATTGCACACACACACCTAAACAACATGCACACACAGCCCCCCCCCCCCACACCCACAAATGTCACTGTACCATCCACACTATCAATGTACATCTTACTCTGTAACCGCTTTTTAATTAAACAAAACAATACACACCCCCTTCCACATCATATGCTCTCTATTTAACACATTTCACCTATAACTCAAGTTGCAATACAGGCATCTTTCATACAATTCTAACCATATTTCTCATATACAAATGTTCACAAATTAAGGGGGCGCAGCCCCTTACGACAGTGTGAAGAGCGCCCGTAGGGCGCGATGAATCACCTAGTAATATTTTTATATATATATATATATATTTATATTTATTTATGTACTGTATATACGAGAGAGAGATGTGTCTAATTGGGCCCATAGTAGTGCCAATTCTCTGTTCTCCTGCCACCTGCATTTGGGGAAATCAATTATGTTGGAAATACTTGATTTGTTGAATTCAACCAAAAATCGATTGGGTTTGGCAAGTCTAAAGCCCTGTACACACCAGGCAATGCTACCAAGAATCGCAGGGGATATGGTAGCTGAGCGACCATATCCACGTGCGTACAGATCGCTCCCACGACCAGCCCCGTAGGGGGGTTAAACAGCGAGGATCGCTGGTTTTCTGCAATCCTCGCTGTTTAACCCCCTCGCTGGCCGCATTGAATACTACACAGTGTGTGTAGTTGCGCGGCAGTGCAATAAGTAGCACAGTTCAGCCTATGGCGTTACTGGACGAATGCAATACCAGCGATCATCCATCAGATGCCGTTTTTTTTAAATCACCACTGCGCATGCGTCAGATGTCTAATGCATATCTATAGCGAAAGAATCCGTAATGTGCGTGCGTGCAGTGTCCATTGAAATGTATTGTAGTGCAAGAACTACTTTACTGTACAATACTGTACTGTTCAGTATGTTAGATAGACACTTTTTTCCCTAAAATACTATTGTACAGACGTTCTTCTCATTGCGCTATTTTTAACGGACTATGGGGATAAGTGAGCTAGTATACAGTACTTTCGCCTAGAATGGGATGCGCGGGTGTGTCCCTTCCTCGGCAAATGGTGCACAGAGATGGGTCGCTGCGGTGCAAAAGCAGCAAAGAAAACCGCGGACCTGTACTGTAGGTTTCACTTGTGTAATTGCACCTCGTTACACTACACTGTTTAAAAACAGATTTACGCTACAGTATGAATGACATACAGTGCGAGCAGGCCAGACTCGAGCACTGAGTGGGTTAACAAAATGGCTACCGAGCTTGAACCAAGGCTTCATGTGACATCAGCCGCCCATCGGCCCACCTGCGTTCCCAGGGGAACTCCCAGCATTTCCATGGGGATGCTAGGCGTTCCCCTGCTCTGGGCTGGTGTCCACCCCCTCCCTTTCCTACCTGTGTGAACGCATTCATATTAGGGGTCTGCACATATGCAGACCCCCCCTCCCCCCACCATTAGAACGGGGCCGAATTCAGGCCTTTTTTGTGGTGAGGACAGAGCCTCTGGGATTCATATATATCGTAATAGCATTTATTTGGAGGACTAGGGTATTACTATGGACAGTCTGGTAAATAAGCCCGGTGTCCAGAGTCTGTACGGGTGGCGTTCTCGGACTATAAAATATCAGGGAACAGGACAGAGCAGAGTCCGCAGCCACGCTCACCTAGTTTCCGCCTCTGCCGAGACTATTTCCTTTGCGGCCTAGAGTAGGCTGGTCACTGCCCTCAACAAAGATGGACACCCAGCACTCATTTAGGGGACATGGCTCTCAGGCTCCCGTTCACTGACACTGAGCATGAGAGGGAAGGAGGCGGGCTGATAAGTAGAAGAAGCAGCTCCCTGCCCCACGCTCTGTTATACTGGGGATGGGGTAAGCGTGAGTCCATGGCAGCGCGCTGCTCTCATTTATACCTCTGCATTTCCCATCACACTCCCAGTGAGTTACTAATGTGCCTGTGGCCTATCTCCTGCAGTGTCCAGCATGTAATTCCACCATGTGATCTTAGTGCGGTCACAGTAGGTAGCAGGTGCAACGCTGCTCCAGGGGCTCTGCTTCTGTGGGGTTCAAATAAGTTTACAAAATTGGCCATTTAAGTCAATCAAACATTTAGAGCTGCTCTGCAGAGAGGGGGGTTATTCTGGTTCATTCCCTCGGATGCGAATTTGCATCGTTGCGAGTGAATCAGATCCCACCTTGCGAATATTGGTACGCCGGCCCACTATTCGCAAGGTGCGTACGTTCACACAAGCTGCGAATGGATGTTTTTAAATAAACATCCATTCGCAGCCTGCGCGCGGGGGGGGAACACCCACATCATTCGATAGTCGGCGACCATCGAAAGATGTGGAAGGTGCACACATATGTAAGGTTGCTCTGAGCAACCTTACGAATGCATGTATGCTTAGGGGGGAAGTGGACGGGCAGCTGACATCCGGTGATGTAAGCTGCCCACTTCCAACATGTCCGTCACGGCGTCGTTAGTATGAGAACGCTGGGCGTTCCCATATGCTAATAGCCAGCCTGGCACCTGCAAACAGTTTGTTTGCATTGGGTGCGTGCACCCAGCACATGCACATGCCCAAAATGCAAACAACGGCCATGTTAACGGACCTGAATAAGGTCCAGAGAGTACGGGTTTCAGTATGTAGTAACTAGGGAGGCCGATCCCGGGCTTTTGGCCTAAACTCGTCGGGATTTGTATCCCGGGATTGAAGCTTCCAAGCCCGGTATTCCAGGGTTGCCGACCCTCCCGGAATTACCGGGAGGATCCCGAAAATCGGGTCCTCCTCCCGGCCCCCCAGAAAGGTGGGCAACCCTCCCGGATTCCAGGGGACCCCCATGCCACCCCCCGATTGCGGCGTCTTCCCCATACCTTTTGGATTGAAATCGTCAATCCGCAGGTGAGGAGGGGGCGGAGCTAAAATCATGTCATTTTGGCTCCGCCCCCTCCACGGAGATCAGTGAATTGGGGGTTTTACCATCCTGGGGGCGGGGCTTAATGATGTAAAGCTCAAGCCCCGCCCCCCGACCTGCAGCTGGAAGTCTCCTCTCCGGGAGAAGCCCGGCAACCCTGCGGTATTCCGGGATTAGTACCCCCATACAAAAAATAACTTTTTGTTTAAAGCCAGGCAGCGCTGAGCGCTTTAGAATATGGCTCAGACGCTGCCTGGCTAAATGCTCCTTACCCCTTGTAGTGACATTTGGGAGAGGGGCGGTTTTTCTTTTTTATTAGGGAGGCCAATCCCGGGATTGAAAAAGTGCCCCGGGATTGGCATCCCTAGTAGTAACTAACAAGATGTGGCTGATGATAGACTTCGCCTTGGTGAATAAAGGAGTGTATTCATTTTGCATGGGTTCCTTAGTGGTACCCTCCTACAGAGAGTGGTGGTAAATGGCATACATTCCAGCTGGGCTAAGGTCCAAAGTGGAGTCCCGCACGGTTCAATATTGGGACCCACCTTGTTCAATATATTCATTAATGCAGGCATTCCCAACCACGGTCCTCAAGGCACACCAACAGTGCAGGTTTTAGTGATATCCAGGCTTCAGCACAGATGGTTTAATCAGAATCACTCAGGTACTAATTAAGTCACCTGTGCTCAAGCCTGGATATCTACAAAACCTGCACTATTACCGTGGTTGGGAATGCCTGCATTAATGATATAGTGAGTAAAATTGCAATATTTGCAAACAACACTAAATTGAGTAAGGAAATTAAAGGCCCATACACACTTGACGATTTTCAGCTGAAAATCGCTCAAAACAACCGTTTTGAGAGATTTTCAGCCGAAAATCGCCTAGTGTGTATGCCCCACAGATTGCCGACTAGCGATGATGCGCGCTCCCGCATCATCGCTAGTTAGGTGGGCAATCTGCTGGTTTTACCAGCACACCTAGTGATGATGGCTGGTTTTTCAGCCATCATCGCCAAGTGTGTACAGCAGCCGGGCTGAAAGATGAATGTCTTTCAGTCCAGCTGACAGCCGTCTCCCTCCCCCTGTTCATACTCACCCCTCCCCGCTCCAACGCTGCCTGCCTCTCCTCCGGCTCCAACGCTGCGGCTGCACAGTGACAGCGTCTCTGCTCCACACACACCCCCGCCCGGACATACAGCCCGACGGGACGCCCCGCCCCCCAGCAGAAAGCCCCGCCCCCTGGCTGACTTGCGTGCTCCCTGCTCCTGCTGTGTGCTGATAACGCCACTGACCACCAATGAAGTTGTTTTAAGGCAGTGATATATGCATTGCTGGCACATGCCAGCAATGCATATATTACTGCACCACTGGGCACCAATGAATTTGTGGTACTTGTTTCCTAGAACGGCCACAATCGTGAGTGATCGTGGCTCTTAATTAAGGGACACGATCCTCACGATGTGGCCGATTTTTTACATTTTTTTCCATTTGATTGACAGAAATCGGGTCAATCGGTCGGTCGCGACCAATTAAAATCGGCCGCGATGCGACCGACCGATTGACCCGATTTTTCCATAGACTTCAATGTTAAAAAATCTTTTAACATTGAAATCGGTCGGTCTTGTGCCATTATAATGGCACAAGATGAGATGGACTTGATTAAGTCCATCTCACATAGGGAAAAATGATAAAAAAGGTGAAATGGGCCAATATGACCCATTTCACATTTTTTATGTGCCCGCCATGACCCCACGATAGACGTGAACCCGAAGCGTGGCGAGCGCAGCGAGCCCGCGAGGGGCGGCGGTGCGCGTCCTCCGACCTTTTCATTCCCCTACTATCCACTAGGGCGTGGAGTGAGAATATAATAGTGTGGCGAGCGCAGCGAGCCACCGAGCCCGAAGCGTGGCGAGCGCAGCGAGCCCCGCGAGGGGACGCGTATACCTGTGAAGTTAGACGCGTCCCCTCGCGGGGCTCGCTGCGCTCGCCACGCTTCGGGCTCGGTGGCTCGCTGCGCTCGCCACACTATTATATTCTCACTCCACGCCCTAGTGGATAGTAGGGGAATGAAAAGGTCGGAGGACGCGCACCGTCGCCCCTCGCGGGCTCGCTGCGCTCGCCACGCTTCGGGTTCACGTCTATCGTGGGGTCTAGCACACTTATTAACATTTGGGGGGGCAATTTAAACAAATCTGGTGTCAAAAAAAAAAAAATCGGGTGAAAAATCGGCAGATCGGATCGGTCGCATCGTATGCGACCAAATCGCATGCGATGCGATCGATCCGATTTTTTATCTTACGACCACAACGATCTAAATCGTTGTGGCCGTTCTAGGAAACAAGTACCGAATTTGTTTTGAGGCAGTAATATATACATTGCTGGCACATGCCAGCAATGTATATATTACTGTACCACTGGGCACCAATGACACATAAGCCAGAAATATATACATTGCTGGCACATGCCAGCAATGTATATATTACTGCACCACTGGGCACCAATGAATTTGTTTTGAGGCAGTAATATATACATTGCTGGCACATGCCAGCAATGTATATAGTACTGTACCACTGGGCACCAATGACACATAAGCCAGAAATATATACATTGCTGGCACATGCCAGCAATGTATATATTAATAGCACCACTGGCCACCAATGATATTTATGTAGTGTATATATATATATATATATATAAATATATATATATATATATATATATATATATATATAATGCAGTTATATATACATTGCTGGCACATGCCAGCAATGTATATATTACTGGCACCACTGGGCACCAATGTTATTAATAAGCCAATAATATATATATATATATATATATCTCTGGCACCAATGGGCACATATGTTATATTAAATGCAGTAATATATACATTGCTGGAACATGCCAGCAATGTATATATTACTGGCAATACTGGTCACCAATGAATATTGGCAGCAATGTATACTCACTCTCGACTGGGCTGCTACTCTCACTGCTCTTAAACAAGCAACAAGCACTTCACCCCCACCCCTGGCATCGAGCATGAAGGGCCCTGGGATCGATAATGAAGGGCCCTGGGATCAAGCATTAAGCCCCTGGCATCGAGCATTAAGTCCCTGGCATTATGGTATGTGGCTTAATGGGCATCATGTGTGTAGCATAATGTGTAATGGGAATCGCGGTGTGTGGCATAAGGTGTACTGGTGTGTATAACAAGTAATGGGCAATACGGCTGCAAATAAAATCATAGCTATGCACATTGGCGGGATTACCCTGGGCAGGGCGGCATTTACCTGATCGCTGGGCTCCAAATATACGCAGCAATCAGTTCTGAATCAGGCCCCAAGAAAAGAAATGCACTGAATAACATGGCCCCTGCTCCCACCCTTGGAATTTTAACCCCTCCCATTATGTAAAAATCCTTTTATATGAAAGATTTTCAGCAAAGTCTTTCGCCTCCTGAAAATCTCTTGCTCTTTGGGGAAAATAGCTCAGTGTGTACGCACTACTTTGATAAAAGATATATCTATCAAAGATTTTGTCAAAGTCTTTGGAAACGAAAATCTTCTAGTGCGTATGGGCCTTAAAGGCCCATACACACTTGACGATTTTCAGCTGAAAATCGGTCAAAACGGGTGTTTTGACCGATTTTCAGCTGAAAATCGCCTAGTGTGTATGGGCCAGAGATCCCCGACTAGCGATGATGCGCGCTCCCGCATCATCGCTAGCGAGGTGGGAAATCTGCTGGTTTTACCAGCACATCTAGCGATGATGGCTGGTTTTTTAGCCATCATCGCTAAATGTGTACGGCAGCCGGGCTGAAAGATCACAGACTTTCAGCCCAGCTGACCGCCCGCTCCCTCCCCCTGCTTATACTCACCCCTCCTCGCTCCCACGCTGTCCGGTCACAGGATGCAGATATGCACGCAGCACAGCCTCCTCTCCCCCTCCTCCCGGCTACACAGCAGCACGTCGGAGCGCCCCGCCCCCTCAGCCGAACGCCCCGCCCCCAGCCCACTGGCCGCATCCTCCCTGCTCCTCCACTGACCACCAATGTTAAAGGCAGTAATATATACATTGCTGGCACATGCCAGCAATGTATATATTTCTGCCACCACTGGCCACCAATGATATTTATAATGCAGTAATATATACATTGCTGGCACAGGTCAGCAATGTATATATTACTGGCACCACTGGGCACCAATGTTCTTAATAATCCATATATATATATATATTGATGGCACATGCCAGCAATGTATATATTACTGGCACCAATGTTATTAATAAGCCAGTAATATATACATTGCTGGAACAGGTCAGCAATGTATATATTACTGGCACCACTGGGCGCCAATGTTATTAATAATCCATTAATATATACATTGCTGGCACATGCCAGCAATGTGTATATTGATGGCACCACTGGCCACCAATAATGTTTATAATGCAGTAATATATACATTGCTGGCACAGGTCAGCAATGTATATATTACTGGCACCACTGGGCACCAATGTTATTAATAAGCCAGTAATATATACATTGCTGGCACAGACCAGCAATGTGAATATTATTGGTGCCACAGGGCACCAATGATTACGTATTAGCAAGTAATATATACATTGCTGGCACAGGCCAGTAATGTATATATTCAGGGACATCTTAATGCAAGGGCTTGATGGGCAGTTGCCCTAGGGCCCCATAATCCTAGGGGCCCAAGTTCCAGTAGCGGACTGTGTCGGGTGGCAGGGTGGCAGAATGGCATGTGCCCCCCCAGCCAGTACACTATCCGTCACCATCACCGGCCACCCTTACGCTGCCGTCACCCACAATCCGTCACCATCACCCACTGCCCATCACCCTCACGCTGCTGTCACCCACTGCCCGTCACCCTCATCCACCACCCTCATGCTGCTGTCACCCACTATCCATTACTATCACTCACTGCTCATCACCCTCACACCGATGTCGCCCTTATGCTGCCGTCACCCACTATCCATCG
Organism: Crinia signifera; assembly: GCF_055691185.1. Taxonomy (NCBI): domain Eukaryota; kingdom Metazoa; phylum Chordata; class Amphibia; order Anura; family Myobatrachidae; genus Crinia; species Crinia signifera. Next base: position 127,986,468 of record NC_139226.1, on the reverse strand, counting down.
CTATCACCCACTATCCATCGCTATCACCCACTGCCCATCACCCTCATGCTGCTGTCACCCACTATCTGTCACTATCACCCACTGCCCGTCACCCTCATCCACCACCCTTACACTGCTGTCACCCGCTATCCATCACTATCACCCACTGCCGATCACCCAATGGTGTGTGGCATATTGTGTAATGGGCGTTCTAGTATGTGGTGCAATGTGTAATGGACATGATGGTGTGAATAATTTTCTCCCTATGTGCACGGCTACAAATAAAATGTTTGCCGTGCACACGGGCGGGATTTTGCCAGCAATCAGTTCTGAATCAGGCACCAAGAACAGGAATGCACTGATTAAAATGGACCCTGCTCCCACCCTTGGAATTCAAACCCAGCCCATTATGTAAATAGCCTTGTATATGAAAGATTTTCAGCAAAGTCTTTCGCCTCCTGAAAATCTCTTGCTCTTTGAGGAAAATAGTCTAGTGTGTACGCACTACTTTGGTGAAAGATATATCTATCAAAGATTTTGGCAAAGTCTTTTGAAATGAAAGTCTACTAGTGTGTATGGGTCTTAACTCAGGAGAGGATGTGGATACACTACAAAGTGACTTAAATAAACCGGACAGGCGGAAAATGCAGTTTAAAGTTAAAAAGTGTAAAATAATTCATTTTCGGAACAAAAATGAACAAGCTACTTATAGGCTAAATGGAGTTATTATAGGGAATTCTGCTGTAGAGAAGGACATGGGGGTCATCATAGATGAAAAATTGGGTAATAGTGCACACTGCTCGAGTGCAACAGTAAAAGCAAACCGGACACTGGCATGCATTAAAGGGGTATGGATTCAAGGGATGCCAATGTGATAGTGCCTCCTTACAAGGCATTGGTGAGACCACACTTGGAATACTGTGTTCAGTTCTGGGCACCACACCTTAAAAGGGACATAAATATATTGGAACAGGTACAGAGAAGGGCGACTAAGATGGTAAAAGATCTCAAATCACTAGAAAACAAAGATAAGTTAACCAGGCTGAATATGTTTTCACTGGAGAAACGGAGGTTGAGAGTGAGGAAAATAAATTCCGTACTGAATTAAGAAGAGGATTCTTCACCATTAGAGCAGTAACATTCTGGAACGCATTGCCGGTGGGGGTGATTACAGCAACTACTGTTAATGAATTTAATTCAAAACTGGATACAATTTTGGCCACTAATGGATTCCTATAGATATGACTTACTCAAGTCAGTAGTTACAGGTTAGATAGGTTGAATTTGATGGACTAACGTTTTTTTCAGGCTTAATTACTAAGTTACACCACTCCAGGCTGGTTGTCTCAGACCCCAGTCCCAGTGTCCTGACTGAGCCCTTCCCATGCCCCCCCCCCCCACCTGGGGGCCGCTTGTGGCTGCCTACCTGCCCTAATAGGCCCTAGGCTCCATTCCTGCCCTTCACCCTGACTGAGCTTAGTCCTTGGTGTCGTATCCTGTAGCTGCTTCTCCAAGAGAGTCCTGACTGGCCCTGAAGCATGAAGCCCCTAGCAATTAACATCTGCTCATGTGGCATAATATGCAATAGCCATTACGGTGTGTGGTATAATATGTAATGGGCATCACGGTGTGTGGTGTAATGGGCATCATGGCGTGTGGCATAATGTGGAATAGGCATCACGGTGTGAGGCACAATGTGGAATGGGCATTACAGTGCTACAGGGTCTCAGCCAGACCCTAGTAAAAAAAAAAAAAAGCAGGGTCAGAGACTTGTCCTGGGTAGTTTGCTTTTCATGGCTACCAAAAACCTAGGATTATGAGCATTCCCATGCAAAACCCAGATTTTTTTCTGCACGAAACTGGTATAATCAAATATGATATTGGATGTGGTATAATATTATATATGATGTTGCATAATTGGCAATGGTCTATTATTTAGTGGTAATATAATTAGAGGACTCCTTTTTCACAATGATGTTCTTTATGAAATCATTCCGACAGGCCTAAGCAATCTCCTGCCGCTGTCATTGTGTTACTGCATCGACTTCGCGAAGCTTAGCTGCTTTCCCCTGTCTGCCGGTGGGCTGGGACTGTGACGTGTAGCTTCAGGAGCTCTCAGCAGTTCCGAGTTGGACCAGATAAGGCAGGTAAGGAGAACGTGGGTTTCCCCGGTGACCGAGCGCACGGTACAGGCTACATAGCACCACACACACCCAGCCCAGCTGCTGCTACGTGACGGCTTTACGCGCCGCGGCTCCACGTTACCCCATATCAGCGACCCTCGCCCTGCCTCGTCGGCATACCTTGCGAGAGGCGGAAGTGAGTTGGTCAACCCCGAGGCATGCCGGATATTGTAGTCCTAACCGCCGTTTCATTCATTGGTAACGTAGGCCTAAGGACTACGAGTCCCAGCTGCCCCAGTACATTTGAGGGGAAAAAAAAAAGCTCCAGATCACCCTATTCTGTGTTCCTTTCTCGGTAAGGCTCTTGATCATTCTTTCTGCTCCATGTAATCGACCTATATTCCTGTCATTGTCCCGTACCTGAATTGGTAGCAGGTGGGTACCCAGGAAGTGGCACAGTATAGGGCACATGTATGGTGGTGTCACTGCAAGGACCACCCAGGTATAGGACTGTCATAGGCTCAGCTGCCGCAGACCCATTTTCGTTAAGTTGTTGTCTTGTCATTTTCTATCAGCCTTTCATATGTGTATGTGATGCAGATGACTAGGCCTGTGCTTTTACTGTTCATGCCCTTTTGTCCTTTAAGCTGTATAATTTGCTGATGAATTGCATGGGTTGTCAAGTCATCCACATAACCTACAGACTGCTGACAGCTATATTATTATTGTTATTATTATTATGAATAAATATAATATATATTATGTCTGCTTGCCATAGGGCATTTGCAGGGGGCACAAGTAGTGATCCAGGAACATAATATTTATCATCTATTTCATGGTTTCCCAAAATCCAATGTTACAGTCCAGGTTTTATGGGTATCTTTGTTTGAGCACACCTTCATTCATTAGTACCTCCAATTTGATTAAACTATCTGGTCTCAAGCATGAAATCCTTAAAACATGGACTATTATGGTAGCGTTTGGGAAACTCTGGCCTATTGGATAGGCAAACCAGTTCTGGTGACAGCCAATCCTAAAATATGTGGACAATCACAAGCGCAACCCTGTCCACCACCACATAACTTAAGGTGGGTACACACGGAACAATGTCGGAAGCGTTCCGACATCGTTAACGAGTGTATCAAATCGTTCATCGTGCGTACACATGGAATGATTTGATACACTTGACAAAAGATTTGTCTATGATCTTCCTGCATGCAGGAAAGATCATAGACCATCGTTAACGATGCACGGAACGATTTGAACGATTGGTCGTTCCCATCTATCAGGAACGCCCACATCGGGCTTCAAATCTACCTGTGTGTACCCAGCTTGAGCAAAAAAGGATGATAGATTAGTTTATTGCTAAAATCCTCAATACTTATACAAGCCTTGGCCCCCATTCCCGATATCCCCCCCCCCCGTTTCATGCACCGCAACTGTATACATTTACATGTGCCCGCCCAGTTGCACTGTCAGTCACTGCCAGCATGTGCAGCAGGTTTATTGCCAGTCAGCAGATCGCCCGTAGACACAGCAAGATGTCCTGATGTATCTTAAGCTGTGTTGCATAGCCAATATAACTAAAGTAGTTCTCAGACATATTGCTGGTACACACTGGCCAAAGGAACAGCGATATATAGACCGTTTGGTTGAACTGCTTATATATTGGCAAATGGGTACTTTTGCATTAGCCGGGCGCCCAATTAGTAGTCCAATGGCTGCCTAGCGTAGTGACTCCGCGGCAGCCCAATGGCTGCCTAGCATAGTTAGCATAGTGACTCCATGGCAGTCTGACTCTGTCCCCGGCATCCATGGCTCTGCAGCCCGGCTCTGTCCCTGGCGTCCATGCCAAGCCTAGTAAGCGCCTCTCACACAGCGCCGGTAACCGCCAGATCCCCTGCGCTGGTGGATGCCGGCAAAGAGGGGATCATGCGGGCACCAGCAGAGAGGCGCTCCAGCTGTCTGAGACGATCCTGCGTCTCAGTAATTATTAGCATGTGCGCATCATGCATAAAGGGGGTATGCGGGCGCAAGGCACAATAAAGGAGGCATTTTCAAACCCGAACTATCCACGCCAGCCCGAAGCATGGCGAGTGGACGCGTTACGCGTCCTCCTGAACTGTTCATACCCCACTATCCATGTCGGCATGGAGTTGATTCTGAAAAGTGTGGCGTGCGCAGCGAGCCACCGAGCTTGAAGCGTGGCGAAGGGATGCCGAACACATGTGAAGTAATCCGCGTCCCCTCGTAGGGCTCACCACTTTTTAAAATCAACTCCATGCCGACGTGGATAATGGGGGTATGATCAAGTCGGTAGGACGCGTAATGCGTCCGCTCACCGTGCTTCGGGCTAGCTTGGATAGTGGGGGTGTTCCAGGAACACATTCACACCTGTCATAGCATACATCTGAGACAGTAATGACGACGGGTTAACTGCTGATTCTGACAGGGACGCTCGCGTGAACACTACGCTACTTCTGACTGACTACCCTAACTACGCTGGCCGCGGGAACTCTACGCTACTTCTGACTGAATACGCTGGCTCTGACTGACTACGCTAACAACGCTGGCTGCGGGAACTCTACGCTACTTCTGACTGACTACGCTGGCTCTGACTGACTACGCTAACAACGCTGGCTGCGGGAACTCTACGCTACTTCTGACTGACTACGCTGGCTCTGACTGACTACGCTAACAACGCTGGCCGCGGGAACTCTACGCTACTTCTGACTGACTACACTAACAACGCTGGCCGCGGGAACTCTATGCTACTTCTGACTGACTACGCTAGCCGTGGGAACACTACGCTGATTCTGACAGTGCCGCTACGCTAACTACGTACCGGGCACCCGGCTAATACACAGGTACCGGCAAATGTGTACCCAGCATAAGGCTTTGTAATTCAAGAAAGATTGTGAACCACTGATATATCATTTTAACCATAACCAAACATGACCTCTACCCCCCATAACTGCCTTTTGCATTTAGATTTCTCACCAGTGCAGTTAACAGTGCAAAATTTTTTACCATATCTACCCTCGCTTCCTTGTTAATGATACCATCATGTATATTATCTCTTTTTAGCAGCACTATACATTTCTGCAAGATAAAGTGATAAAAAATAATCCCAGTGAAACAGAAATATAGGTTTGCGATCTGGCTGATATGAGCAGCCATAATTGTTCTGCCGTTTGATTTATCCCGCACCGCAGCTCCTGCGCATGTCGAGTCTACTGACCACGTATGCACAGCGCCCATTGCCTGGGAGGATTCCGGAGGTGCGCCCTGCTGGGTAATTTAGCGAAGTGTTGGCCATAGGCTGCAGCAGCACCACACCACCGTCAAATGGTATTAGATGCTTGGCAAATATCACAATGTTCATCCCTAGCATGTATCACTACTTCACTCACAGGGCCTAATTCAGACCTGATCGCAAAGCAAATTTACATGGTTATTCTGGTTGATTCGTTCGTGCGAATTTGCACCCAGTGCTTTTTTTTGCACATTACACATGCGTATCGCTCTCAGTGCGCATGTGCAGGTACACGCTCGAACCCTTGCAAACCGAGATACGTTTGGGAACGAGCCCTATCAATGTAGGCGTGATGTCAGTGTTTCTGAAATGTGATTTGTGATCCATTCTGAATTAGGCCCACAGAGTTATGTAAGCTACAGCTTTGATTGACAGGCTGCAGGAGTGTGATGGCATTAAGCACTTGAGTGGTATGCCCAGAAATTTCTCGTGTTCAGCTGCGCTGCCGCAGCGGGCTGTCGCGGAAAATGTCCGGGCATACCACTAAAATTAAGGTGTGCGCCAGTGGTGTCCAGGTGTGCCCCACTGGCGCATCACCTGTCCATGCACCCCCCCAGTGGCTGCTCTGCTGTCTCCTCCCCTCAATCCCCCTCACCTCTCAGCTCCGATTGTACGCCGGAGATCCCCTGCCCCGCCGCCATGAGCTCTAGTGATTGACAGGCGGCAGGCTCAGGGATGTTCGGGGGGACTCAGGAGAGTTCAGGCACCTGAGTCCTTCCAAGCCACCGCGAAACATCCCAGAGCCTGCCGCCTGTGTGATCACTGACAGACGGCTGGGTCAGTGGCGGTAGGGGAGCTTCGGCGTACTAACGCCGGAGCGGAGGTGAGGGGGGAGGTGGGGGGCGGCTTCTGATGATCTGTGGTGGGTTTTGCTGGGGCAGGACAAACCTGCCCTGGTAGGTTTGTCCTGCCCCAGCAAAACCCACCACTCAAGGGGTTAATGGGATGCGCAAAAAGGAGGGATGTCTATGCCTGTTTAGGGGTGTGCTGAAGCCAGCGTCTGCGTCCTGGGATACAGGTCTACTCCTCGGCACCTTAGTTCTGGTGGACATTCTGAGCATCCTTAAGGTGCGTACACACATACAGATCTATCTGGTGGGAACACAAACCTGGAAATGTATGGGAGCAATTGGCAATCGAAAAATTGTTCCCAAACACTTGAAAACAGACATTGATCAGTCAGACAAATTGTGTAATCGTTCTGATGTAACAAATTTATAAAAGCATACTTCTTTTTTTTGTTTTCCTGCATTTGGGTGGAAATTTTTGATTGTCATATGCTCCCATACATTTCCAGGTTTTTGTTCCCACCAGATAGATCAGACAGAAACTCTGTACGTGTGTATGCCCCTTTAGAGTTGGGCCACACAATGGTCATGATGATTCTATGATGTTTCTGCATATATGAGAACCACCAGTGGGCGTCTTCTAATGAAAGATGGCTTGTGCTTTCAATTTGTAAATGAATGATCATATTTTGTGGCTATTATTCATATATATTATTGCAGTGGTCTCCTTATCAGGATACTGAATAAATCCCATTGCAAAACCTAAGAATTCTTCATCCACAAGATTGCAATACAGCCCATTCTGTTGACCATCATACAAGGTAATACCCCGTTCACGCCGTCAAAGCAACCTGGGTTATTGCCGTGTCATCCCGGGTTGATCATTGGTGTAAAAGCACCACTGACAAAATTCTTGGGTCAAGCAACCCGGCATTTCACCGCTGGAACCAGGTTGCTGTGCAGTAAACACCGGGTCGAGCGACCCGTGTCCCATTCACACCATGGAGGAGGCAGCTCTTGGAGACAGCGTCAGCTCCAAGCACTACCTCCTCCCCTGCTCCCAGTGACGCACCACCTTTGTCTGACATCAGCAACCCAGCCTGTGGTAGCTTTCACACTGCAAATGCCCTTTGCGGTGTGAAAGGGGTACATGAGAACCCATCTGAGTGGTAGAAATATGAATTAAAGCCTGGTCTTTTAGCAAACATATAGTCCCATTTTGGCAACTAAAAAACTTATATCCATTATTCTAGCGACTAGCATTCAAAATAGATCTTTTAGCTAGGGAATATATGTAGTCCCTTTTCATTGGCTAATGTAAAAAAAAAATATAGAGCACCATTTCCCACTCTACATTAAACTTTTCAGCATTTACTATAAGAAATTCTGGCAATGGCACCTCCGTTTGCCCAATCTCTCACTCTGGCGAGCCCTGAAGCTGCATGAGAGGTGCTTCATCTGTAGGTGTTTTTATGTCTGTTCTATATTAGAAAATGATCATTGAGAAACTGGGCCTTATTCTAGTTCACTCTTTCTGACAAAATCCTTCTTAGATGGACAAAACCATGTGCACTGCAGGGGGGCAGATGTAAAGTGTGCAGAGAGAGTTAGATTTGGGTGAGTTATTTTTTTTCTGTGCAGGGTAAATACTGGCTGCTTTATTTTTACACTGCAATAGAGATCTCACTTTGACGTAAAACCCCACCCAAATCGAATTCTCTCTGCACAAGTTACATCTGCCCCACCTGCAGTGCACATGGTTTTGTCCATCTAAGAAGGAACTTGTTAGAAAAAGTGAGCTAGAATAAGGCCCACTGTGTATTTATGTTTTAGTAAGTGACCATATAGGAGGGTATTTTTTGCCACCATTTTGTAAACAAAACCCAGCGAAATAGCAGCCGTTTCCGCAAAGAATGGATTGAATTCATATTCCATCTATTTAATCTTTCCTATATTTTCAATTTTCGTAATAAATCCGAAAATCGGAAAAGACATGGATCTCCGAATCCACGACTTTATCCACTGAAACTGCTGCCAATTCGAAATTTTGCAGCTTTTTTTTCCCAGGAATGCAGATTCGGCTTTTCAAAAAGCCGGATCTGCAGCCGCGAATCTCTGCCATTTCCCTGAAACATCGGGGATTGACTAGTGAAATTCCTTTATTTCCAAGTATTGGAAGAAAGGAGAGAGATTGAATGCTCCCCATAGTAGCAAACACGATACTTATTCAGGTCATAATATTCATATAATTAAGGGTTTTGTTAGCTACTTAGCATTCCAATATATAAATCACCAGTTAACCACTACAATGACCTATAAATGTAGCCACAAGAACTAGTGTTGTAGAATGAGTTGCTATCCGGCTGATGTTCTAGCAATGTCAGTCTTGTTCTGGCAGCCGCTGAATGAAGTTCTTTTTAAAATCTTTTCTATAGAAGTTGTTTCAAAAAGATGGGTCCGATTTCAAAGCAATATATTTTAAGATGGCAACGTGTTACATTTTACATAAAAAGTTACATTCTGTTTATTCCCCTTTAACACCACTATGCTGGGTCAAACCTGGGATTTTGCACACTTCTTGCCGGGTTGATGATGTCACCACCAAGCCAGTTCTGCAGCATTTCAGTAAAGTTTTGACCCATAACCGTTTTCCTTGAAAACCTCTCTTTGAGAAACGGCACCAAATGCGCTTACTTTCAGGGAATTACTCACACTCATGCTCTACAGTGTCGGTGGATTCTCTGTAAAGCGCTGCGGAATCTGTGTGCGCTATATAAGAAACTGCTAATAAATAAATAATCCCCATATGTGTAGATTGTGAACTTTACCGCTTAGATGAAAGGTTGCTTCATCACCAAAATCCAAATGCATTAAGTAGCCGTCGTCTTCCATGTTCTAGAGTGTCGGTGGATTCTCTGTAAAGCGCTGCGGAATCTGTGTGCGCTATATAAGAAACTGCTAATAATCCCCATATGTGTAGATTGTGAACTTTACCGCTTAGATGAAAGGTTGCTTCATCACCAAAATCCAAATGCATTAAGTAGCCGTCGTCTTCCATGTTCTAGAACATCTCATCACTAAATTCTATATGCTTTCCTTGGTCACCTGCACAAAGCGCTTGCAGCAGTTGTGATTGAACGTTGCCTTAACCTCTCACAAGACAGTTGTATGAAGCATCACAATTTCCTAGCTGGCATAACGAGTGGACTTGGGTCGGCTAGAGAGAAAACTTTCTTCCTCTTACGTAAACAGCCTGTTTATTCTAAGTGTTTGAACCAGCAACGAATGCTATTTGGGATTGTCAGATCAATGTGGAAAAGCTGTTGAGTGCACAGTGCACCGCAATTATGGATTCAGCCTTAATGAACTGCAGAACCCCTTGTGTTGCGGGGTCACCATCTTGCGAACGACCGTGGCATCTGGCAGTAGTCATCTTAAGGTCTATTTCACGGCCGTTCATTCTCTAAGCATTTCATTCATGGGCGGTTTGTGGTTGCAGAGATCTAGTGATTTCAAATCGGGTCTTGAAAATCTTTTTTAAACACTTTCAAACTAAAAAACTTAAACCCTTTAGTTGATGGTCCAAAGAATGTCAGTACACAAACCCTATCGGAAAGGCTTAACGTTGATGCCTGCAGCACCCAAAATTGTGCTAGCTAAAATGTAATGGAATTTTATAGGAACGTCTTGAAACCCAGCTGAGGGTGTGTGTCTGTATAAATAGTGTTCACTCTAGAAATTGTGCCGGGCAGGGCGCCGGGGGGTGGGCCGGGGCAGCCGACGGCACACTTGTGGGCGGTCCCAGACCGCCGACGTCACTAAAGTGGGCGAGGCCCACCCGGTGGCGTCACTAAAGTGGGCGGGCTGCCCGGTGGCGTCACTAAAGTGGGCGGGCCGGGCTGCCGGCGTCACTAAAGTGGGCGGGCCCGGACGCGATGAAGATGCTGTCACCACAGGGGGGAGGTGCCTTGATGCCGGGGAAGCGCCGGGCATCGCCGTCTAAGGCGGCGCTGGGAGTCGGGCGGCGTGCAAGGAGTCGGGCAGGCACCAGGCTGTTTTAGCGGGGCGCTGCTAGAGGGGCAGGGCGCATTTTGCCCTTTAAAAAACCAGGCAGGGCGCAGCGCCCCGCTAAAACAGCCTAGCGGGAACACTAATAAAGTTTATATGGGCCCTTATTCTGGTTGATTTGGCTGGGTGCGAATTCTCGCCAGGACCGATGTTTTGCGCATGCGCAGCAGCATTTCTGCTCATGTGCATACGCTGGGAATGTGCAAAATCTGTTCGCCAAGTGCACGCTCCCTGCCTTTCAAGCGGGGGTTGGAGAGGGGTGTGGGATAGAGGTCTGGGCCATTAGCATATGTGAACGCCCAGTGTTTCATGGGCGTTCCCATTAAACGCTGGGCGTACACATGCTGATGCATTTGTGACGCACGTGCCGGGGGGGAGCCAGCTGACCTAAGCGGATGTCAGCTGGCCGCTCTATTACCTGGATTTCTACACGCATGTGTACAAGTGGTCTGAACCACCCTTACATATGTGTGCGCCTTCGCATCATTCAATGGTCTGACGACCATTGAAAGATAAGGGAGGTTCCCACTGGCATGCGAATGGTTGTTTATGTAAAACACCCATTCGCATGCCGTGCGAAAGAGGCGGGCGTACCACCATTCGCAGGGCGTGTTCTGGATGACTCGCAAGGGTGCAAATTCACGCCCGAGCGAGTCAACCAAAATAAGGGCCTTGGCGTGTTCCGTGTTTGTAGATTTCTGATACACAAAATGCACCCTGTCCTTCACTCGGCCCAAAAAAAGTATTCCATGGACTATCCGGATGTTCTAAAATGTGAAACTCCATCCACAATAAATGGAATGTGTTTATCTCTTTCTGTTAGTGGAGGGCTCATTTGCACCATGTTCTATTGTCTGGTTCAGATGGAGGACTGTGGTTTCTTAAGAACTTATAATGCACTATGGCTAAGTACTAGGGTGACAATCTGTACTATAATGTATTTATTAGGTTAGCTAGTATAATAAAGTGTTTTTGTATCAGCCAAGGAATATAGCGAGGTCCCCCAAACCTGAGGGTAGGTCCCCCAAACCGGAGGGTCGATAGAGGGGCTGTGACACCGCATGTTTTTACCAGCAGCTGCTAAAAGACAGGATAGTAATTCCTGTTATAAGGTGCACCAAAACAATCACGTAGAGAGCAGGCTATTGATATATATATACAATGAAATGATCGGATTGACTTTACATAAATTCAATAGGTATACTATTGATAAGAAATATGAGTATAGAATATATATATATATATATATATATATACACACACTAGGTGATTCATCACGCTGCTCACCTACACCATGGTGGCTGGTGGGCGTGTACTGTAGCCCTGGCTGGATGGGGGGAGGTGCTGTCAAGGGGGTGGTGGTGTGTATAACACTGATATTTTTCCTAGGGGGGCGGGTTTGTGTATAACGCTGGGCAGGAACATTATACACACAGGGCATGAGTGACAGATCGGGCTAAATATATATATATATATATATCTATATCTATATATCTATATATATCCCAAAGGACAGGCACACCGTATCCAAATTTCAACTGCCGAGGTGCAGACGCCCAATGTAGGTAGATAGGTTCCAATCACAGCGGCACTCGTACGGACTTGTACAACAAATGAAAACACCAGACAAGGTATTTAGGTCGAGATAGCGACGTTTCGGAGGTTAATCCTTTATCAAGCAAAGCCAACACCTGAACAGACAAAAAGACTCACATAAATAGTACCTGGTATCCCATTAGCGAGGCAGCGTCCACCGGCGTGTCCGTCACTCGATAGCTCCCGCACTTCCGGATGGAGCGTCAGCGCGTCATCCCGTACCCGTCACACTGGGGTGCGTCCTGGTTGCTAGGCGACACTCCTCAGCCGGGACGCTGTTGCTTGATACTCCATCTGCTAAACAGCGTCCACTAGCTCCCGCACTGCCAGGTCAGGGATCGGCGCGTCATTACATCTACGTAAATCCGGAGTGCATCCTGGTTGCTAGGCGACCCTCCTCAGCCGGGACGCTGGTGCCTAGGAAATATATATATATATATATATATATATATATATATATATATATATATATATATTCCATCTGCATCCACCATATGGGGGTTAATGTGGGAGAGTTACAGTAGTTACCGTCCACCACAATACCTGAGGCTTAGGAGATCTTCCACATAACATTCCTTCCATGACGAGCGGATGGTACCTAACTCCCACATTCACTTTCATTTGGATTTATGAGATAATTTTCCAGAGGTGTCATAGGAAGGAACACTCCATTCGCATGTAAGAGAACTCCCTGGGGAGCTGCCGGGGGAGTTCAAGGGAAATCGGACGTGATACATCGCGGGTGCTTCTTAGCATGTGCCAGTGATGGTCCCATTCCGATGTATCTTGTGTACTGCACATAAGATATCTAGGGTCCGATGAGTATGGGAATGCGCATCGGAACCGATCTGATTTCAAACACCTCCGATTTGGGCCAATATTACCCGATATATTGTCAGAATCTGGTGATATCAGCCCAAATTGGACCTGTGTATGCTGTTTCTATTGGGTGCCCAATGAGTGGTTCAACTGTTGATCTGCTTGTGTGGTAATAAACATGGGAGTGCCCACATTTCTGCTCACCACCTCCCAAGGTAGCGTGCAGAAATGTGTGATAAGTCGGCACTTTAGACCCAGTTGTTTCTAAATGTTCATGATTCACTTGCACCCTATGGGGGGGGGGGGGGGATTGCCCAGTTTACAAATTTTTCTCTTACATATATCTTGTTTGTGAAAAGAGCTTTTGATCTCAATTCATAGTCGTTGCATGTGTTGTGGGTGCCTTATGGTGTGTACACATGGTGAGATCACTTTCTATTCAAAACCCTATTCGATCTGGATCTGGGTTGGTTACAGTGTTCACATTCTATTTTCGACTATGTAGTACAGACCTGTAGTGTTCCCGCTAGGCTGTTTTAGTGGGGCGCTGCACCCTGCCCGATTTTTAAAGGGCAAAATGCGCCCTGCCCCTCTCGCAGCGCCCCGCTAAAACAGCCTCACGGGGAAGCCCAGCGTCGCCGTAGACGGCGATGCCCGGCGCTTCTCCGGCAGCATAGTGGCTTTGGAGGGGCTGGTCCCACCCCCTTTGATGACGCCGGCGGCCCGGGCGCACCCCTTTGTTGACGCTGGCGGCCCGGGCACGCCCCTTTGATGACGCCGCCGGCCCGGGCACGCCCCTTTGATGACGCCAGCGGCCCGGGACCGCCCCCAGCTGTGGCCCGGTCCGCCCCCCGGCACCCTGCCCGGTCTCCATCCTAGAGTGAACACTAGACCTGTACTACAAAGTCTTGCCTGGCAAGTCTACGTTTCTATTCGATTTACACTACACCGGAGCGCGCATCAAAATCGAATATTGATAAACCATTCAAAAAATGAAAAATAGTGGAAATCTCACCGTGTGTACCCACTGTTAAGGTTATCTGTGTTATGCACATGCCTCTACTGAACTATGGGCCCGGTTTTAGAGTTGTTTGTAGTTTAGCGAGGACTCGTTAAATTACAACCGCCGGTCCTGCCCAGCGAAGCACTCGCACATTACTGGCTGCCCAGCCTAGCCATGCACAGGCCAGCCCTGTTTTGGGCCACAGATGCTGTGGCGCCGTTCCGTAGCAGTTTAAGTGCACGCGTGCATTTGCGGAAATCCACTGACATTGATTCCCGCCCATCTCTGAATAAGGCCCTGTGGCTGCAGAATGCTCCAGTTACTAGTAGACTGCTATAATAGTATAATAGTCCTGTAACTAGTGTTCATTCTAGCACCCGCCAACTTTGAAAATCATTGCAGTTCCTCTTCCCTGTCTGGGGTGTCGCTGTCTGCTGTATTTCTTCTAGCACAGTGTGGTCTGTATATCAGCACTGAAACGCAAACCAGACCTGTGCTAGAGACACCACATAAGACCGCGACACCCCAGGCAGGGAAGGGGAACTGGCGGGTGCTAGAATGAACACTATTGAGCTATGTGTGAGCAGCATATTTATGTTAGAACACCTTGTGATCTGATCCAGACTATGTGCTTGTTTGCGGATGTATTACACATATTTAGTTTCAGGGCTTTGCTGTTTGCATGGGCTGCTAATATCTCAGTTATGTCTCATCATGCCGGTGCTCTTATGTTTTACTGTGTGTGCTTAACGTTTTCAATAAAGTTATTGTTGGGATTTATCTTCCCACTGTAGTTGTGGTGAAAGACTTCTCTCTCCGCAGCTTGTTCTCTAAAGAGTCATTGGTTCGTTTATTAATTAGTTGGTATTATGCTCTATAGTTTATGCCACTCCAGCCAGGCTAGTGAAAATATAATCTAGAAATAGTTACCTCTTAAGGTGCCCACACACGGTGCGATATGTGCACTGTTTTGTGGGCACCTCAGTGTTTTGTACTAGATCGCATCTAGCTCACATTGCATGCGATGCGCTAAAACAGCGTGGGATTTGAACTGGATAAGATCTAATCAAACAGTATCGCCTGCACATACTGTCTGTACTTTGCAATGTGCAAAACGCTGGAGCACGCATCCCGTCACAGGCCATATAGAAACACGGTGCGATTTGAACTACATGCGATGCGAACTAAAAATGCATGCGACCATTGCACCATGTATGGGCACCGTTACTTCTGTCAGGTAATAATAGATATGTGTATATATATATATATATATATATATATATATATATATATATATATATATATTTTTTTTTTTTCAATGGGATTGACCATTGTGTGAATATATATTAATGAGAATTCTGAACATTGTTGTGCCTGATTTTTTTTATATATATATATATATATATATATATATATATATATATATATATATATATATATATATATTCTCCTTTTAGATATATTTTGTACTGGGTGTAAATATCACTGTGTAAGACTTGCCTGCACAGTCTATTTGGTCGGGCGATAGCGATGCCGCTGGGAGGAGCATCGATATCATCCAAAGTGTACATGCGGCGCGATTCTGGCAAACCTTCTAGCTAGAGAATCGCCTGGCCGAATCGCCTTACACCTGCAATAATTAATGGTATTTACTGCTGCTGTTAGTCACCTTTCCTATTCTCAAAGAACATACAAAACACTCAGCTTCATCCCTCCAGCTTAATGATTAAAGCATTGTGTCATTGCTACCTATATACAGATGTAGCGCCTGTCATTCAGCGCCGGCTCTTGCCAGATCCCCGCTACTGGTGAGAGACCGGCGAACAGGCACTACATCTGGCGGGAAAGCACAAGTGTCTCGCACGTGCATCCCCTTCACTCGGCAGTGGGCAGCAAAATACCTGCCTGTCTCTGCTGTGGCGGGGACCACTGGGACTGGCGCAGAGAGTTCCACCAGAGTGGGGCATGCAAGCGTCTTGTGCGTGCGTGCTCCCTTATGGGGGCTGTACGCTTGCTAAAATCTATGAAGAAATGGTGATCTTGTGTATCCCTGCGCACCCCCTTGCTGCCTGGGTCAAACTTCCCGGTGTCTTCCCGTAGGACACCAAAAGGTTGAAATGTAAAGGAATGGGTGGAAGTAACCTTTGGCGCACTGGTTGTTTTTAGGATTTTCCTCTATCCAACAATGAAACGGTTAATATGGAATCAAAATTTATTTCATATACATGGTAAAAACGACAATAAAGACAATATGGTAACAGGTATTTTTCTCTCTCACCCAGCTAGAGGGGTGGAGCCAGGATGATGAAAACAGAGTGTTCCAAATGAGGTACACCCTGTAGGCTCCACAAACTTTAGACTGGGTCCACGTGGGGTTAAAAACACATCAAAAACACATCAAAAAGGATAAATAAGGATGGAATGTTCTGAATCTTTCTCACCCAGATGGAGAGGTGGAACCAGGATGGTAAGTAACAGGGTGTCCGCGTTTCAAGTCTTAGAAGACTCTTTTTCTGGCCTTGAAAAAGAGTCTTCTAAGACTTGAAACGCGTTGGCCCTACAGGATTGCAGATTACCACGAAGGACCTCTGCCCAGTTTTCAGCTTGTGGAGCCAACAGGGTGAGCACTTTGTTTCCCCGGACACCCTGTTACTTACTATCCTGGCTCCACCTCTCCATCTGGGTGAGAGAGATTCAGAACATTCCATCCTTATTTATCCCTTTTGATGTGTTTTTGATGTGTTTTTAACCCCACGTGGACCCAGTCTAAAGTTTGTGGAGCCTACAGGGTGTACCTCATTTGGAACACTCTGTTTTCATCATCCTGGCTCCACCCCTCTAGCTGGGTGAGAGAGAAAAATACCTGTTACCATATTGTCTTTATTGTCGTTTTTACCATGTACAGGTTGAGTATCCCTTATCCAAAATGCTCGGGACCAGGAGAATTTTGGATACCGGATTATTCCGTATTTCGGAATATTTTAATATTTCAATGATGTATTTTGAAGTATCTTGCATGTATGCTGTATAAACACATAATATACACACAAATATATTTTATTACCACATAAAATACACACAAATATATTTTAATTGTTCAAAAAACAAGGTTTCAAAACGTGAAACAAAATGTGTGTACTATCTCAGCACTGAATTTGAATGCCAAGCAATCATTGTCTTGCACATATATAGTGCCAGTTACATATCATGTCCCCAGTGATGCTGTTACAAATGTCCCCAGTGAGTTTTTAGCAAAAAAAAATTTTTTTTGGACTTTCTGGAATGTCCGTATTTCGGAATAATTCGGATAACGGATACTCGGATACGGGATACTCGACCTGTATATGAAATAAATTTTGATTCCATATTAACCGTTTCATTGTTGGATAGAGGAAAATCCTAAAAACAACCAGTGCGCCAAAGGTTACTTCCACCCATTCCTTTACGCTTGCTAAAATCTGTAAAGGTTCACTGTCTCCTGTAGTGTCTTACAAACACTGTCAGTGCAGGGCACCTTATACAGGTGTTGCATGCATGCATGCATACATACATACATACATACATACACGTATAAACAAAACCATCAAACTTCCTCCTTAAGGTTTACACATGTAAGTGCTAATGTGTGCTACTGGCGTGGCGTGGCTGTTTGTTTTCCAATACAGTAATTACTCATTATACACTGCTTCTGTCAGTTCTAAAGGAGATCAAGTAGATCCAGTATTTGACATCGTAGATCAAAGGCATGGCTGGTGCTGGTTTATTTAGCGCACATATGTAAACTAGCTCCATTCAACACTTAACTGTGGAATGGGTTTTACCGTAAATGTGCCACTCCCCTATCCCAGCACTTGCTCTTTCCCCTCCAATTTGTATAAATCAATAATTTTCCTTCTTATTTTCACAGATACAGAATGTCAGAAGGAGATAGTATCGGAGAATCAGTACATGGCAAGCAGTCTGTGGTCTTTCGGTTCTTTTCCAGGCTAGGGCAGGTAAGTGAACGGGTCAATGGATACACTAGACTTCATTTTTTCTCAGTTCGTGGAAAGTAATACTCTATAAACTCTGGGCCTGTGTCTGGGATGCATTCATTATAATACCTTTTCTGACCACTAGAGGCACTGTTATGGGAGCTCTTGTTACATACTGAAATAAGGACCTAACCCTTTTAGCACTTGCTAAAGGTGTTCAATAGAAGTAGAACTACATCCAGCATAAGGTGTAGTTAGGCAAATTATATTACACTGCAGGAGGAGATAACTGCAGTATAGCTGCCCAGTAATTGTTCATTATTTTTCCTGCATGCAAATAATGCATTAACACATCTTACATTCCAGCATGGTTTTTACAGGTGCAAATATACACCCTCTAATTAATATTCTCTGAGCACGAAATGGACTTAAAACAGAGTGAGAGTCTGGTCAAAGGAGACAAGGCAATGGCAGATCATATAAATAAGTATTTTGCTTGGTGTTCACTGCAATGGGAACATAAAAATTATTTGATACAAGTATATGTGCACAGTAGAGGGTCCTAAAAAGAACTCTCAAAATGAAAATTGGATAAACCAATGGGGCCATATGGGATACATACATGGATACTAAAATAGCTTAAAGGGGTGCTGGGAACACCAGAAATATTCAACTGTTAAGGTGGTTCCACTGCACAAAAGTGGAAGCAAGTAAAAGGGAAGCAACTACTGACCAGAGTACCTTACATCAATAGTAAGGAAATTTATGAAAATGATATTCGAAGATATTGTGGAATATCTCATATCCAGCAATTTACAGGATCCTGAACAGAATGGATTTACTCTGGAGGGTGATCATGCCAAATATATCTGATTGACTCTTTTTTTTTTTTTATTGGGTGACCAAAGTAATAGATGAATGAGGGGCCTAGTCTTTAGTAAGGCTGTTGACACGGTCCCACATCGGAGACTGCTAAATAAACTCGAAAGTGTGGGACCGTGGGTTTAGATTCTAAGATTGTTGGAATGGACAAGAGCCTCGTGGCACATCAGGGTGACTAGGCACACAGTCTGGGAACCACTGCATTACAGATGGTTAAAGAAGAGCAACTAAAATGGTGCATGGTCTGCAGTACAAAACCTACTTGAAAATACTAAAAGATCTTAATATGTATAGTTTGGACCAAAGACGATAAAGGGGACATGATGGAAACCTTCAAATATATCAAGGGTTTTAACCAGGTGTGGGAGGGAGACAGCCTTCAAAGGAAAAGTTGTAGTAGACCACGAGGACACATACTAAAAGGAGGAGGTACTGTAGGTTTAAAGAAAACTTAAGGAAAAATGGTTTACAGAAAGGGTAGTGGATAGGTGGTAGAGAAATGTTAAACCTACTTGGGATATACAGAAGGGTCAAATAAGGTAGAGGTTACCAAAAGGCAAAAAAAAAAAAGGAGCAGACTAGATGAGCCAAGCGATTCTTATCTGCCATCACATTCTATGGCTGGGATGGGGAACCTTTGGTCCTCCAGCTGTTGTTGAACTACACATCCCAGCATGCCCTGCTACAGATTTGCTATTTCGCCATGCTAAAACTATGGCAATATGCTGAGATGCGCCATTCAACAACAGCTGGAGGGCCAAAGGTTCCCCATCCCTGCTCTATGGGGTAAATCTAGTAACACTTCTAAAAATGAAGAGGAGATCATTCAGATTCTGTCTATCGTTTTTAGGAAGTAATAGAGATGTTGGACGGAATTTGATTGTTTTCTATGGGCAACATCACCTCATCAATTTGAGAAGTTTTAGTAAATGTAAATTATTCCATTTTAAGCTTTTACCCACTATTGAATACATCAGGCATGTCCAAACTATGGCCCTCCAGCTGTTGTGAAACTACAATTCCCATCATGCCTTGCCACAGTTTTGATATTAGGGAATGCTAAAACTGGCAAGGCATGCTGGGATGTGTAGTTTTACAACAGCTGGAGGGCCACAGTTTGGACATGTCTTTAATACATGATAATCAGCATATACAGTAGGTCAGTGGTTCCCAAACTGTGTGCCGTGGCACCCTGGGGTGCCTTGGAGGACTTGCAGGGGTGCCCTGGGATGGTGGTCCAGGACCAATTCAAGTTATTTATGTCTAATATAATAGTCAAATTGGGGACAAACAGAAGAGAATCCTGTCCATTACCACATAACTGATTCTAAGGATGAGATATAAACACAATTTATTTAACTTTAATATTTGTTTCTAACTTTCTCAACGAGAAAACTTTAGCCTAGGGGTTCCGCGAAATAATTCTGATGCTTCGGGGTGCCGTGATTCAAAAAAGTTTGGGAACCCCTGCAGTAGGTTGTGGAAGTGACGTGCCCATATCTGAGTGTACTTAAGGAGTGCTGAGTTATTATATATATATTATATATTAAAGCCCAGTTTAATGTTTTCATTTTGCATAAAGATGGCCGAAATTGGGGCATAATAATAATCTTTATTATTACTTATGTTTTTTTTTTTTTATAATGAAAACTTTTTTACAAAATGTAAATGTTTGGTAAATCCATTGTAACAGAGCAACATTGTGATAAATGTTACACTTCAGATATTGTCCATTTATATCTATACACCACAGTTACTTATTTATATATACTTTATTAGGTACTTGTTTCCTAGCACGGCGCACAATTTTTTTCATCTTATGCCATCGCATGTCATATAGCCGCATGCGATGCAATTTATTTTTTATTGTATAAGCACCTTAATGGGTGCTTACAATGTTAAATGCATCCCCACGCCACCCCCACTATGAACGCGAACCCGAAGCGTGGCGAGCGCAGCAGTACGCATCCTTCGACCTTTTCATACCCCCACTATCCACGTCGGCGTGGAGTTGATTTTAGATAGTGTGGCGAGGGGACGTGTATTACTCGCGGGGCTCGCCCCGCTTCGGGCTCGTGGCTTGATGCGCTCGCCACACTATATAAAATCAACCCCACACCGGCGTGGATAGTGGGGGTATGAAAAGGTCGGAGGATGCGTACCGCTGCGCTCGCCACCCTTCGGATTGGCGTTGATAGTGTGTGGGGGGGGGGGCATTTAACATTGTAAGGACCCATCTGGGTGGTTGTACAATAAAAAATCGTATACAATCGCATTGTATGCCATTGTATGGTATACAATGCCGTACAATTTTTTTATTGTACAACATCGCATCGCATACCTTATTTAGTCTTATGGTATACAATGCGATGGGCGCCGTGCTAGGAAACAAGGTACTTCATTATATTTGAAATATAAAATTTACCTTGCTGGGTATTTAAAAAGATGTTCTCCATGTATAACTTATGCTGGGTTCGTTTTGATCCTTTTTGTATATTTATCCTAGCTAACATGCGTCAATGGTTTCTAATTATTTGATTTCCATCTGTATGTAAATTATTGGTGGCATTTTCAGATGACTGTGAACATTGAAAATCTTACTGTATGTGAAAATGTTTTTCATAAATGTATATAAGGTGCAAATCGTTCTCGCCAAATAGTATATTATTTCATGCTAATGGATTATTGAATTTCTCAATTGGGGTGGCATATTCTAAGTAAAAACTAGTCCAAAATGGTTTATTTCCTAGGATCTGGCATTGACCACAACCAAGCACGTAACTTTTAGCCCATATCGGGACATAGTCACCTTTCTAGTGGCGTCCTCGCCCTAGAAGCACTGTTACTTTATATTCCATCCAGCTGTTCATTGTGGAGATACGGATGCTATGGATGGCCCGAGTATTCTAGTGCAAAGACACAATGTGTTCCATCCATCAGCTGCTTTGTTATTCACAAGGGTCATGCTCAGTTCTGAAGAATTTGCCCAAAATGCATAACACTTTAACAAAGCTACACTTCAGTGGGAAGCCAGGGTGATCCTGGACACTGCAATTTACCCTTCGTTCAACACAATAATCCTGTAACCTGAATTACTGACTCATTTTCATGTTGTACATACCATTGTACAAATGTGTAAGCTGGCTGATGTAATCTTGCAGGTAGGATCGGGTGTGGGCCGTAAACTAGGGCATTTCCTTAATAGTATCACCTCAGCATATGTTGCTGATATGAGTACAGAAAGGCAATCCTTTTTTTATTTAAGTGTAGGCAGGGCGGATTTGAGGAGAAATAATCCTGGATACAAAACAAGTAAATGTAATTATTTACTGTAAGTAGGTGGGGGGGGGGGGGGGTGTTTGAATGGAAGTATAAGGCTACGGTGTTAAGTTAATGTAAAATTTACAGGTACTTGTGTATCTTGGCGGCGCCCCCGATCTCCATCGCGCAATGTTTTAATCGCATGCCATGCACCCGATGGCATGCGATGCGACGTGATTTTTGCCCCCTATGCGATGAAAGATTGTATAAGCACCCTAAAGGGTGCTTTTAAGCACCCTAATGGGTGCTTACAATGTTAAATGCACCCCCACGCCACCCCCCCACTATAAACGTGAACCCGAAGCATGGCGAGGGGCGGCGGTACGCGTCCTCCGACCTTTTCATACCCCCACTATCCACGTCGGCGTGGAGAATAGAAAGTGTGGTGAGCGCAGCGAGCCACCGAGCCCGAAGCGTGGCGAGCGGACGCGGATACCTTCACAGGTATCGGAGTCCCCTCACGGCCTTCACAGGTATCCGCGGGGCTCGCCACGCTTCGGGCTCGGTGGCTCGCTGCGCTCGCCACACTTTCTATTCTCAACTCCACGCCGACGTGGATAGTGGGGGTATGAAAAGGTCGGAGGACGCGTACCGCCGCCGCTTGCCACGCTTCGGGTTCACGTTTATAGTGGGGGGGTGGCGGGGGGGGGTGCATTTAACATTGTAAGCACCCATTAGGGTGCTTATACAATGTTTAATCGCATCGCATTGTATGGCATTGTATGCCATATACAATGTCATACAATTTTAAAATTGTATGGCATTGTACAGCATCGTGCGATATTGCGTTGCATCGCATACCATCGTATGCCTTATAGTATACGATGCGATGGGCGCCGCCAAACTACACAAGTACCAATTTACCATTTTTTAAATAATAATAGGCCTTTTAAACTATGTGCTTCATAGGGCAAGTCTGTGCCATGCTTTGTGTTTAATATTAGAAGAGGTTTTGTCAGCATTATCAAACCCGTAATGCTGACATTGGAGCAGGGCGATATATTAAGCTATGTATTTGCCTTGTACTTTTTATTCTCTGTAAATATATAGCTTTATAGGTTAAGGCAGTGGTTCCCAAACTGTGTGCTGTGGGACCCTGGGGTGCCTTGGGGAACATGCAGGGGTGCCCGAGATTGGTGGTCCATGTAAAAATAATTTATGTGACGATCCTTAGTGCGCCCCATCCCGGATAGTCAGTGGGTAGACTCCCAGGCACTGGCCCAGTAGGGAGCCAAAGAACTCCAGGGACCTTGTATATTTCTAGAATTCGAGAGGCATCCAATCCCTACACAGAACTCAGGGATCATTTTACATCTGGGAATTCAAGAAACAGCCAATCCCGGCACAGAACTGAGGGATAAACTGGGCTGAAAACAGCAGCTCTGAGTAGAACATCTGGTATCTGTTCAGAATCCCTGTCCTTGAGAGGCAGGACCAGACTGGAGGAGACTGAGGCCCCTCCAGACTCCGCCGGAACATCAGCATCACCTCCAGAGCCAGCAGCCAGTATTTGCATCCAGCTAACCAGAGCCCTTCTGGCATTCTGCAGGAGCCTCTCACCGTGCCGCGTCCCAGCTCACAGATTGCTCGAGGTGACTATTGCACTCTGCCGCCCGTCCACCTAAGGAAGATTACCCCCTGTATGTGTGGAGGATGACTAGCTAAGATCAGGGGACTTGTATGTACCTGGGGGGCCGCAAGGGACAGGGGTACCAGAGACTGTGAATGCGCGATCAGAGCTGGGGTAAATGGGGATGTGTGGCTCAGCTGTAAGGCCCCTACGAGTGTTGTGAACTGCAATCCTGTGCCCAGGGCGGCGCTGCAGCAACGGGGAACCCCAGCTGAGACCTGTAACAGGGATGGTAAGGGGCACCGCACCAGCCCATCGGAGGAACACACCTCACCACCGAGCATGGCACAAGCAAGAGAAAGTGAGTATGCACCTGGAGCTGTGAGGGAGATGCCAGCAGTGCCACCGTACAATGCCATCCCACCAGTCCCTAGGCCAGCCTGGCTGGGGAAGCAGTGCGACGGAGGAAGAGGGATGGTTGCCCAGGGGAGGCCCAGCAGTTGTGATTTAAAGGGCTGGGGGAGGTGTTCAGCCCAAGTGAGGGGTTTGTGGGGGCTTTTGGGAGGGGTGCATGTGGAGAATTGCGGATACTCCCTTCAGCCATTGTGTGACTCCAATGGCTCCATCAGAGGGGTTATAGCAAAAGATCAGTAAAAAAGGCCAAAAAGGAAGTAAGAGAACGCCCTCGAGAATCACTGTTGACCCCAAAAATCAGAATACAAAAAGAAGAACCAGTGAGGTTCATTGGGACCTTCAGTAACAAGTGGCGCGAAATTAACGAGATCTTACAAAAACACTGGCCAGTTCTCCACACAGATATTGATTTAGTGGACATCCTTCCCAGGAAAGTCCAGATTAGCTGGAGACGCTCAAATAATCTAAAGGACGTCCTGGTCCAGAGCCATCTCTCCAAGATACAAAAACCACTCATTTCCAAAAAGGGTTCTTACTGTTGCCGCCAGTGCAAAGCATGCCCCTTCATGGTACCCACAACAAATTATTTTGACAGATACTGTATGGTAAAAAATGGAATATAAGTGAGTACATTGATTGTACCACCGGGGGAGTAGTGTATCACTTGAAATGTCCATGTAACCACATTTACATCGGAAAAACAAAAAGGAAACTTAAAATAAGAATCTTGGAGCATGTAAACAGTATCAGGAGAGCAAAACAGGATAAAAGCAACTTCAAAAACCTCACCCCCATAGCCTCCCATTTTTTATTACATCATGGAGGCAATCCCTTGGGATTACAAACGTTTGGGATGAAACACATAAGTGTAAACATCAGAGGAGGGGATGTGGATAAGAAATTATTACAGTATGAGACGAAAATGATATTTATGATGGACAGTGTATATCCGAAAGGTCTCAACGAGAACAACAGTTATACACATTTCCTGTGATAACATTCTAAATACTGAAAATATCCTGACATGCTCCATTTTCTCCCTTTTCCCTCTTTTTCCTCTTTTTCCGCCCATGTCTTTTCCTTAAAAATATTTTGCAACAATTTATCTCAAGACTATAAAATCCCTATTGGAGGATTAACGAATTTGAATTAGAGTTAATAAAACCAAATTATGGTACATAAATCAATGATTTGAAGCTGTATCTGGGGAAAGGTTATAATACACAACGTATTTAAAATACCTATTTAAACCATGATTATAGTTTATCCAGATATTCCAATATAAATATATGGATATCTGTTGGAATATGAGAACGTATCCATTTTGTTCAAAATATGGACAATATTGAACAATGATATATAGCAGTTTTGCATAACCCAAATTAATATGGGTTGGAATATGAGAACGTATCCATTTTGTTCAAAATATAGACAATATTAAACAATGATATATAGCAGCTTTGCATAACCCAAATAAAAATCATCTGGTACAAGTTATATTAGAATGCCATGGGACCAAACCCACATCCTCACACTTATAAAGGATGGAATGCACACACAATCACTTATTTTATCACCACATTTGTATATATCATTTTCCACTGAGTTCTTCACTATGATTTTTCTCTCACATCAACCATCCCAAAAAGCTAAGATAAAACTCACTGATTAAAACGTATTCACTATTTAATACAATACATGAATAATTCACACAATCTCAAATATTAATAGTATTTACTATATCTTTCACAATAATCAACAAGACAAATGCACCCCAACATATTTATTTATTTAACACCAACATTTATTTGTACTTTATTTCTCTCACTAATTTCCCTCATTTCTCATCTTTATCTACAAAATAAACATTCATAAAATTGATACAAGAAGGAGAACTAGCTGCAATATCTACATTGTTCCTATAATCTCATAGTACTTTAAAAGATATCTAGTATCCTTACGATCCAATTCCCCACCTTCTGTATAAAGAACACACAGTTTGGGATACTATACCCTAATAAGGGTTACCCGTACTCAGTATAAGTAATAACCAAGTACCCTGAGGAAAAGATTGGTTGAGGAAAACACGTGAACCTGAATACCTCCTGTAATTGGTAGCCGTCCATTTAAATATCATCCAAGCGGGACGATCGGGTTCTGCCTTGAAAAAACTGCCACTAGTGAAACGCGCGTCGGCGTTCATGTGTCCTATGTGTTAGAGTCCTTAATATAATAATTAAATGTGATGTTAGTTCTGTAATAGAATAATTTGCGCTCTGACGGAGAGACAGTGTGAGACTACACCGGCTCTGCCGGCTGCACGAACAGAGCCAGAGTAGCGGCTGCAATAGTTTGAGTGATATACAGTCTCTGTACTTAGCACTTACCCTGCATTTTTACTGAGTGACAGCGCGAGACTGTACCCGCTCTGCCAGCTACCTGAATAGAGCTGGAGTAGCGGCTGTAATAGTGTGATTAAAACACACTTGATATGTAATACTTGCCCTGCACCCTGATTGAGTGACAGCGCGAGACTGTGCCCGCTCAGCCAGCTGTCTGAATAGAGCTGGAATAGCGGCTGTAATAATACTTGCCCTGCACCCTGATTGAGTGACAGCGCGAGACTGTACCCGCTCTGCCAGCTGTCTGAATAGAGCTGGAGTAGCGGCTGTAAAAGCGTGTCTAAAACACACTTGATATTTAATACTTGCCCTGCACTTTGAAAGAGTGACAGCGCGAGACTGTGCCCGCTCAGCCAGCTGTCTGAATAGAGCTGGAATAGCGGCTGTAATAATACTTGCCCTGCACTTTGACTGAGTGACAGCGCGAGACTGTACCCGCTCTGCCAGCTGTCTGAATAGAGCTGGAGTAGTGGCTGTAATAGCGTGATCAAAACACACTCGATATTTAATACTTGCCCTGCACTTTGACTGAGTGACAGCGCAAGACTGTACCCGCTCTGCCAGCTGTCTGAATAGAGCTGGAGTAGTGGCTGTAATAGCGTGATCAAAACACACTCGATATTTAATACTTGCCCTGCACTTTGACTGAGTGACAGCGCAAGACTGTACCCGCTCTGCCAGCTGTCTGAATAGAGCTGGAGTAGCGGCTGTAATAGCGTGTCTAAAACACACTTGATATTTAATACTTGCCCTGCACTTTGAAAGAGTGACAGCGCGAGGCTGTAACCGTTCTGCCGGCTGCGGCAATAGAGGTGAAGCAGCGATTTTAACAGCTTCAACATACCCAATATTTAACATCTGCCCTGCGCTGTGACGAAGTGACAGTGTGAAAGTGTACCTGCTCTGCCGGCTGCATAAATATAGCCTGAGCAGTGTTAGTAACAGTCTCAATATACTTAACACTTGTCCTGTATTTTGACGGAGTGATAGTGTGAGATTGTACCCGCTCTACCGGCTGCAAGAATAGAGCCGGAGCAACGGGTGTAATAGCTGAACAAATCCTTGTGAGAAAGGTATAACAGCTATTTTCAGTCTTTAATATTCCTCCTAAAGCTAAACAGCAGCCTTAATGAATAGCTGTACAAGCCCATAATAAAGCTCACGCTACAATTAAACCACGATATTCACGATATTCCAGTCTATCCATATGTATTGTATAGTCAGCATAATTACCAATTGATGCTGGCAAATATGTCAAATTAAAAACTTACCAGTCCCTAAAAGACGGAGTTAATAGCTATGACAGTCGGCAAAATTAGTCATATATTCTAAAACTGTATAAAAAAGCTATTGTATTTCTCTGTAAAATAAATAATAGGGGACAAAAGGTAGACATATTAAACAATCGATACAAGCGACTATTGCGCACACAGCCCAAACAGTCTGAAACATATTGGCTACTTTTTGCAACACATGCACATGTTACCTAATCAACAGCAATAAATTGGAATTACGGCAGTGATTAAAACAATAATTGAGCCTGCACCTAATAAAGTGTATGAAAGTGATTGTAAAAATCTATGATCTCTGTGTTATTCCATCTTTTTATATAGATTGTACAGCCAGCGAAACAATCTCTAATATACGCTGGCGAAATATGTCAAATTACATTTACCAGTCTCCATAAAATAGAACTGGGCAGGCGATACAGTCGGCAATATCAGCCGTATATTCTAAAACTGTATAAAAGCTAATGTCTTAAAGGGGATAGATGGTAGACATATTAAACAATCTGTAAAAATCACTGCTGCGCACGGAGTCCACCCTATTTGATAGATGGAACTCAAGAAGCAACAATAAGAATTATGACATAAACCTGGATACAATCCAAGCATACCGTGGAGCTAAAAAGCAATAAGCTGGCAGTACTGGCTAGCAGATAAACCACATATACAGGTGCAAATTGTAAGTCCAATTGTATGAGGCTGAAACTGCATAAGAGTTAATACACACCAGCAGATATTACGGGGAAATCATCAAAGCTGTTTTCATGGTAGTACACACCAACAGATATTGTATAGAATTGGTGTAACCAGTACGGGCACTCACTTCTTTTGAGATAAAATCATTCAATATTATTTATTATCCTGTATAGAGCACTGAGGAGCTAACTAAAGGATATAAGTGGAGCTCAACATTGGCTTATAAAAATACATATAGCCAAGAGCCCTCACTAAGTTTCAAACAAAAACATACAGCACTATACTGTGTGTCTTGCAGTAATACAAAACAACATCTGCAAGTGAATGATAAATCATTGTGACAAGTGTAAATATCTTCTGATTCGATAGATTACACCATACGATTCATACACTGGACTCTCCTAAAAGATTAAAAATAATCAAAACAGAACAACATCACAAAGGGAGTAAATCTGTAAGGAGTAAACTTATATTATAAGCCCACCAAGGAGTATTGAATAACTCCCTTACAGAATATCCCCGATAGAAAAGGACCAAAATTAATTAAAAAACACATGAAAGGACACAGATACTAATCAAAGTAAAAAAATTTATTTAAAAGATAAAAAATCGAAAAACACTTTTTTACATACATATATATATATATATATATATATATATATATATATATATATATATATGATATATTTCACGGACTGGACAGTTCTTATTTTAAACCTATCTCAATAAAGAAATAATTTTAATTTGTATATTTCTTTCAAAATCACTTCTGTGCGCCAACAAAAAAGACATTCTTCCCTGTCCTCTTTTTTTGTGAAGGAGAATCCCCTGGACCACTGAGAGCAGGTGGGTGCCATGTATGCTCTGGCCTTGGGAGGCGGCGGGAAGGATCCAACAGCAAGGCCCTTCAGTCATCCTGTAAGGGTGCAGAAGAGGATCTAGAACAGGGGGTGGGTGTTGTAAAGGCTTTTGAGGGGGGAGCACAGGTAGAAGCATTGTCATTACCCACCGCTCTCCTGCAGCCAACGTCAGCACTGTTGTTAAGAGCAGAATCCACAGCCAGGTTCCCTGATGCTGGTCTGCATGCGCAGATCAGGCCCCTCCCAGTTGCCCCAAAGGGGTAGGGAGGAAAAACCACCAAAAAGGAAGGAGGGGAGGGAAGATTCCCACATGACAGGGGTAAACCCTGTACCGGGGATACCGGAGGTTGTGTTACAAACAGTGAACTGTTGCGCTTAGACCCCCAGATCAGGAACCTGTCATCTCAAAGGTTAACTTAAGCCCGCCTTGGTGTGACCCGGGTGGGCGAGGGGTGATATCGATACAGGCCACAGTGGTAGTGGTTATCCATGAACCACAGCACCTGGAACAAGTCCCCAGACCCAAGAGGTAGAAGGACCACGCCAATGCTGATGGGTTGTCCTGACAGGAGGAGCCGGATCCAGCTCCCAGGACGCAGGAGACAGCCACTCCGACCTTATTTAGGAAGGGGGAGGTATGTGATGATCCTTAGGGCGACCCATCCTGTCAGTAGGAGCCTCTTACCGTGCCGTGTCTCAGCTCACAGATTGCCCGAGGTGACTATTGACTGCTTAAGGGGGAAAGTGTTCCTTTGTGTTGTTCTTATAGTGTGTGCTGTGTTATATAGCAGTGCTATCTGTATTGTTAGCAGTGTGGTTATGGTTTTCATATGTAATGATGATATAAAATAAAGGTGCGTTTTGTATCTTGATATTGTGTCCTTACTGCGTGATCAGAGAACCTTGTGACCCCTGTGGCATCGTGCACCGCTGTAAACGCTGCCTTTCTGAAGGTGGATATGAGCTCTTGGTGACCTCGAATGCACCCATGAACCCGGGATCATCACAATTTATGACTATTGTAATAGGCAAATTGTGGACAAATAGAAGTGACTCGTGCATTACTCGTCAGAACTACCTTTGTGCACGATGTACTGGATACTGCTTTTATTGACCATTAAGAGACTTCTCTGTAAAAATAAAAAATAAAAAGTATCTTTCTGCCTCAGCCTCTCTGGTCCTTCCTTGTTATCCATGATGATGATTGAATATCCGTTCATTTTCTGCGCACCTCTATGTGAGGCAAACTGAGGAAGTTACATCATCGCAGAGACCTTTAATGACCGTTCCAGGCTGTTTCTGCAGCACATCGCATGGATTTGAATCGCCACCATGCTGGGAATGAAAAGGCTGATAACGGCAAACATTGTAGTGCGATTTACTACGAGGTTATATCAATTCAGAAATGTAACCTGCTGTTGTAATGCTGTTCGCATTGAGAGTGATTTATATTGGGTATGTGTGACCCAATTTAATGGAAACGGCCATTGATATGTGCTTATCCAAATCTAATTGAACCTGGTGGTATCTGGTCATTCTGCTCCCAGTACATGTCAACCCTTTTACAGCAGAAAAAGTTTCACATTACCAACAATTCAATTAGGAACTAATAGGCCTCTTATACCCCTTTTAGTGTTCCCTCTAGGGACTAAGTAGGGCAGGGCGCGGCTGCACGGGGGCAGCCTGGGCCCGTCAACGTCATATTTGTGGGCGGCCCCGGGCCACCGATGTCACTAAAGGGGGTGGGCCCGGCTGCTGCCAAAGTCCCTGAGCTGTGGCCGGCCCCGGGCACACCGGCGGGACAGGCAGCAGGCTCTTTTAGCAGGGCGCTGCTAGAGGGGCAGGGTGCATTTTGCCCTTTGAGTATCGGGCAGGGCGCAGCACCCCGCTAAAACAGCTTAGCGGAAACACTACCTTTTACACCACTGCAAAAACCCAGGTTTTTGCCTCTTTGACCTGGGTCAACGGTGGTGTAAATGGGGTAGCTGAATCCTACCCAGGTCCTGACCAGGGTGGTAAGGCAGTGTAAACGGGTATCTTGGGTAATCCGATGTGTTGTCAGGTTACACCAATGGGGGAGCCCAACCTCCCGATTGCAGCGGTCAGTGTATTTGTGTTTGTGGGGGGCGCACACAGCCTCTGCTGCTGTACTGTACAGATAGCAGAGGAGCCGGGGAGGAGGTGAATCGATGCATGTGTGCGGCATCCATTCACCGTGTGGACGGGGGGTTGGGTTGCCCGGAGGCTGGGGGCAGCTCAGCAGCTTATCTTGGTGCTGGTGTCCTCTCCAAGCGCCGCCCCCGACACCTATGTGCAGTGTAAACGGTGCCGGCCCGGGAATACTCTGGGTCGGCACCACAGTGTAAACAGGGCAAATCCTGGATCCGACCCAGATTGGAATTGCGTTCTAAATAACGGGTCGGAACTGGGATTTGGTGTGAAAGGGCTATTAGTGTTCAGAACAGTGATTAAGAGTGGTTTTCCCTAAGGCAGGAGGGTCCCATCAAATGACCCCATGGGGCAGATGTGTGAAGAGTCGATATGGGGGGAGAAGGGGTATCAGCGCACGTTATGTGCACTGATACCGCTTCTCCCCATGTATGAATGAGCCGGTGAGCCGTAAATGACAGGGGCGCTATGCTATGATAGCAGTCCGATTGTATGAACGGTCCGCATCCCTGACCGTTCCGCCCGCTGCTGTTATCCATTTCGCTAGCAGCAGGCTGGCGAAGTCCTATCTCAACTGCAGGGACAGCGCTGTTCCTGCTGTTAGCTCTGGGCTGCGCTGGAGATCTCGCGCATGCCCAGTCCAGTCGGCCGGGGGGGAGGAGATGTGTATACTGATGCGCTGTCTCCAGGAGGGGACATTGCTGGAGTGCTCCCCCGCTTCGGCACAAGATGTTAGTACATCTTGTTGATGTCCCTTTCTGCTTTGCCTCGTTAATGAGGGAAGCATGAAGTATTATAGCGGTGTGCTATGCGCTTCTATAATACACCTGCCCCAATATTAGATAAGTTCCTGACAAACTGACTTTTTTTTTCTTTCTTTGTTAAGTAGCTCTCTTATGAAACCACATGTATATTCGCTTTTGTGTTCTTTAATTTAGCTACAATCTTATTACTTGTTACTTATTTATTTTAGGTTTACCAGTCATGGCTAGACAAATCTACACCGTACACAGCAGTGCGATGGGTGGTGACTCTTGGCTTAGGAGTACTCTACATGATAAGGGTTTATATACTACAGGTATGTTGATGTGTTTTTCTTTTCTTCCTGCTTTTACTTTTTTAAATTGTATGTTCAACGTAGTCGTGGAAGATTCTACATATTCATAAATCACACAATGATTGATGGGTAGACCTTGGAAAGCAAGTCGGCAATAGTGGGAATAAAGATCCTTAATGTGACTGGTGTGTGGATAGGTGGAGGATGGAAAAGTTGGTTTTGTTCTAGGTTTTTTTTGTGTGTGTGTGAGACATACAATATATACAAGTTTTAAAGTTTTTATTTCATATTATAATGAAATGGTTATACAAATATCTAAAATTAGCAAACTTTAAAGTGACAGTCCTGGCACTAGTGGAGAGAATTGGTGGAGGGAGGGAATTCCACAAAATAGGTGCAACCCAAGAAAACTGTAATAGCAGCAGGTAATACGTGTGGATGAGAGGTGTAATTGGCTCACCGAAGCCGACATAAACCAGTGCATCTCGCAACTTATCGGACAATTTTGTTTTGCTTGCCTGAGGCAGGAGAAGCAAAATCCCCCAAAAGCAGTCCTTTTTACAGTGAAAACAGGGTTGCAGCTGCTGAAAACTCACTGAACTTGTGCATTTGTGGGAGAACTTGGGCTATTTATGGGGCGATCCAAGTTGGATAGTTGATTTCAGGTCCAACGTCTAGTCAGGCTCAACCACCCTAGCGCTAGTAGCAGATCCAGTGGTGAGCTACTTAAAAATAAGAACATTAACATCGTTCAACATTCAATGTAGACCATTTTTTTAATAATAACTAATTTAAACCAGACTGTTACAAAAAGAAAATTTGGACTACAAAAGGTAAAAAAAAACATAATGAAAACACAAAAACCATAAGTTTTGTTGTGCCTAATAGAGAGCAGTATTCTTAGCGGGGTATTCAATCTTGGCCTGACAGCCGTGACCCTGTCCTGTTCTCGGTCTGCTCGACTGAGAATTTGCAGGCGGGATTCAATGTCCCGCCTGCAGCGGGATGAGAAGGGGGCGTGGCCACAAGCTGCGGCCAGGAAGAGGCGAGCTGCGGCCAGGAGCTCATCCCTTCCTGGCCCTTCTCGGTACAGCGAGGCCAACTGCTTGTGAAGTCAGGGCTCGTTCTGCCGAGATCCCCTGTTCAATGCTGTCGGGGAAGACAGCATTAAATAGGGTCCCGCAGCCATCTCGCCCTTCTGGAGATGGCTACGAGAGATTGAATACCCCCCTATGTGTTAATATTTTTTAGTATATCTTCTATTTAGATGTAATAGGAAATAAATATATTTTTTCTATGTGAAAGATGTTAAAACAAATGAAAGCCTAATAACATTAATGTTCAAAAGCATAAAAACATTGTTTATAACGTTTTCTAATACATGTTTTCAAAAATGTTTCATTAATGCAAAATAAAATAGTTTAAACAAACAAAAAAAAAAACATTTTACTTAAATAACTGCCTCCTAAATGTTAACAACCGATCAGGAGTCTGGAATATATTTGCAAGTAATAAATGTTATTCAAAAAGTTTTTTTCTTTTGTTTTTTTATCTACAGGGTTGGTACATAGTAACATACGCCTTGGGTATCTACCACCTAAATCTCTTCATAGCATTCTTATCTCCTAAAGTAGACCCGTCCTTAATGGAAGATTCAGGTATGGTCCAACCTTAATATATATATATTTTTAATACATTATTATTTCACAGAGAAACCATACACGGGTGTGGTATAGGGTTCCGACAGTCGGGATCCCGACAGTCATTAGCTCGACGTCGCGATCCCGACTGCCCGGACTCACAGACAGCATGGTGAGCGCAACAAAGCCCCTTGCGGGGGAAAATAGCAGGTGGCCGTCGGGCACCCGTCTGTCGGCGTTTTGACAGTCGGGATCCCAACTGTCGGGACCGTGTCCGGCACCCACCATACACAACATATGGTACTTGTTTCCTAGCACGGCCACAAAGATCTTGATCGTGGGCATCGTGAGGAAAAATCGGGGGCCCGCGATTTTCCCATAGGGAACAATGTTAAATACCTCAATTTAGCCGCGATGCCCCCGATTTCCCATAGGAATCAATGTTAAATGGCTCAATTGACCCAAATCATCATAAGGAACAATGGGAAATGGGCCAGAAAACCCAAAAAACACAGCTGAACCCCACGATCAACGCGAACCCGAAGCGTGGCGAGTGCAGTGGTACGCGTCCTCCGACCTTTTCATACCCCCACTATCCACGTCGGCGTGGAGTTGAGAATAGAATAGTGTGGCGAGCGGACGCGGATACCTGTGAAGCCCGCGAAGGGACGCGTTTACCTGTGAAGGTATCCGCGTCCCCACGCGGGGCTCGCTGCTCTCGCCACGCTTCGGGCTCGCTGCGCTCGCCACACTAATCTATTCTCAACTCCACGCCGACGTGGATAGTGGGGGTATGAAAAGGTCGGAGGACGCGTACCGCCACCCCTCGGGGCTCGCTGCGCTCGCCACGCTTCGGGTTGGCGTTGATCGTGGGGTGGCGTCAACTACTTTTGGGGGGACATTTCACTGTTCAGGGGTGTTTTTTGGGTTTTCTGGCCCATTTACCATTGTTCCCTATGATGATTTGGGTCAATTGAGCCATTTAACATTGATTCCTATGGGAAATCGGGGGCATCGCGAGTAAATTGAGGCATTTAACATTGTTACCTATGGGGAAATCGGGGGCATTGCGTCTGGACCATTTAAACCTTTTTTAGCCGCGACCGACGCGATATTGACTTTTTTCAATGCATTTCAATGGGAAAATCGGGGGCATCGCGTCAGTCGCGTCGTATACCACTAAAAATGACACCCAATGCCCGCGATTGTGGCCGTGCTAGGAAACAAGTACCCAACATATTTGCCTGCCGCAGTCTTAAGGGGCCCATACATCTTCAGTCAATTTTCTGCTCCCCATGTTGACGATGACTGGGTCTTGTCATTGGAAAAAACAGTGAAAGTTTGCGATTCGATAATTCTGAATAGAGAGTAATCAGGATTGGCAAGCCAGGACATTTTTAACGTAGGATCGACGACGGCGAATGGGGAATTGCAGATCAAGGGGGTGATTCTAATATCCACGTTACCCTGTGTGTTCGCACAGGGGAGTAATGGTGAGCGAATGCGCATATACTTTTATGCCCATGTGCAGCCGCTTGGTGCAAGTGGGCACGGCGTACGGCTTCTTCGCAGTCCCATTCGCACCTAGCAGTGGGGCGGTGGCGAGGGGATGCGCCCATGGGGAATGCCTAGCGTTTCATGGGCCTCCTCATGAAAACGCTGGGCGTTCCCATATACATTTGGGCGGTTGCGAGTAGTTGACGAAAGCGGATGTCAGCTGATTGGCCGCTTCCCGTGCAGGGCGCCTGCAGGTGTAAGACACCAGACAGGTGTCTTACATCTGCAAGTGCCGGCAAAATGATATGACGGCCGGCGGCCAATGAATGATTTTGTCTTCGCACGTAAGGCTGCGATTGGATGTTTATGCTTAATATCCATTCACATGGGTGCGGGGATATTAGGCGTGCGGGGGGAGGGGCGGCCGTTAATGCGGGCAGTGTTAAAATGACACTCAAAGCTTTGCGGGTCAACCAAAATGATCTCCAGAATGTATGGCCCGCTGTTCTTTTAGATTTCTTTTCTAACATTCTAAAGCTCTATCGGGAAATCCAGTAACTGCCCTTTAACCCCTTCCCGACATTGGACGTACATTTACGTCATGGTCGGGAAGTACTTCCCGACACATGGCATAAATGTACGTCATGGATTTAAACTGTCACCGCGTCTATAGACGCGGTGACAGTTTGGAGATGTCTGCTGTCCCTGACAGCAGACATCCCCCCTCGCCGCCGGGGGGGGGCAGGAATGCCCCCCCCGGTCGGCGATCGCTGTGATTGGCTGTTCAAATGTGAACAGCCAATCACAGCTATTTCTGTGTTACCGGCGGCTATGCCGCTCGGTAACACAGAAAACGGTGGTGATCGGTGCTGTTAAGTACAGCACCGATCACCACCGATCCGCGGACACCCCCTCCCTCCCACCCGGCAGCACTATGTGCTTACCCGGCACCCGGCAGCCGCTCTCCTCCCTCTGTTATGCGCCGCAGCGCTGCCTCCCCCCTCCCTCCCTCCCTCCCTCCCCCCGCCAGCAGCAGCAGCACTAGGGACATAGTAAAAATGAAAAAAAAATAAAATGAAATGATTTTATATATATATATATATATATATATATATATATATATATATATATATATATATATATATATATATATATATATATATATATATATATATATATATATATATATATATATATATATATATATATATATGTGTGTGTATATACACACACACACACACATATATATATATATATATATATATATATATATATATATATATATATATATATATATATATATATATATATATATATATATATATATGTATGTGTGTATATACACACACACATATATATATATATATATATATATATGTGTGTATATACACATATATACATATATATATATATATATATATATGTGTGTGTGTATATACACACATATATATATATATATATATATATATATGTGTCTGTGTGTGTGTATATATATATATATGTATATATATATATATATATATATATATATATATATATATATATATATATATATATATATATACAGATAGATATATATATATATATACAGATAGATATATATATATATATATATATATATATACAGATAGATATTCCCGACCGAAGACGTATATATACGTCATGGTCGGGAGGTACTTCCCGACCGAAGACGTATATATACGTCATGGTTTTAAACTGTAGACGCGGTGACAGTTTGGAGATGTCTGCTGTCCCTGAGCCCCGGTCGGCGATCGCTGCGATTGGCTGTTCAAATGTGAACAGCCAATTGCAGCGTTTTCTGTGTTACCGGCGGCTAAGCCGCTCGGTAACACAGTGATCGGTGGTGATCGGTGCTGTTAAGAACAGCACCGATCACCACCGATCGCCAGCCCCCCCCCCCCTCCCACCCGGCAGCCCCCCTCACTCCCACCCACCCGGCTGCCGCAGCGCCAGCACCCCTCCCACCCCCCCGTCAGCCGCAGCGCCAGCCCCCCTCCCAAAGCTGGTGACCAAAATGGGGTCACTTGTGGGGGGGTTCCACTGTATTGGTGCTTCGGGGGTCTTGCTAATGCGACATAGCACCCACCATTCATTCCACCACCAAAAATCACTCCTTCCCTTCTGAGTCCTGCCATGCACCCAACTGGTATTTTTTGGTCACATGTGAGGCATTGCCGTACTCGGGAGAAATTGGGGCACAGATTTTGGGGTGCTTTGTATCCTTCATTCCTTGTGAAAATGAAAAATTTTGAGCCAGATCTGCATTTTTGTGTAAAAAAATGTAATTTTTTACAGAAAAATGCAGTTCTGGCTCAAAATTTTTCATTTTCACAAGGAATGAAGGATACAAAGCACCCCAAAATCTGTGCCCCAATTTCTCCCGAGTACGGCAATGCCTCACATGTGACCAAAAAATACCAGTTGGGTGCATGGCAGGACTCAGAAGGGAAGGAGTGATTTTTGGATTTTGCAGCACAGATTTTGGTGGAATGAATGGTGGGTGCTATGTTGCACCAATACAGTGGAACCCCCCCACAAGTCACCCCATTTTGCAAACTACACCCTTCAGGGAATTCATCAAGGGGTATAGTGTACATTTCAAACCCCCAGGGGTTTCACCAATTTTGATACAACTGAGCTGTGAAAATGAAAAATTATTTTTTTTTATTTTCACTGCCCAGTTGTACCACAATTGGTGAAACCCCTGGGGGTTTGAAATGTACACTATACCCCTAGATGAATTCCCTGAAGGGTGTAGTTTGCAAAATGGGGTCACTTGTGGGGGGGTTCCTAACTTTTAGCATCTTATGGTGCCTAGAAACCTACATGGTGCCTAAAAAATAATCTCATAAAAAGGAGGCTCCAAAATCAAGTAGGTGCTCCTTCTATTATGAAGCCTGTGGTTTGGTCACCGTGCACACTAGGGCCACATATAGGATATTTATGAAAACAAAAGAATTGGGGGAATCAATTTTTAGTCACATTTCTCTAGTAAAATCTACTGTATTCGTTAGAAAAATGTATTAAAATTGAAACTCTGCAAAAAAAATGAAATTTTGAAATTTCACCTACACTTTGTTTTAATTCCTGTGAAACACCTAAAGGGTTAACAAACTTCCAAAATGCTGTTTTGAATACTGTGAGGGGTGCAGTTTTTGAAATGGCATCATTTATGGGGGTGTCTCACATACAAGTCCCTCAAAGTCACATCAGAACTGAACTGGTCCCTAAAAAAATCAGTGTTTGAAATTTTCTTGAAAATTTGAGAATTTGCTATTCATATTTTACGCCTCCTAGTGTCCAAAAAAATGAAAAGGAAGTTGAAATAATGATGGCAACATAAAGTAGACATATGGTCTATGTTAGTTATTAACTATTTTGAGTGGTATGATTATTTGTCTCACAAGCAGAAAATTTAACATTTTGCAAATCGCTAAATTTTCCATTTTTTCACGACATTTTGGTATTTTTCACAAAAAAACACAGACTGTATCGACCCAAATTTACCACTAATTTGAAGTACAATGTGTCACGAAAAAACAATCTCAAAATCACTGGGATAAGTAAAAGCAAAAAAAAGTTATCCCCACTTAAGTGAGACATGTCAGATTTGAAAAAAATGGCTCTGTCAGGAAGGCAAAAACTAGCTCTGTCAGGAAGGGGTTAAGAACGCACAGTTGTTAAAGGGGGGGTTAAGATCTTTCAAATTTCAAATAGGCTGCATTTTTAACATGTCCATAGATTGCACTGTTAAAATGATGGATTTAGTTACAGTAGGAAAAGCAGAAACCAGTATTGTTTATTTATATGGCGCCACAAGGGTTCCGCAGCACCTGACAGCACACAGATGAGCGAAAAACAAGAAAATAACAAATTACAGTATAAGGCAAATTAGAACAGGTACATAATAAATAGAGATTGTTGCAGCAGGGAACAGGACACTGATGCAATTATCAGGGTGACAGAAATATATTATAAGAAAAGCACATGAGGAGAGAGGGCCCTGCTCGTGAGGTCAAAGGTCAAGGTCAAAGGAGATAGGATTTTTTCTCTTCACCCTGAGTTCACACTAGCCGATTCCAGACTTTTCCGGGCCACAGTGACCCAGCTGGGCCATGCTCCAGCCCTCGTTAACGATGTGCTCTGTCGTCAGGTTTGTTAACAACACTCTGGAGCATGCATCACCTGTCTATCTATGCGCACACACTGGGCGATATTATGAAATTATATTGATTAGATGGGCCAGGATGATCGATAATCGTTCATTATATCGCCCAGTGTGTATATGTTTTAACTTTCCATGTGCTGACTGCTGCAGATCGAATGATGGTGCCAGTATTCAATATTGCTTTTCTTTGACTCACTTTAGTGTGGAACCAGAATATAAAACGATGTACAGCATACTGTTATTGTAAGCTGTAGTCCACTGTTCGTGACCCCTGTCATAATACCCACACAGCGCTGATTGCTTTTATACAGAGATCAAGCGGAGGTCACCTCTAATATCTGTTATATCACAACAGGGAAATTATTGCTAATCCTACACAAATCTTCCGATTAACTTTTGAAGTGATTCTGTATAATTTACAGGAGTTTATAAATGTATTCACTTTGTATTATGCCGTTCTGACAAATAGCAATGGTTTACCTGGCTTAAGATGGCCATACACATGCAGATTTATCTGCAGATCTGGCTGGATGGAACAAACACCTGGTAATGGATGAGAGGAAATGACAGTTGACCATTTGCTTGGAAATGCTGGAAAACTGACAAACTGTCACTCATCCATAACCAGGTGTTTGTTCCAACCAGCCAGATCTGCAGATAAATCTGCGTGTGTATGGCCACCTTTATTAGTGTTGCACCTTATTGTCTTGTATTGTATCTGTATTATTTATCTTGAATATTTCAGTTTGCATCCAGGAGCTGATGTATAAAATGTATTTATGTGAGGTGTGAACTGATCACCAATCCAATGACTCATCACGGACATTGCTCTGATACATAATGTCTGATACCCCTTTTAGACATACTACCTGGGATTTTGTCCAGGTTTACCCGGGATTTTCAACCCAGGTCACTCCCGGGATTTTAGTAACAAACCCCCTTTCACACTACACCTCAAATTCGGGAAAAACCCGGGTATACCCCTTTCACACATAAGCCAGGCTTTTCAAGCATTTCAGTGTTTCATCATTAATATGGGACACGCCCCAGCAGCAAAAAAAAGCAACATCACATGTTTAAAACTGAAAAACCCGGGTAAACCCATTCAGACATAAGCCGGGTATTATACCCGGGAGTTAAATATCGGGAAAAACCCTGGTCAATTGCAGGTGCTCAGTATCCGGGAGTGAAATCCCGGGTATACCCTTTCAGACAAACGCTAGTCCCGGGTTTGGGCGCGTTCATGTGAAAAAACCCGGGATTTTTGCGTATGTCTGAAAGGGGTATAATACATATATGTGTTTGTATACAGATCTGTAGGTGAACAATTTGGAAGTGTTAGGGTAATGTTCTTACACAGCCTTTGTCGGCTGCAGGACATGATATTTATAAAGTACATTAACACTTTCCTGTTTTAGTTTCAAGGTTTAAACCAGTTTAAGGTACATTTCTGTTTTAACACCCGTTTATTTTATTAAAGATGAGGGCCCTTCATTACCCACAAAACAGAATGAAGAGTTCCGTCCCTTTATCAGAAGGCTGCCGGAATTTAAATTTTGGTAAGTGCTGTGTGGGGCAAATGCAGGACCTTTAGGAAGGGTTTGCAATGTTGGTGGTAATGAGTTTTCTGTTAGATTGGTATAATAAAAAAGTTTTAACTTCACTTTTTTTTTTTTTTTTTTTAATAAATCACATTTTGGTTTTACTAGTTTGATTTTTTTTTTTTTTTTTACCTACTAATTGGGGTATTCAATGTGGGGGTCACAGCAGTCGAGCTTGCTCGACTGCTGTGAACCAGTCCCGTTCTAGGGCAGCTCGACCGAGAACATGCAGGCGGGATTCAATGTCCACGAGTTGCGGCCTGAAAGTGAGGAGCTGCAGCCGGCAACTCGTCACTTCCCGGCCGTTCTCGGCATAACGAGCCAGACAGCTAGTGATGTCGGGCTCGTTCTGCCGAGATACCCTGCTCAATGCTGTCGGGGAAGACTGCATTGAATAAGGCCCGGCGGGCATCTCCGGGAGATGCTCGCCGGTGATTGAATATCCCCCTAATTGTTCTAGTGTAGGGGGAAAGTTTCCGGTGTCTGCCTAATTTTTTCACCACCCTGGTGTCCATTTGTGCTGAGGCTGATGTAAAGGTGTATTCGTAGCTGTGCTTGCACTCTGGTCTGTAATCTAGGACCATACAACACAAGAAATAGGCTTAACCCCTTCACTGGTAATCTGAGAATTTTCCGGGCTATGCCTTAATGCCCAGACTGGCAAGCCTGGAAAATTCTCAGGATTGGCAGTGTTTATTGCCGGGCAGCGCTGCTGAGTTGATCGCTGCGGTGCCGGCTTATGACAAGCCGGGTTGTCGCATGCAGAGGGCCGGGCAGCGGACATAGTGTTCAGCAGCGCTGCCCAGACCGAACACACAGCGTGGTGTTTTTTTTTTTTTTAGGTAGCGTTCCCCCTAAAACACTCACCCAGTGGGGAGCGCTACCTTAAAAAAAAACAAAAACACTGAAGGGGTTAATGCAAAGAGAAGGATGTGACAAAGGTTTATTTGTGTGTTTCGGGAAACGTAATCTCTTTTTTTTTTTTTTTGTCTTTGAAGGCACTCGGCCACTAAAGGAATCGTTGTCGCCATGGTGTGCACATTCTTTGATGCATTCAATGTTCCTGTATTTTGGCCCATCCTGGTCATGTATTTTATAATGCTGTTCTGCATCACTATGAAGAGGCAAATAAAGGTAAGTCCCAGGTCACTGTATTATTTACTGCACCATACGTTTGGCTGAAAACCTCTCACCTCTTAGAATGGTGACTGGGTTTATACATTATTCTAAAGCGGAGATGGCAATTACAGAAGGGAAAGTATATAGGGCCTAGTTCACCATGAAATTCACAATCAGCAGATTTGCAAATTGAACAATTATCGAACATCTGCGCATGTGTACCGTACGTATTTGGGGAATTGGCAACCAAAAATACGTGTGGATCATAAATACAATCCCCTCACAGTTTGACTGACAGGAAGCCAGCATTTGGGAGTGGAAACCTGACGTTTTCTGGGGGTGTCAGGCATTTCGGGGTGGGTCTCTGACTACATCGCTGACCTCATTCAGCCTGACTCAGTCACTGATCAGTAGAAGCCTCAGAGCTACTCAGATTTGCACAGAAGGCAAATTCTCTTCAATGTTTTGGGAATTACGTATGGATTCGTGAGTGGATAGCAATAACCGATCCATTCGCAATTCTCTCGGTACTCTTTAC
Organism: Crinia signifera; assembly: GCF_055691185.1. Lineage (NCBI taxonomy): Eukaryota > Metazoa > Chordata > Amphibia > Anura > Myobatrachidae > Crinia > Crinia signifera. Next base: position 127,943,561 of record NC_139226.1, on the reverse strand, counting down.
CTAGCACGGCGCCCATCGCGGGCATTGAATGCACTAAAAAATCGCATGCGATGCGACCGACGCGATGCCCGCGATTTCCCATAGGGAACAATGTTAAATGTCCCAATTGACCCAATTTTCCTGTTCAATGTCTCAATTGACCCGATTTTTCCATAGGAAACAATGTTAAATGGCCCACAGAGGCCAAATAGGCACCCTGAAGTGTGAAATTGCCCCCACAATTGTTAACGCCACCCCACGATCAATGTCAACCCGAAGCATGGCGAGCGGCGGCGGTACGTGTCCTACGACCTTTTCATACCCCCACTATCCACGTCGGCGTGGAGTTGAGAATAGAAAGCGGGCTTCACAGCTGTCCGCGTCCCCACGTTGATCGTGGGGTGGCGTTAACAATCGTGGGGGCCATTTCACACTTCAGGGTGCCTATTTGGCCTCTCTGGGCCATTTAACATTGTTTCCTATGGAAAAATCAGGTCAATTGAGACATTTAACATTGTTCCCTATGGGAAATCGCGGGCATCGCGTCGGTCGCATCGCATGCGATTTTTTTAGTGCATGCGATGCCCGCGATTTTTTTACTAATGATGCCCACGATCAAAATCGTGGGCGCCCTTCTAGGTAAAGAGTACCATTCTCTCTTTCTGTGCCGTGGCTAACTCCTCGCAGGCAACTGCAACTTCTGAGATTAGCAATCCATGCTGAAGTAGGCCCCTAGTACCACAATGCACTGGTAGTTCTATATAAATATATGCAATATCTGTTTGCCTGTTCATTGAGCAAAGTACTTTGTCAGTAAGGCCACCGTCCTGAATGCCACGTACGATAGTCACACTTGATGGTGGTTTAGATATTGGAAGACTATGGATCCATAGTTAATGAGGGGGGAAGAAGGATTTCAGGCCTTATCCAAAGTGTCTGTTTAGATAATATCTGAAAGTAAGTAAACCCTGAAAGCAGGTTGACCTGTGAGCTGTTGTTTTTTTTTTTTTTTTTGGTACTTATGTAATATCTGGGCTCCCGTTTTTCTTATGAGACCGCGTCCCCTCGCGGGGCTCGCTGCGCTCACCACGCTTCGGGCACGGTGGCTCGCTGCGCTCGCCACACTATATAAAATCAACTCCATGCGTAGTTGGATAGTAGGGGTATGAAAAAATTGGGTGCATTTAACATGGGAGCCCAGATAATACATAAGTACCTTTTTTTTTTTCTTACCTTTTTGGCATTTTATGCCTTTTTTTATTATATATCGATTTACTTACAGCTCTTTTATAGAGTCAAACCTAAATGAAATGGTCCACAAATAAAAATGTTCCTGTGAGCAGTCGTTGCAGTGTTATCACCCCCATACACTATGCAACTTCTCCAATGGGGATCCCCGTTCCCTGCCGCCAAGAGGGGGTCTGCTATTTGAGACGGTTTCACCCGATTCCTCTGCCCGATCCGCCGGAATTGGGTGAAATCTAACCCAAATCGCATAGTGTTTGGGGCATTTAGTTTGTAGGTTTCTGCTGAGTTACAACACTGACAAAGTGCAGCGACCGAAGAGTGACCTCTGCTTTTATTTTTGTCTTGCAGCACATGATCAAGTACAGATACATACCATTCACACATGGCAAGCGGAAATACAGAGGAAAGGAGGAAACCGGGAAGCCGTTCTCCAGTTAAAAGAAACTGTCACCTTCTTTTTGACTTTCTTATGTAAAAAATGAAACCAACAAAAAAACGAAAGAAAAAAAAAAACAGTTTTGAGCCACTGTATCAATGCCTTTTTATCCACATAAGCATAGATGATTTTAAAAGCTGGTAGCGCTCCTTTACTTTCTTGCTAAGGATGTTTTTACCATCACATCACAGTTGCTGTTGAGTGTATTGATACAAATCAAATTAGGCCGGTAAAGTGGATCCGATTCCGCTACACACTCTACTTAAGGCAGACCTTTGCCTTGTGTGTAGTGGAGGAGGCCATTCATATCTCAGTGATGTCACAAGTTCATAGACTCCGATAGAGTATTGTCCTAGCTACAAAATGGCCGCTACCGATGTGTGTAGCTCATTGGTCCACTTTAAACAAAATTTGCAATGCACCTCTTTATTATTTTTGCTAATATTTCTAATTCAATACATTGTGCTCATTTGGTGGCCAGAAAAGACTAGTGGTAACAAAGTCCCCCCCCGCAGTGCCTGGTTTGGCTTATTAGTCGTATGAGCGTTTTCCTATATGAGTGGTACAAGATCATAGAGCAATGATTGCTCTTTCTACGGCAGGTTATGGAATATTTTCCACTTTACGCATCTCAGTGATGATGGCTTCCATAGATACGCAATTTGATAGCACTGGAAGAGGCTGGCTTTCTCATGTCATGAAGGGGAAATCCGTCCCCACATTAAGAAAAAAAAAAGTGTGTTTTTGTTAGGTGTTTTTTTTTTAATTTGTAAATATATATTTCTGAAATGGGTGGAGGCCATTGAAATAGATTGCGCTACTTGGACAGACAGGAGATGTCACCTGTGGCCACCTTTTTGTTTGTGGCATGAGACCCCTTATTTTGATTGTATCCATCACGGATACCAGAGGATTTTGCCTGTACTAGAGACTATCGTGTCCAAGTTTTGATGGCACTTGATGCACCACTTCCCTGTATCTGCCATTTCTGATCACCGTGGTAACCAAATCCAAAATAAGTTGTTGCGGATATTTTAAAAGCAACATTGAATAAAGCTGAATGAAAGCCATGTCATTTATAATGTTTTATCGATCACTGGGAATGGGGTCCATCCACATAAATCTAACTAGAACCAGTGCAAATTTGGCCATATCATTAACCCTTTGAGTGCCAAGTGAATTTGTCAAAGTAAGTGTGAAAATTGCCAAGCAAACTTTTTTTGTCCCTCATAACGACCTGTAATGTTTACCTTTTTATATAGGAAATATAATTTTTTTTTTTTAACACTTGATTGAATTTATATAACAAATGTGAGCGACGCTGGCATTTGTGGAGGATATTTCCAACATCTCACAGGTGTTGGCACTCAAAGGGTGAATTATTTCAAATTTTCGCTTCGCAGCAAAACACAATGATGTCTGTACACCTATAGATGGCGGGTGAAGCTTGACATGCTGGAAGAATATCAGTTTGTACCTAAAGATTATATTTTCGAATTTAAAAGTTGGGCTGGGAAAAGCTTTCGGCACACAGCAACGGGAAAATAAAGCAGGATTTCCAAAGCTTAAAAAACAACTATATACCGCCAAGTAAAAGCTGATTCAATATGACAGAGTATATTTGGAACACTCACAGATATGTAACAGATATGTCCTCCTATTAGCGAAGACAACGTATTTGTTGTGCGCTGGTAGGGCCGTAGAGCAATTATACAGTGCATTCTTTACATCCTGTTCTTTTCAGCAAACCCCCTAGCGACACACTGAAAGGCCCCCTCTAGTACATGGAAACAAGATGGCAAAGCTACAAGGCCTGTCATTGTAACAGAATTCTCCTTTATAGCAACAGATACTGATTTATGGCACCGTTAATTGAGTTCATGCTTCAGCATATTATAGTATTGATAAGTTTTATATTGATTATGGAACATCCACCAAGTTGAAATGTAATGGGTATAATTTTAGGCTCGGACGTGGAACAATGTAGGGTTCTTGCTAGGTTTTAGAGCGGTTGCTGATTTAATAATTGATTAAACAAAGAGCATTAACTACAATATTGGGATCAACAGAAATCCGAGACAACCAGATTTAAATTAATATTTTTAATATACTATATTATTTATATGTTAAATAAACGGCAAAATTGAAAACTACATGTATATAAAGTTTCCAGATGGTCATACTGACTCTCCATTGCTGCCTTTTTAATAGTGAAGGATGATCTAGTAAACTTTACATCCTACCTTTTTATGTCTGAAGGGGACTAAGATGTATCCACTTAAGGGTCATACACACGGGGTGATCTGTGGTAAGCGGTGTAGGCTAGGCGTTTCCCCCTGACCTTCTCTGTGTCTTGATTGCCCATAGACACATTCAATGCGGCCGGCTAGGGGGATAAACGGCAGGGATTGCCGGAAACAAGCGACCCTCGCTTAACCCCCTCGCAGGCCGCTCACCCAATTCTACTTTCCGGGGGAACCCTCGCTATCAGATGATGGGGAGGATTCCCCCCCAAACAGCGAGGCTCGCGGCTAATACAGGGAGACCGCTGCATTTATCTGCGAGCCTTCACTTGAATACTGAAGGGTACTGAATACTGCAGGGGGTCAATTGAATACTGACCATGCGAGCTGTGGCAGCGAGCAGTCAGCGCTGCTCGCTGCCACAGCTTGCAAAAGTAATTGGCAAATGGCAAAGCACGGCGGTTATTTCCATTCACAACTTTAGCTATTTAGCCATCGTTTGTATGTAAATTTACCAATCTGTTTATAGAATCTCTGCTCCGTGGGAGACTGTTCTACTCAGACACTGATATCACATTGGCACTAAGCAGTGATAGAAAGCAAGAGAGAGTGCTGCTCTGTCCTGATTTACATTTGGTTGGTAAAGGATTAGGACAGAAAAGGGGCCTACACACGGGGAGATTTTCAGGGCATTTCTAAGCAATCTCACTAGATCCCCACGCATCGCTATCACCTGGCGATGGATATCCATCATGCTTGATAAATCTATGTAATTGCTGGTCAGGACTTGTGTTCTCACCGGAGAACACGGACCCTGACAGATCGTTCAGCACACAGTGACCTAGCATCACTCACAGTGCTCAGCACATCTCCCCGTGTGTAAGCCCCATAAGAATAATATGTATATACTGTATATCTGCATGTTTAGTCATCTCATGACAAGCCTCATTGTTAGACTTGCAGACACTGTGAAGCCATTTAAATCCTTTGAGTGAGGACGAAGACCAATATTTGCACACTAACATTAGTAAATAGTGTTTGACATTTACATGGTATAAATCTGTGAAAGCTACAAAAACTCATTCATATTGGATCAGTGAGATTCATTAGCCCTATAACGTTTCTCATAGTTTATATATACTATTTTTTTTTTTTTTAAAGAGTATTTAATACAGACGAGTGGCTGGCTGACACATATGGTAATATTCAAATATTGTGTTTCCTAGTAACTAGCTAAAAAATGATCTTGGTATCTGCAAATTAACAATCCTATTGTAAAATTCTAAAGTTCACTTTTCTTAAACTGGACTGATACTATAACGTTTTGAGTTTTTCCCAACAATACTAGTGAGCATGTTAACACTGTTGATTAGTGACAAACTGCTGCTGAATTATATGATGGGGGGATACAGCTGTTACGAGTTCTGCAAATTGGTTGCTTGTGATTTATTTTCTCTTATTTTCAACGTTTTGTTGGATATATAGAATACTGGTCACCAACAGGGAGCGTCGGCAGCCATTTTGCATGCACATTCTAAATACATGAAAATGGAGCCCATCCATGCAGTAGGAACCGGTCACATCACTGAGACATTTTATGAGTAATTAACATAAAGCACTGGCTCCTAGTGAAGGGATGGACTGCATTAAGACATGTATTGGTTTATTTACCAAAATGGCTACCTCTACTGTAGGCAGGCAACAGGTGATTTTAAGCAAAATATATATTTTTTTCTTGTTATGGTTCAAAACAATGTTTTATTTTCAGTTACTTTGAAAATTTAAATTTATATATATATATCCTTGTTTAATTATTGTTTGAGATTTTATTTTTTTCTACCCTCCAACCTACACAATCCATATGTATAGTGTAAAGTAACGAGGGGATGGACAGACTTTTCAGATATTGCATTTATTTTAATTGTATTTAGTTTTTTTTTTCTTTTTGGGAAAAAACAAAACACTGATTTGCATGTCTTTTTTTTTTACATGATTTTAGAGGTTAAGCAGCTATTTAAAACAATGCAGAGACTTTTAGTTTAATAACCTTGGATCCGGTCCTGCCGCAAAGTAACATCGCTTTGTATTTCTGGCTATGGGAGAAGTGCATAGCCTTTAATAGATTTAGTATAATACATGGAATTTTGAAGGAAATGCATGAGGATCCATTACTCTGTTTCAAGGACCCAGGATATAATAGTAAGGGGGTCAGATTTTAATATCAAGTGATGTTCTTGTCATTACTTAATCTTAAATGGTGCTCCAACCAACCGGTTACTAACTAGTGATAACAAGAATATTACTTATCATCTGTGTATATAGGTCTAGTGTCCGTGTGATTCCGAAACACTGCTATCTGCTGGCAGCAAGTGAAACTACATCTACTAGCTTTAGAAGCATTTGCCAGTTATTAAATATGCCCCTAAAATAGATTATCTGGAGATAATATATGTTATGGTAAATATGGGTAAAGGCAGTGAGACTGGTTGAGTAATGTAGGGTTTATATTGGGTGATATTTGCAGGAGAGTTTGTTGATTGATCTCCATGGTCTATGATTCACATTCTTTATATAGACCCATAAAAAAATGAGGTTTGCCCTTTAAGTGCCTACAGAAAAGAGGGGTCTATGTACTAAAGCCTTGGATAGAGCGTTAAAGAACCAGCCAATCAGCTTCCTGTTGCAGGCTAGGTCCTGACTGGCTTATTTGTTTATAGTATTTCTTTACACTGGCGTATATCCTGAAGGTGACCATACATCTACAGATTGATTGTCAGATTGGGCTGGTTGGAACAAACACCTGGTAATATCTGAATGACAGGTTTTGGCAGTTTTCCAGCATTTCAAACAAATGGTCAACTGTCATTTGCTCTCATCCGTTACCAGGATTTTGTTCCAACCAGCCCAATCTGACAATAGATCTGTAGATGTATGGCCAGCTTTAAACGTATGTTGTTTTAAGTGTCATACTTTCAGTCAACATTTATAAAAATCCTGGGGGTAGATTTACTAATAATTCTAAGAATAAAATGTGGAGGAGTTACCGATTGCAACCAATCAGATCGTATCTCATTTATCTAGTCCATTTTCAAGTGATACTAGTATTCAAAACATACTTTTGTTTTTTTCTTTTCACACAAATTACCATTTGCAACATACATTTTACCTTATTAAGAACTGGGGGGATATATACCGAGTAAATTATTTAAAATCACGTTATCTAGATATTATTGTGCATTTTGGACTACAAAGTGGGCGAGTAGGGTTATTACTTGAGTCAGCTGGGAAACCTTAAGTCTCAAGCGTTCCGCATATATTGCAACCCCGCGCTATACAGATATATCGGAACACCTGCAATCCTTGGTAATGCAATTTTATAAGACAGCTAGCCAGACCCACCATTTGTAGGACATATTCATCCTTGTGTTCCGGACAACCAGATTTCATCCAGCCAAGCGTTTTTCTATTTTTCACTTTTTGAAAAACACAATAATTTTTTGTTCTTTAAAAAAAAAAAAAAAATAGAGATCATCATGTCTGTATTATATGTGGCAATCCTCGGCTCAGGCCCCTGTTCCTATTGGTAAATTTTGAACTTATTTAGACCAACCTCGTTAGTCAAAGCATACGAACAGTCCTGAATTCATTCATCTCAGCCATAGACTATAATAGAAAATACGTATAGATTTATATACATAGATATATTAGTTTGAAATACAGCTACTGGCTGGCGTTACAAGATCTCTGATCTGTTAATCCATGATGTATAACTTTGGCCATATAGCCAGCTCAAACATTTTATACAAGCCATATAGGTGGTAGGATCGCGGCGGCACTCTCAGACTTCCCAGAATAAACGACAGATGTCAGATTTGCTCTTTCAACGTTTCAGTGCCCGTGCACTTTTATCAAGAAATGACAGAATATAAATAAAATAAATATGCTGTACATTTTTATTAGAATCAGCTCAAATGACGGTAGTGGTGTAGATTTTGTTTTTCTTTTTTACTATGCAAGCATCTGACTTTGCTGCAATGCAGCCTATAAATTCCAAGTTTGGCTAGTACAGCGTGATCGAGCAACCCTATTTTGTCCCTGAAACACAAGTAAATTGGTCCTCCAACAAGTTATGTTGCAACTTTAAACTAATTGGTTTTTTTTTAAGAGATGTGCAGGTTCCGATTTAGCCGGATCTCAAAACAGGTTCTTATTGGCTATCGGCTCTCACATGTTTTGGCTCCAAAACATGTGACAGCAGGATATCCAATAAGAACCTGTTTCGAGATCCGGCTAAATCGGAACCTGAACATCTTTTTTTTTTGCAAATCCCTCTTCCTCAAACCTCTGTTACTGCTGTCTCATAAACTCTGGAAATGGCAAAGTAATACGTTCTTACCACTAAGTACATCATATTGCTGAAAATTGAATAATCTTTTTATTGATGCAGTGGTAATCTGGGTGAAAATAGAAAAAGTGCCAGTAAAATATGATAAATCTGTCAATTCAATATTCCCCGTAACACACTGCTCCTTTAAGAACTGTGATTTCTAAAAAAAAATTGTGTGTTGTGTATGTTCCGGACATTATGCACAAATGTAAGACTGCAGGAAATGTCTAAAATAAAACATTGCCAAATGGAAGCTTTGGATGTATATTTTACAAGGCCGGGTTTATTATAAGTTGGCAATGACAGAAATGGTGACTACATATATTAACAACATACTGGATAATGAACAATGAGCCAAGTAACTCTTCCTTTAAATTAAGAGTTTGCTGCTTTCATGAATTCAGGTAAGAATCTTACTAGCGCGCTGTGTTGACAGACCTCCCATTAATAAGTTTTATCCTCAAAGCAGCAGCAGTCACAATGTCTTTTTAATATACTAGAACGCCTGTGGAATTTGCCTCCTTTGATTTGTATTGCCTGCTGCTGACAGTAACGATGAAGAAGACACACTCCTTTGAGTTTACTCTTTCAGAAACTTAAATTGTGTTGATCCAGATAGATAAAAATCACAGATCATTTTGGGCTCTGTGGAGGGGATGATTCTTGCCGCTAATTATCGTAACTGGAAAGTCCCTAGCTCAATCACTCCCATCATTTCCTCTACTAATTATAACTACATCTATGCTTTCCAGAGTATTTCATACCTCTTTCAGACGAATCTCCTAGGAATGACTGGAACTCATTGCCGGTGGGGGAGGTTACAGCAACTACTGTTAATGAATTTAAATCACAACTGGATACATTTTTGGCCACTAAGGGAATCCTATAGATACCACTTATTTAAGTCAGTAGCTACAAGTTAGATAGGTTGAACTCGATGGACTAATGTATTTTTTCAGCCTTAATTACTATGTATGTTACTATGTGTGTATGGGGTGCCGACAGTCATTTACACAACGTCGGGATCCCGACTGTTAAAACACCGACAGACGGGTTCCCGATGGCCACCGGCTATTCTCCCTCGTGGGACGGCCACTGTGCCCGCAGCGTGGCGAGCCCGCAAGGGGCTTTGTTGCGCTCGCCATGCTGTCTGAGTCTGACCAGTCAGGCTAATGACTGTTGGGATCCCGACTGTCGGAACCCTATACCACACCCATATGTATGTTACCGGGTATTTGAAGTGCCGGGTTACTTGCCTGTTGTCTGCTTCACACCAAATGCAAGTCTATTACTGCTGTGATCTCCAGATTGAATGCAGTTCCATACTGCTCTATGTAACATCCCCCCATGCACCGTCCATTCATCCCTCCTCTTCGATGCAGGCACTCGTCGGCCGCCTATATGGAATCGGTATCGACAGCCGTCGGATCGAAGCATCTGTATGCCCCATTAGTCTGCACCCTGAAAACCCTTAAGTTATTATTCAAAACATTTTTTTTTTAGAAGGTGCCACAAGTGGTTGGCAGTGATTTACATATGGCACACGTTGGAAAATACCAGGTACATAGAACGAAACAGTAACTGAAAAACCAAAGAGAGCACAGGTAACAATGACAACAAAATCTCAGGACACAATACATGTGGGATGTAGGCGAGCAGGGAAATATCAATATATTGATATTTATGAACATTGATGTTTCCTTTTAATCTGAGAAATCAATATGGATATTGAATCCATACACACTGTGGAGGAAAGGCTCTGGGGAGGGAATACATTAGTGGAGCAGAGGAGCTTCTAGATATTTCTCAGACACTAGTGACCAACACACACATGGGGGGGGGGCCACGGGGCATGAGTGCAGAAGGGCTGGGAGGTGTCTCGGAGACGGGTGGTTGCTAGGAGACCATCTTTCATCAGCTGACTGGTTGCACCTGATCTGTGTTGAAATCTGTGCAGGAAACCACAGACTGATTTGGCACGCCCTGAAAGCAGGGGCAACATGCCCCCAGTTACGAGGAACACACTATGTTGTTGCCTCTTAATCAGGCTACAGCTTAGGGGGTACAGCAGGTGATCATGCAGAACACCAAACATCAGATGTACGCAAAACATTGGGTTTCGGTACATCTCCGAATCAGGTTCACAGATTAATGTTATATTTGTTCCTAGAGACCAGAACACTTCTTTCTTGATGCTACAGGCCATTCAGCTAGTAGACGTTCACTCATTGCCTGGTGCCAGGCTCGCTATGTCATACAAGCCAAGGCAGCTCCTGTATTCTGCAAAGGATCCTCAGCTCCTCATAGTGGGAGTATGATGCTGGATTGTGATATTATAGCCAAGCCCCCTACACAGAGGGTGACGGAGCCTCCGTGCTAAGCACACGTTGCTGACATGCATGCTATGCACCAGTGATGTGAGCTGAGCCATCGGGGCAGATTCTCTGGTGAGAACACTGGTGATCTATACTGCATGCAGTATCTATCTAGTCAGGTGATGGCTATGTGCGGGACAGAGCACTGCCGTCACTAGGGGGTACACACTCTGAGCGATGCTAAATTTCTTAGTTATCTAGTCAGATCACTTAGAAATAGGGCTAAAATAGTTTCCTTGTGTAGGCTCCATTAGTTTTACATGGATATAAAGGAACAACCACCTGAAGTTGCCTCTCTCATGCCAGCAACTTGTGCAGGAGTATTAGAATAGCCATTCAGTATTTTACGTATCACGGGATACAGTTGTATTGTCAACCCGACTTAGGTGGACAGTCATTAGGTCGACAGGGTTCTAGGTCGACATGGATGAAGGTCAACAGGGTTCTAGCTCGACATGGGTTAGATCGACAGATCGCGAGGTGGACATGGGTTTTTTCACTGTTTTTTGAGCCGACGTGCCGACAGGCGGTATTGCATGCCCTACCATCCACTAGGGCGCTGTGGGAGAATAAAATAGTGTCCCCGAAGCATAGCGAGCGATGCGAGGGACTGTGGTTGACTTCCAACTGTTTCCGTGTCAACTGTGTCGACATTCGGGTCAAAAAACCGTGAAAAACCTCACGACTCAACGCATTTGTCGACCTAAACCCATGTCGACCTTCACCCATGCCTACCTAGAACCCTGTTGACCTTGCTGCCTGTCGACCTAATGAATGTCGACCTAAGTTGGGTCGACAATACAATCCACACCCCTGATCACTGCCACCCCAGGAATAAAGAGGATTGCCTGATGGCAGCGGGAAACTGTCATCTGTCAGACCACAGTCATTAGGTCGACCCCGGAAGGTCGACTGGCCCCAAGGTCGACATGGGTCAAAGTCGACGTGACTTAAGGTCGACATGGGTTGAGGTCGACAGTCATTAGGTCGACATGAGTTTTTCACTGTTTTTTGAGCCGACAGGCGGTATTTTATGGCCTACCATCCACTAGGGCGCGGTGGGAGAATAAAATAGTGTGCCCGAAGCATTGCGAGCGATGCGAGGGGCTGCGGTTCAACTCCAACTGTGTCCATGTCAACATTCGGGTAAAAAAACTGAAAAACTCACGTAGACCTAAACACATGTCGACCTTTGACCCATGTCTACCTTGGGGCCAGTTGACCTTCCAGGGTCGACCTAATGACTGTAGACCTAAGTCTGGTCTGACAGATGTACCGATTCCATGGCAGCATTGCCAGTGCTGACCTGACCTACCCTAAATAGCTTAACAAAAACGCTTGGCATACATCTGAACGTGTATGTATGCCCCTATTCTGCCTAAAATAGTAAAGCTAGGGTCACTTTTACCATGTATTAATGTTGAGACATTGACATTGAGATAACGGACCATTTGTGATAAAAACTGAGAAAAAAAAATTAATTCAAACACATAGTATTTAATCCTTTATAGCAAAACGTTACTGAATGGACTCGTTAATGCAGAAAACAAATGACATTTGAAACAATAGCAAACGTTTTTTTTTTAACACAAAGATTCAGTGATTATCAATTACATTTATCCAAACTTCTGTATATATTAATCAAACATTATTCAATCAAATCTGCTGTCAAACAATACAATAACAATACAATTAGGTGCAAGTTAGGAGTAGTTTTGGCGATGCCAGGTCAGAGATAAGCAGTAGTAAGTGGCTGATGGTCTTTGCACAGCGAAATACAGTACATACAAGTTATTTTATGAACAGGTTAAGCATTAGAGTGTTGTAAATGTCGGACTCCTCTCAAAAATTCAGCTATGCGTGAGCATTATAGTGCAATAATCCAATATAGTAGTAGCCTGGGCTCTGGTATTTCACTCAATGTGGGGGTCGGCCGACGTTTGCTTGGGCCCTGTGAATCTTTCCTCCAATACTGCAGAAATGAACGCTCAGTGGAATGAGGCGAGTATCACTGGACTGTCGGAGAGAGCAGCTACCCACCTCAATGGGATACCAGACCCCAAGAAATACTCTGTTTATATTCATCTACTTGTACCACCTAGAACTGAATTCCTTTTGTATGTAGAAGATGTTCTTGTGAGGCTTGAGAGAGTAAACCAGTCACTTAAGGTGCCCACACACTAGCCTTCAAATCTTTGGTCCGCCCTGGACCAAAGATTTCAGGCAAGCGCACATCTTTACCAAAGATTTTTCTTAAGATCCCGTGTGCGTTCCTATGGATCTTTTGTTAAATCTTCTGATCTTTTGTGCAGCACGTAAGATCAGAAGATTCAGCTAAAGATCCACGGGAGTGCGCATCGGACCGATATCGGCCGATTTTCGACAGATTATCAGTAAATATTGTACGATATATCGGCCGATTTATCGAAAATCGGACAATCGGCCAAAAAAATCGTTCTAGTGTGTGGGCACCTTTACACATTGTTGAGAAGTCTTTCAGTTGACTGGAACAACATTCACAAGAGCACAGCCTATTAATTCACTTAAAACCGATGGCACAGATGAGGCACGAGTGACTCTGCTTCAGTAACCAGCAAAGGGCCTACAGAATAGATGAGCAGGGTTACTCTAGGCAAGTGGTTCCGAAACTAAAGGTGCCCATACACGATACAATTATTGTATGCAATTTAGACTACTGTAGATTGAATTGCATACATTTTGCAATGTAATGCAATCTAGAACAAACAGCAGCACATACTTTTTGTGCTTTGTGAAGTTACGTGCACACATTGAATTTTTAAATTGTACCATCTACGTGCACCTTTAGTCCTCAAGCTAGGTACACACACAAAGATTTATCTGTTCAATCTTTCTGGTGGGAACAAAAATCTGTAATATGAGCAAATTACAATCAACATCTGCTCCCAAATGCAGAAAAATAGACAAAAACAATTGCTGGGAAAATTTGTTATATGACAATGATTTAAACAGTTTGTCTGACTGACCATTGTATGTTTTCCAGCGTTTGGGAGAACGTTTTTGAATGTCCTTTGCTCCCATGTTTTTCCATGTTTCTGTTCGCACCAGATAGTTCGGACAGATAAATCTGTAGGTGTGCATCTAGCTTAAGGGCCCAAGTTTTAACCCTTTGAGTGCCAAGTGAATTGGTCAGAATCGGTGTGAAAATTGCCGAGCAAACCTTTTTTATTCGTCATAATGACCTGTGATGTTTACCTTATATAGAAAATAATATTGTTTTACACATTTTTTTAATTTGAATTTATATAACAAATGTGGGTGATGCTGGCATTTTTCTACGTTATTTAGCATATCTCACAGCTGTTGGCACTCATATTTTGCGCATCTCTTACAGAGATGTTGGCATTTTTATCATATATTTTTGAGTCTCTCACTTCAAGGTATTAATGATAGGGTTAAGCACAGGTGACAATGCTTCATTTATTAGGAGTAAATCTCCTGTGTCAAGCATTGATATCCTCACAGCCTGGGCCGGTAGGGGGCCTTGAGGACAAAGGGGGTAATTCAGAACTAATCGCAGTTGTGCAAATTCCCACGGCTAAAGATTAGCAGACTGAGCATGCATATGGATTGCAGTATGCACGCACAAAGCCAACCAACTCGACTGACAGGACGCCGCCCATTTCCTGGGATTTGTAGCTGGATGATGAGGAGCGATATTTTTGCACACCTTTCGCAGTGTTGTGCAGGGCGAGTTCTTACACTGTCTGGGTGGTCACTATCTGGTCGCAGGGCTCTTCAAATTCACACAGCAGGGATCAGGTCTGAATGACCCCCAGCGTTTGAGAACCACGAAGCTAAACGATGACACTTACAGTATATTGCTACATGAAAGGCTCCTGACAATAAAACGTTCTCACTCCCCTGGCGCAGTGTAAAGGAAGTGACAAAAAAAATAAAAAAACAGTCGTAAGGACATGCTGAGATTTGTAGTTCTTCGAAATCTGAACTCTTCTCTTTAATTTAATCAAATCGGTGGAACTAGAAACTACTATTGGGCACTGTATTTTTTCTTAAATAGGTTTATGTGTTTTCTTTTTAGGTCTAAAATGAAAGGATATAAACATTGTGCAAACCCATAGTCTCAGCAACACAATATGTATACATCGGAGTTTGGGTGGGGTAGTGGGTGCAATACTGTGGTTTGGCAGCAGCTGTACTTTCTTGCAGCAGAACAGTAACAGGTAGTCAAAGCCTAGTTTACATAGCAAGAAGCACAGGAACCTGTAGCTTCCAGCAGATGGCACTAGGGGGCCGAGATACCTGCAGACTGCTGTTGAGAACAACAAAGTGCGCGTGTGTGAGTTCATGTTCTATATAATTATACAGAGTCACGTGTATGTATTGTATACTTGCTCTGATTACACATGGAGGCTGCAATCTTCAATTATGAAAGAGATAAAACCTTCAGAGTCCCAGCCTGCTAATCTAGATTGTTTCCTCAACATATGTACCTTAAAAGAAAGAATTTCAAATTCACTACAGAATTCTAATCACAAATCAGGTATTTGAGCCAAAACGTAGCTGTGTTGCCTGTGGCAGGAGTCCTGTCTGTACTGGGACACGCTCAGCTGACAGTTTACGCACAATCATGTGACAGCACACATCCTGTAAACATCATACTGTTAGTTTGGCATGGAGTACTTGTGCTTTCATGGAATGGGTTAGAACACGTCAACCCTAATTGTGATCCTAAGCAGCTGCTTAGGTAGATGCCTCGTGAAGCCCTCGGACATGGGGAGACCTATAGAAAAGTCTTCATCGGTAATGCCGCAGGTAGACCAGTTTCTGGGGGTGAAATTTCTCTCTGCATAACGGACATTCAGCCTGAAAAGATGACGAGTACAAACAGTTACCACATGAAGCGCGTACGGTTCCACAGCGTCATCATCTGCTTACAGTCTTATGACACTGGAGTGGGGGCAGCAGAAGAATTACTATGAAAGAAGCATGATCAGCAGTCAAACCTGAAATCTACAGATCCTTATTGTAGATCCTGATCTAAATCAATCCGAACATTACCAGTCCTGTTGACCAATCTTCCAACAGGACCTTATCACCCCAGAACAATGGGCTTAAACCTCTTCTCCTTTATGTGTGGCCTTTTCCCAATGTCCAAAGTGCAGCCTACCTAGAAGTCTCATAGAAATAGGGCTACATCCAACATGCAAGCCATCAGCCATATAGCCTCTCTCCATGCTGAAAAAGTCTGCACCGTGTAGAATATAGTATTATTAAAAACAATCTTCTAAGATGTAAATGTCATAATACAAAAATATCGTATGACAAATCAGACCATTCTAATTAAGGGGCTAAATCTGTTATCTGAAAATGAACTATTAATGCACTATTTTAAGTGTTTTCATTATGAGCATGAAGTAGTTCTGTCGATTCTATCTTTAGTGACCCATTTAAGTAATGAAAATGATGTACGATGTTATTCTGGAGCGCTGTAAATCAGGAAAACAGATGGCATGTATTTTTTCCAAGCCGCATCATATAGAAATTAATTAAGCAATTACAGCACATTCTGCGTACAACACTCTCCTTGATGTAACGGCATAATTCATGAGTAAACATCACAGCACATGCATTGTAGAACATAAGGCTTCGATAGTTTGTACACACATCTGTGACGTCTGGTGTTCTGTGAGATGCGTGTGTGGGAATAAGGGTCGTTACACAGAACGCAGATTTGGGCATCGAGAACCTGCTCTGCTAGAAGTACAAAATAATTGAATTAACATCAAGAGAGAACCTGACAGAGTACAATGTATAACCGTTTAGGATACATCGCAATAGGCAGATGGCTGTGAGGCTTAGCCCGAGCCAAATCTCATGAGAATATTCAAGAGTCACTAACACAACACACACACACACACACACACACACACACACAATGTCTGATGGGTAATTGGAACTTGAGTGTAGTTGCAATCTTGTTTATTTGTGGTTATCTACAGTACTCAATTCTTTGACTGCAAAACCAGTTATGCCCAAAAAAAATACATTAAGTTCTGTCAATTGCATGGATTTATAATGTACTTTTTATGTGTTGTTTAACTGGAGCTTGCAGGTGCTAGAACTACACCACACCGGATAAGAAAACAGCCAGCCCTCACCTTGGTATTACACCACTCCGTAATGCACTCCCAGCAGAAGAGGTGACCACAAGGTGTCGCTGTGCTGTGCCTCCGCTGTTCTAAACACAATGTGCATTTTACCGTCCGCTGATAGGATTTTTCTTGTGGTGGTGCCCTAGAAATACAGATACAAAAGAATTTCAAACACAATAGATTAGAATTAGGCTACTGTTTTTTCTCGGGGCAGCATATTTACAAAAGCCCATTTGCTTATCTTGACCAAACTAATGTGTATGTACTAGCTTATTTGCTACCAAAGATAAGGGGAGATTTTGTCCCCATTTCAAAGCAATCTCACTAGATCACTTCTGTAGGGTACACACCAGAACGATCATGATTGTGAGACGATCATGCGATGGTCGAGCGATCTGTTGGAGCACACAATCTGCTCATGATCTGTACCCAGTTGAAGGGATCGTTTTCAAATAGGATAGGTAGGATCTGCAAAATGACCAGCGGGGACTCACATCAGATCTAAAACATGCCCAATTTACATACAATCAGTCGAGATTGTATCAAAATTGGGGGGGGAATTGAGGCCAAATCGATCTGGTGTTTACCCAGCATTAGAGGGCAGGGCCTTACCAAGAACATCTGAACACCCCTGCTCTACTCCCTTCACTTAAGGCCCCCATACACTAGCCGATTTTGGTCAGATTTCGGCCAGATCAGTTGGATCTGGCCGAAATCGGACCAAAAAAGGGATTTTTGTAAGAACTTACCGTTCGAATCCCTTTCTCTGATATGGTCCTGGTGACACAGCTCAACACTGGGATGTAGGAGGGTCCGAAGGAGCCAGGCACCTATCCTAAAGTTTTAGAGGGTAGGCTCCTCCCCTACTGCATCCCTGGACTCTTCAGTTCAATCTTTCAAAGCCACTGGAATACATTAACTCAGTACAAACGCCTGCACATATTATATGCACATTTTATAACAGAAAACTGTTAACTTTTAACCATTTTAACATGAACATCATGAAACTTCTGGCATACTTACTGAGCGTAAGGGAGGGATCGCTGTGTCACCAGGACCATATCAGAGAAAGGGATTCGAACGGTAAGTTCTTACAAAAATCCCTTTTTCTCTTTCAATGGTCCTGGTGACACAGCTCAACACTGGGACGTTCCAGAGCCGGTCCTTTGGGAGGGTACGCTCAGGTCTGCAGCTCTCAGCACTGCTCGCCCGAATGATGCGTCCTCCGACGCGAACTCATGGAATCTATAGAATTTGGCAAATGTGTGAACAGATGACCAAGTGGCAGCTCTGCAAACCTGCTCAGCTGTGGCCCCATGTCGAACCGCCCAAGAGGTGGCAACTGACCTGGTGGTGTGCGCATTTATTTTGGCCGGTACTGGTCTACCCACTTTGGTGTATGCAAAGGCTATCACAGACCGCAACCACCTAGCAATAGTCTGCTTAGATGCAGGCCAACCAATTTTGTGTACGTCATACAATACCAACAATGTGTCAGTCTTCCTGACACTCTTCACTCTGTCCACATATATGCGTAAGGCACGCACAACATCCAAAGTTCTCAACTTGTCCCTTTTCTTAGAACCCTCTGGGGGTTGAAACACAGGTAGAACTATCTCCTGATTTAAATGGAAGGTAGATACCACCTTCGGTAAAAACTGAGGCACTGTTCTTAAAACAGCCCTGTCATCATGAAAAATTAAGAAGGGAGATTTACATGACAAAGCTCCCAATTCCAAAACTCTTTTAGCAGATGCTACTGCTAACAAAAACACCAGCTTCCACGTGAGAAACTTAAAGTCAGCCGACCTTAAAGGTTCAAAAGGTGCCTTCTGAAGGCATTCCAAAACCAGTGATAGATCCCAAGGTGCTACTGGTTGCTTGTATGGAGGTTTCAACCTGGATACTCCTTGTAAAAAGGTTTGAATTTCCGGCAAAATGGCTATCTTTTTCTGGAAATAGATGGACAAGGCCGAAATCTGCACCTTCAGTGACTGAAGGCTTAGGCCCGATGAAAAACCATCTTGTAAAAATGCCATCATTCTTGATAGCTTAAAATGAGATGTATGAGCCTTTCTTCTCTCACACCATCGAATGTAAGTCTTCCAGACTCTATAATAATTTGCCGAAGATACAGCTTTTCTGGCTTTTATCATCGTCTGTACTACTGCCTCAGAAAACCCTTTTCTTTTCAAAATGGTGGTTTCAATAGCCAGGCCGTCAAAATCAATCGATCTGAATCCAGGTGATTGAATGGGCCTTGTCTTAGAAGGCCTGGTCTCAGAGGTAGACGCCATGAGTCCACAGACAACCTCTGAAGCCTCGAGTACCAGGATCTCCTTGGCCAATCTGGAGCCACTAAGATCACTGGAACCTTCTGCCCCTGTATTTTCTTCAGAAGTCTCGGTAACATTGGTACTGGTGGGAATGCATACAGGAGATCTCCCTGCCAGTGAATAGTCATGGCATCCACTGCCTCCGCTAGTGGATCCCTTGTTCTGGCATAGAACCTGGGCACTTGACGGTTGATCCTGGATGCCATCAGGTCCACATCCGGAGTTCCCCACATCGAAGTGATTTGTTGAAACACCTGAGGGTGTAAGCTCCATTCCCCTTCCTTGAGCTCCTCCCTGCTCAGGAAGTCGGCTTCTATATTCTCTATTCCTGGGATGAATATAGCCGATACAGCTGGAACATTCTGTTCCGCCCATAGGAAGATTCTGGATACCTCCCACATGGCCAATCTGCTGCGTGTACCTCCCTGGTGATTCAGATACGCCACAGCTGTGGCATTGTCGGTCTGAATCCTCAAAGGGAGGTTCTGTAACCTGTCTCCCGCCAAGGAAATCACTTTCCAGACAGCTCTCAGCTCCAGGATGTTGATTGGTAACGCTGATTCCTCTGCCGTCCACAGGCCCTGAAGCCTGAGATCCAGGACTATTGCCCCCCAGCCCCTGAGACTGGCGTCGGTAGTTACTATCAACCAGTCCCAGGTCTGTAATGACCGACCCCACTGAAGGGAATCTACTTCTGTCCACCATTTCAAGGATTCTCGGGTGTCCGAAGACAGCACTATCATCTCGGATTTCATGGTCAAAGTGTTTCCTGACCAGGCTGACAAAATGTTCCATTGGAACCTCCGAGAGTGGAACCTGGCAAATTGAAGCGTCTCGAATGACGCCACCATCTTCCCCAGGAGCTTGAGGCACCTCCATACTGAAATGCTCTGAGCCCTGAGAATCTCCTGGACTAGGGTGACCAGATCCCTGGCCTTTACCTCCGGGAGGAATACCCGATGAAGATGGGTGTCCAGTATGACTCCCAAGAATTGGAGCCTTTGTGACGGTACCAACTGAGATTTTTGCAAATTTAAAATCCAGCCGTGAGCCTGCAAAAAACTGATGGCCTCTGCCAAGTGACTCTGCAGCATGGCTGCTGACTCTGCTTTGAACAGGAGATCGTCCAAATAGGGTATTACTGTGATTCCCCTGAGCCTCAGCACCGCCGCCATTACTGACATTATCTTTGTGAATACCCTTGGCGCGGTTGCTAGCCCAAAGGGTAACGCCCGGAATTGTAAATGCAGGTCTCCTATGGCAAACCTCAACAAGGTCTGATGCTCCGGGTGTATAGGAACGTGCAAATATGCGTCCTGGACATCCATGGACGCCAAAAATTCTCCCTGGTCCAGACTCAGGAGTACTGACCGTAGGGACTCCATTTTGAAATGGTCTACCCATAAATGAACATTTAGGGATTTCAAATTTAGTATTGGTCTGAAAGACCCGTCTGGTTTGGGCACCAGGAACAGCGTGGAGTAAAAGCCTTTCTTCCACTCTGCCCTGGGGACTGGTGTAACCACCCCTTTTTCCAAAAGGGAGTGAGCTGCTCTCACAAGAGCTGTACGCAGCCGTGCCTCCTTTGGTAAGGATGTGGGGATGAACCTCTTCGGAGGCGGCCCTCTGCAAGGGATTTTGTAACCCTGTGTTATAATATCTAACACCCAGGCATCCTGGCCTAGAGAAGCCCAAGCGTCCCTGAAGAGTGTGAGACGCCCCCCCACTTTTGTCACTGTCGGGCGAAGCCCCTGACAGTCATGCAGAGGGTTTATCCTCTCCTTTTGTGGCAGGCTTCTTGTGAAAAGAGCCAAATTTTGACTTTTGTGTCTTGCCTCTAGAGGACTGAAACCTTCCCCTGAAAGACTGTCCTCGAAAGGACGCACCACCTCTAGGGGAGGGCCGAAAGGACGGCTTAAAAGCAGAAAATCTGGACGTCTGCTTTGCTGAGGAGGCCGGCAGGAATGTACTTTTGCCGCCCGTGGCCTGTTTTATAATCTCCTCTAATTCGGTACCAAAGAGTACCTTTCCTTTGAAGGCTAATGTTTCCAGAGCCTTCTTGGACTCATTGTCTGCTTCCCAGGCTTTGAGCCAAAGCACTCTCCTGGCATTAATGGAGACTGTGGACACTCTGGTTGCCATTTTAATAGCTTCCTCCTCTGCTTCCACTGCATATTCTGCCGCTGCCTTAATCTTTTCTGCAAGCAGTAATGCTCCAGGGTCAGCCTGCAGCATGGTGCATAATTCACCAGCCCACTCTATCATGGCCTTAGAGACCCAGGCTGAAGCAATAAGGGGCCGTAAGGTAAACCCCACCCCTTCAAAGATAGCTCTGAGGTTTCCCTCCAGCTTTTTATCCACAGAATCTTTAAAAGCTGCACCGCCCTGTACTGGCAATACAGTAGCCTTGGACAAACGTGCCACTGAAGCGTCCACAACTGGGACCTTTTCCCAGAGCTCCGCATGAGACTCTGGCATGGGGTACAGACTAAGGAATCGCTTAGGCATCTGAAGCCTCTTATCAGGAGTTTTCCAAGCCCCTTCTAACAATTCCTGTAACCCCTCATCTGAAGGAAAAGTAACAGCCTCCTTCCGCTGTCGCTTAAAAACACCTTTAACAGGAGTCTTATCCTCCACAGACAGCTTTAAAGCCTGCTTCACAGCTACAATGAGATCCTCTATACCAGCAGCAGAGTTCTCTTCCAAATCATCACCCTGATCCCAGGGGATGTCAGTATACTCTCCTTCCTCTTCATCTACCACAGTAGTTAAAGCATAAGACCTTCTAGGGGTCCCTGCCACATCATCCATTTTGTCCAGCATTTCACTGAACCTGTTGATCCCTTTAGCAGTATCCTGCATCACCTGAATCAGCGCAGGATCTGCCTGGGTAAGAGGCAAGGAGCCGGACGACTGCTGAGATGATGGCATAGGTCTCTGTGATTCTACCAGCCCATCACTCTGCCTGTCCAAAAGCTGCACCAAAGCGTTAACTGACCTGCCTAGGGCCCTGGCCCACGCAGGTTCCATCTGCTCTGCCCTATGGGGTTCACTGCCCATGGGTCTCACATCAGCGCAAGTAATACATAAGCCCCCCTTGGCCATCTGCTCAGGGACAAACTTTTGTGTGCAAACATTGCACGCGCTCAGTGCACTGAGGGCTCCCTCCCCCAAAACCACAGCCTGATGCTCAGACATGATGCAAGTGATAAATGTATATCTATCAGTATACACAGTGCAAACAATGTACAAGCGTTTATACAGAGGCAATGCACCCAGTCACTTATCTGTCTGTTGGTTTCAACTGCGGGGAAGCGATGCCCAGGAAATCCAAGTCACTCTGCCAGGATCAGTAAGCCAGCTCAGCTCCGCTGCAAGCGTTCTGAAAGGCGCCAAAGTCAGAGTGAAGGAAGAGACCACAGGTCCCTGCTGCTGCGGGGTCCGTGACCTTTTGGCGCCAACCACCCCCAGCCAGCCGCTCCTTAGGTAGGATTTCCTAGTTCCAGTGTCTCCCCCTCAACTGGGGATCACTTGGAACATGCCTGTCACAACGCTGCTGTCCTCTCATCTAGGAGCTCAGCGTGTAAGCTCCGCATAAAATGGCCGCCGCCATCACGGAGCGCCTGTCCCCCATGATCCCCACCTAAATGTGGAGCCGGTTTCAGGGTACTCCGGAGCCCAGGCAGCCTTTAAGAAAAGGCTATAAGCGCTGCACAGGGAGACCAGACAGTGTCTCCCCTGTGCACAGTGAGCTGACAGGACGCGCTTCTGTCAGCTCCTGCTGCGCTAGCAGTGTGAGGATTCACTATGAGAATCCTCACACTGTGCCTACCTAGCTAGGGTGAAAGTTAATAAAACAATAAAAATCCCCTAACTACTCTAATTCTTCGGCTGCTCCTGCAGCCCTTTAGAATAGCACCCACTCCAGTGGGCACCTAACACGAACTGGAGAGTCCAGGGATGCAGTAGGGGAGGAGCCTACCCTCTAAAACTTTAGGATAGGTGCCTGGCTCCTTCGGACCCTCCTACATCCCAGTGTTGAGCTGTGTCACCAGGACCATTGAAAGAGAAATCGGCTAGTTTTGATGTCCCCTCAGATCCGATGCGCGGTCCCGTGCGCATCGGATCTGCGTCGGGTGGTCGGACCTGCTGCACGTCCGACCACCCGACTTGGGACATCGCGGCGGTGGAGGGAGCAGGGGGGGCTGGGGACGCTGCGGGGGACACAGGCGGCATAGAGCCGGGCAGGGGGATCCGGGAGCTGTCAGTACTGAATAAAAAAAAAAAGCCCATACAATGAATGGGCGGCCTGTGATTGGCTGAGCGCACTCTCAGCCAGTAAGCAATTGGCTGAGAGAGCGCTCAGGCAGTCACAGGCTGCCCATTCATTGTATAGGCTTTTTTTTCTAGCACTGACAGCTACCGGCTCCCTCTGCCCGGCTCTATGCCGCCTGTGTCCCCCGCAGCGTCCCCAGCCCCCCCTGCTCCCACCAGCAGCCCCCCCCCCTGCTCCCCGGGTTTTTTACATGTGATAAATCGAGACGATTTATCACATGTAAAAAATGGCACATCAAGTGCCAATCTAATCAAGCAGCCGGGGAAGCTCAGGGGGAAGTCGGGGGCGACTTGTCCTAAGGACAAGTCGCCCTAGTGTATGGGGGCCTTTACTGCCTGGAAAATGCTGTAGATTGTAAGCTCTCAAGAGTAAGGCCTGGGTTTTTCTTCCCTACCTTATATCATCAACAGCAGTAAGCTGAAGTTTGTCCCCCCTGCTGCGGATTTGGGTTCTATGGCTGCTGATGCAGCAAGTGTTATACACGGTGTCCTTGTTCTGCTATGTTGTGTTCTTTTTTTGGTCTTTATGCTGTTCCTGTTTACTTAAGGGTTACGGTATAAGAGATAGACAATGTCTATCTCCACTAACCACTAATAGTCAACAGTGACTAGGTCGACACGCACTTAAGGACGACATGCGTTTTTCAGGTTTATTTGGGGCCTTTGTCAACATGGACACTGCATAAGTATACTGTTGCGGTCCTTAGGCTTCGGGCACGGTACCTGGCTGCTCTCTGTGCACTATGAAATTCTCACTCTATGCCCACTTGGATAGGAAAGTAAATGAACCAAGTTGGAAAAAAAAAAAAAAGTGACAACAGCATGTCGACCATACCATCAACCATGAGCGATTGACCAAGTTATTGTCGAGCTAGACATTGTCGACCAAGGGACCGCATACCCATTGTAAGGCCCTGCAGACCCCTTGTCATGCCCTATAAAAGGATAATGATCCATGTAAGGATAGTAATGTGTCACTGTCCAATAAGAGCTTACGTTCTATATGTCCTACACTATAAACCAATGCATTCATACACTGGGGTACATTTAACTCCGCTGTATTTATTTGGAGGAAACCTAAAACAACTCCGTCCATACACAAAGTTCTCCCAGCACTGTAAGGCAATTACAATGCATCACTGTGCAGACCACAATTTTCGGGGAGGGTGGAGGTAAGTAAGGATTCAGACAGAAATAAAAGAACAGCAACGTTCTAACAGAAGTTCTCCTCGGTTCTCCATCTCTCGGTCTGTGAAGAGCTTTGTTTGCCCTTCATTTTTACCTCTGATATGACATTCTGCGATGGAGCTTGAATTTCTGCTGGGCCTCCTGCTTCTGCTGAAAGTTATACAGCTGAACACACAACAACAGCATGAGATGAGCGAGTGACACCGCACCGAGGAGGCTGTAACTCCTACGCACTAGCCGGTCATCCCCAACTGATCCCCGGACACGAAGCTGTGGAAGAATGAAGCCAGCAAAATATTTAGTAATAGAAGACAGATATAAAAATATTATAAATACAAAAGTAGTTATTGACCCAGCATCTGATGGGTCAACCTCAGCCACCCGATCTCGCCCAATCTCTGACCCCTCCCCGTTACTTATACCCTCCTAGTCTTGGTCAAATTCTGGTGTGGGTAGCATAAGCAATATGGAAGTCCAATGCCGCCGACGATGATGATGTGCACTTGGTCTCAAAACACCAAACTAGGCAGAATGACCACCCATATATGAGTGTTCCCCAATGCCCAGCATTTCCCCCAACATCCAGGACTAGTGTTTACATTCCTTAAAACTCATAAAGGTGTAAGGCCCCACATGATATGGGCTGTTCCCTCCTCTGTTATGTCCCAAGGTTCTGTCTCCAATTACCCTTAAGCTGGGAACAAATTTGGCAACATGCTCCATGAGCGATATCGTTAACGATTTCCCTTCAGCTTCACGGAAAACAGAAACACGTTGAAACAATGTATTAAAGCATGATCATTCATTAAAGGGGGACTGAATGTAAATGATCACAATAGGAGACCGGTCATGAAAGGCACTTGTAGGAAAGTAGAAAGAAGGACCCTGATCTGTCCTTACTGCCAACCATTGAAACTTTGTTGACTTAGGAGGGAAAACTAAATACATTTTAACTAAGCTCTTTATTGTATTTACATTTTGCAAGCTAGAATCTCAATAAGCAACAATGGCCCAGTATCTACTGTCAACTGGGACCTCTGGATCTGTTGTGACCATCTCTGTGCATGGGAGGGATCCAATATACAGTATGGCCTAGAAATAACACCAGGCTCCAGAATGGACGCCCTAAGAGCCGACTGCCTCTTCGTGTTACACCCTCCTGTGCGGGTTCTAAGACCGCGAGATGGCTACAGAAGTACCGGTATAGGGAGGTCACAGGGGGCACTGAAACATGTTATTCGTACAATTACACAACAGGACTACTTACATATGTGATTCCAGTTACACGCTTGGCAATATGATAGAACATTCCATTCATATAGAAGGTGGCCAGATGAAACCTTCTGAGGAAGGTAATACTTTGTCTGACCACATAGACAGCCTTCACCAAAGTCTTTTTCTGCTGCTCTGTGAGAGCCGATATCTTTCTGTGAATCCATTTCCGTATCTTGGAGCGGCGATGGGAGCTGCTGTGCGATACCCGGACTCCATCTATTTCAACCTGAAGCTCTTGTTCCAGACGCACCAGCTCCTTATCCAGTAGGTAGGGGAATAACGTGTGACAGCAGATGAGCAGAAAGCGCTGCAGCAGGGACGGCACCTTCCTCTTGGATGAATCCACTTGGACAATATTCACATACTCTTCCCCAAGAGTCTGGTAACCTGGAAAACAGATGTATAGTCATGGCGG